>NC_056735.1:888054214-888261714 GCF_019279795.1 Protopterus annectens
AAAGTTTGTTCCTCAAGCTATAATGTCTTAAACACAGTACATAAAAAAATCATCTCAGTTCTGCTTTACTAAAATTCAGATTTTTTTTTAATCTACCTAATATAGCTTACTTTTAGAAAGCAGTATTTTGTATTCATTATTTGGCAGCATGCAGTCTTAGGAAAATGCCTCAATGAACTTTCCTAATAGAAAATATATACCAATATACAAAAGTCATGACATAGTGAGATACATTTTTTTTAAATTTTGTATCTATACAAATCATTTAAAATGCCAGATGCATGTGATATTTAAAGGTAAAGACATGCTAGTTTTCACTTACCAGTACCTGCCTTACCCTAGTTAGCCTCAATAGGTGCCAGAAGACATCCCTGCAAGGAATGGTCATGAAACAAGCAGTCAGCCATGAATGATACACCAATCCATTGCGGCATTCAAATATACTCATGAACAACACATATGCAGCTATAGGCAATTTAGAGGTTGACCAGTTCAGCTACTCACATATATTTGAGGAGTGGGAGAAAACTAAAACCCTAGTGAAAAAAACAGGTGGACACAGAGATAACCTTCAGACTTTGCAACAAACACAATGCAGACTGGATGCAAACCAAAGAATGGAGTGCAGAGTCCTTTCACTGTATTGCCCTTAGAGCTTCAGATAACATAGTTTAGTAATTTAATAAAATGTATTTATTTTATTTATTTTACATTTGTTAACCGGGTAGAGTTTGGCTGGGCAAGTAGCTTGTTTTCAGTGGAGACCCGAGGAGATAAGCTCCATAACAATAGTACAAAAAGATTACAAAATTTTTAAAAAAGATTTCCAAACAATATGTAAAAAAGTTTGACAGTTGCCAGCAATCACAATTTACAAAAAGGTGAATGTAAAACAGAAAACATTACATTTCTTAAGCCTTATTACAGACAGTAATATGAAACTCATTAGATATATAACTAAAAAACATTGTGGCATTTCCAGTTGGAAAAAGTAAGACAAGAAGATAGTAGAATAGAAACTAGCCAGGAGTATGACAGGAGCATAGCCATTGTTGACTAAGGCATTCCTTTAGGAGTTTTTTGAAGCTATGACGATCTGTGTTTTTTAAGATATTCTGGGGTAATAGTTTCCACTGTTTGGCTCCTTTGAAGGACAAGAAAGAGTCACCAAAGTAATTATGGGACTTTGTAACCATTAGTATATGTTTATCAGATAATCAAAGGGTCCTGGGGTTGGTATTTAGTTGTACTAGGTTGGAGAGTGTAGGGCAGGTTGTATCTACATATACACATACATATATTTATATATATATATATATATATATATATTTATATATATATATGTATATATATATATATGTGTGTGTGTGTGTGTGTGTGTGTGTGTGTGTGTGTGTGTGTGTGTGTGTGTGTGTGTGTGTGTGTGTGTGTGTGTGTATGTGTGTGTGTGTGCGCGCGTATCTATATATATATATGTATATAAATGTGCTGGGAATGTGAAGGTGTTGTTTCAACTTCAGAAGGTAAGGGAGTAGAAGAGCCCTGCAAAATAAGTGTTTTTAAAGACATTTGCAGTAAGGTTTAGAATTCACTTTTTACTGCAATCTCAATTCATTTTTTGAATTGTTAACACAGGTTTTACTACATCTTTTCAAGGTGGAGTTACATTTGGATGAAATCAATATGTCAAAGCTTCAATGTGCTGCAAATTACAAAAAAAAAAATGAAATTCACACTAATTGCGTAATTCCATGGACATGGAGAAAACTAAAAGGCCCAAGCATTTGAATCATTTAAAGCACAAAAACAGAAATGTTATCACCAGTGGTTCATAGTGACAAACACTGATCAATAAGTTACAGGTCCTGAAAGTGTACTTAAGTTACTATCTCACCCACTTCACACTCAACAAGGGGTAGTGGACCCAGCTGGCCTCATGCGGTGTTGTCTCATATTTCTAGTTGGGAGCCAAGAAAATAACTTATTAAGCATGCACATAAATAAAAATTGTAAGCTGAGTCATAGTTGCCAAATAGTAGTTTTATGTATTGTTTTACTTGGGATGAATGGGTACAATTTGTATTTATAGCACATTGTACAAAGTTTACACATCTCATTTGTCCAATCTCATTTATTCTTCCTACCATTTCATAAACCACGTTTAACATTACAACTAATGTCTACATTGACCTTCAGCATCAAAGACAACTCTTGGGGATTCATTAACAGCATGACTGCATCACAGCAAAACCAACACTACGTGCCTTCTTAGCATGATGTGCAGCACTGCTAATCACAAATGCATGGACCCAATCCAGCTGGCACAATGAGGAGACCCCTCATGACCTCAGCACAGACTTGTGGCCAAATACTGATAAGCCACCTCAAGTCCACATCAAAATACAAGAAATAATCAAGTGTGTGCCATATCAATATCATTATCGTCTTTTATATCTACATTAACCAAAGCAATTGTGGGTGCACAGTCGCTTACTGATAGTCTAATCACCATCAGGAGATAAATACTGAAATATATGAGCAATAGAATGTCAAACAATGAAACTGGATTGAAGGTAAGTGACAGATATCATGGAGAGGGTGAACATTAATGTGCAAATGATTTGTGTAAAAATCAGTACATGGAAATGTACACCATAAAAGGTTTAAGCAAAACAGCCATTTTAATACAGTGAAGTCTACACTGGAGATGTGGAATATAAAAGTAGCACAGCAATGTGATGTAGTAGCACACATCATAATTACAACAACACAGAGTGTTACCAGTGCTCCCATACTATACCATGAAGGTAATTAAAAGTGAAAAGACATTTGTTCTGAAGTGGGCCAGTGCAGCAATATACAAACCAATATAGTCATGTTATATGATAAAGATGGGACACTGCAGACATCAAAGTGCAAGGGGTCATAAAGACACATAACTGTGAAATGTATCTCATGCACAGGTTGGTTGAAATAAAAAAGAACAAGTAACGGACTTCAGATGAAACAAATTCAGGACTCCCACACTACAGTGTGTATCACAAATGCTTTAGCAAGGCTAGATAGTGAAGCAGTCATGTTGTAAGTTCCCTACAACACATTATACACCCATACATAGCTGTACAAACAAACATTATAAGTCATTATAGCCATTAAGACAACATATTTCCCAAATGGTCATTTCAGAACAATCCAGATAAATAAACAATGCCAACATTCCCACTCAAATGTACTCACTTATGACAGGATATCTTATTTGCAAAGCCATGGAAAGAATTATCATGGAAATTATCATCAAAGACATAGGAGCCCCCCCAGATACTGGATTCATCCCAGTTTGGCTTTGTCAGAGGAAGGTCATGCTCACTGAATTCGGTGGACTTCTTTGAAAAGATCACTAAGTCAAAGTATGAGGGGAAACGATGCATGCCACCTACTTACAGTTGGTTAATGCATTTGATATAATATCCCACTTGGGCATTGTCAATAAACTTATGGAAGTAGGTATAAACCCCTTTATAACACACTGGATAGCTAGTTGACTAACCAATAGGACTTTGGAGGTTAGAATCAGTGAGATCACCTACAAAAA
Source organism: Protopterus annectens (assembly GCF_019279795.1). NCBI lineage: Eukaryota > Metazoa > Chordata > Ceratodontiformes > Protopteridae > Protopterus > Protopterus annectens. Next base: position 888,057,807 of record NC_056735.1, read on the forward strand.
GAGTATGTTCATCAGTGCGTCCACCAGGGTTCTGTGCTTGACCCACTCATCTTTGGCATCTACTTCTCAGATGCCAAAGCCAATGTCAAAGGCCTCTGGCTAACCATGCTCACAAATGATTGCAAATTGGGAGCAGTTATTGAATCCCACCAAAATGAAAGCACCTTTCATGAAGGTCTAACATGGGCAAATGCTTGGTGCCAAAGTCATGGATTAACACTCAGTACCAAGAAATGCATTATAGTATCTTTTTTTAATTCTGCCACCCTGGGTAACTACATCATTAGTAAAACATGCTTAAAAGTCGATTCAGTAGTCAGAGATCTTGAACTCATACAGAGAGTAACCTAGGCTTCAACCAACATGTGTCCAAAGTAGTATAAAATCCTTATTTGTTGCTCAGTTTATAAGCAGGGGTATAGCATCTACGTCCAGAGAGGTCAGTGCACTACCGTTTTTGGCCCTCATTGGACTCATCATATAATATAATGCTCCCTTTGGTATGTACCTGACCAGACATGTGCAGCAACTGGAATGTCCACAAAGGTTCCTTACAAAAAGAATACGTGAAGTAAACACAGTGTCCAACAATGACACCTCAGAGCTCTGTCTCTTTACTCAGTATCTTACAGACTTCTGAGAGGTGATGTTTGTCTGGCATGCAAGTCAACCATGAGCCTTGATTTCATGAACCTTTTGCACATCAACAAAACAAACAGCATCAGAAGTACTGGAATAAAAGACCTCAATTTTGCTTGTGACATAAATAGGACTTGTTGGAGAGACAGATATATTTCACAGAGAATACTCATTCTCTGGAACAGGCTCCCCATCCATTTGAAGCAGAGTTCCTCCATATACCTATTTAAGTGCAACCTGGACCAATGGATGGGTAATTGGAAATTCAATGCTGGTCTAGTGCCTTTGTCTCTGATGGACTGATGCAGTCACTAAATCTCCCCTATAAATCAAATATAAATCACATTTATGGGTCATATTTGGGTTACACAGCTGAATTTATAAGTCCCCTAGTGGTCATTGGCCTATTATATATCTCTGAGCCTATGAACCTATGTAATAGATGACAGTAGTAAAAGAGAAACAACCAGGGATAAAACTGAACCCTTGCCTATGTCACAAACATGAACTAGTCTACTGCATTAACAGGGCATGTCACAGAATCATTAGGAGCAAAATAAATTATAATGACACATTTCTAAGGAGTGGAACAGTTGATAAAAGAGTCAACAAAATGCAGATACCTGAGTTTGAACACCTGACTTTATTCCAGGATATATATACTCCAGAAGAAGGCAATAATAAGCCATGTCAACAGAGTATTCACAAAAGAGCTTGCTGCGAATACACTTCAGATGAAAAGAATAGTTACTATTAGGGTCAGCAAAATGCACATGGCTGGGTTCAAACTCTTGACTTTGTTCAAAGATATATGGAACAGAAGAGGGTATAAGCAAAACAAAGTCAAAAGAGTATACCTGAAAGAGGAAGCTGCAAGTACATTTCAGAAAGGAGAAAGACAATTATATCAGGGTCATCACAATGCACATACCTGGCTAAAACTGACATTGATATAGCAAATTCAAGGCCATGTCTAACATACACCACAGACGGATGTGTTCTGAAGCCCTGTGAATACCCATATACATGTAAAGTAAAAAATAATGCTGCATACCGTAAAATGAACAGAGAAACATTTCATAAAACAGGTGGGTAGGTAAAGCCATTGTCCAATGTATGATTGTATTGAAACATGGAATCTGTCATATGAAGATATCATGTTACCATATTTTACACATAAATGGTATCATTAGCACATGATAATGAGAATTATCAAAATTTTACAAGTCAGAGTATTGCAGATTGACCTCCTGCCTGCCTAATTCACATTCTCTTGACGTGTTCTTGCCACTAATATCACAAAACTAGTTTTACAACAGTTGTCAGACAACATACATTTGAAGGACTATAAAAACATTATGGAAGAGTGCTAAATGAGCAATGTGAAACCAGCAATCACTGCATCACAACCTGCTACACACCTTTGCTGAGAATTATGAGTACACTGAGCCATGCAAGCTATCACACTTGAAATGGGAAAATTTTACTCATGCTTGTCTCTGTACTGTTTTCTGTTGTGCGTCAAAGCTAATTACACTCATGTGATGGCCAGCATATCAATGCAGCTGAAGGCATTTTTTAAATTTTTGCCATAGGATGAGAACTGATATTTACCATTCCTCAACTTTAAATAGTGTTTCTGCATTTCTGCTTATTGTTAACCATTATACATTGAGACGTAAAAAAATTAAAATATGAAGTTGGGCATGGCCATGGGATCAAAAACATCCTCCAATTTACTAAGCTGTGAAATGGGAAAATTCTCTCTTTCCTCAGCTGCCCATAACTATAGGAGTCTCACAGGGTTCTATCTTAGGACCACTACTATTCACAGTCTTCACAAATGACTTCCATACCTCAACACAGCATGCATCTATCATTCAGTAGGCAGATGACACTACCTTAATCTGTGCTGCACAAAACATTCCCACCCTCCTGCAAATAACTCAGCTAGCATTCGCTGACATTGAAAACTACCTTACCAAAGCTCAAATTATCCTCAATCCAAAGAAAACTCAGCTTATGATTATAACCAGTTCTAACAAAAACACTAACAATCAATTCACCATCTACTCCACAAATGCTACTCCAATTGCTCCAGTGGCACAGGCTAAGCTATTGGGAATAACCATAGACTCCCACCTAAAATTTGATAGTCATCTCAACTTAACTATTAAAAAAGTACATGCCAAACTGGGGTCACTCTACCGTATCAAACAATTTCTTACCAACAACACAAGATCAGCCATTGTTCGCTCCCAACTTCTATCCACCCTACTCTATGCTTCTCCCATTCTGACTAATCTCAACAAAACTGAACTAAGCAAAATGGAAGCCTGCTATAACAGAATTGCCCACTTTGCTGCAAATTGCTCATATAGACCTCATCACTGTACTGCTTTGAGACAGCTCCACTGGCTTGAACTACCCAGCCTCCTAACCAACAATCAGCTCTGCCTCTGTCATTCTATCTATTACCTCCCCAATAAGTGTCCTGCCCTCAAAAACCTAGTACATCACTCAGCCTAAAGGCCTCTTAAATCATAAAGCAAACTACTACTAGAAGTCACCAACAGCTACAATAGCTTTGGAGATGTGTTATATAGTAGTTCAGTGGCTAAAAAATGGAACTCTGTCCCTACTAGCATTCAAAACACATCATCCAAAGCCTCCTTTAAAGACCTCATCAGACAACAGCTCAAGCAAAGTTGTCAGTGCCATGATTGCTCCCCAGGCTAGTGAAAGTGGATGATGTATGCATACTAAATCTAGAGTACTTGATAATAGTTTTCAATCTTACTCACAAACACTGGCTAATCTACAATGTATGTACTGTACCTGTGTACTATGTATGTATTCTACCTATATTCCAAATTTCAGCTGTACACCACAAATCTATTAATTACCTTTATTTTAAAAATTAATCTTTTTTTGTTTGTTCTCTCCACTGTAACTGTTTATGTGCTGCATACCACTGTAAAACATGTCTCTTGTAATTTCTGTGTATACTGATCATGTCTAAATAATTAAATGTGTCTGTAATTTTTCTTTGTGGAGATTTCCTCCCTGGGCCTCTGCTGAAAAAGGGCCTTTTCGGCTCAGTCAGACACCCCCGGTTAACAAATGTAAAATAAAATAAGATAAATAAATACAAGTAGATTACCTCACAATGCATCTGTTCACTAAAAGGCATTATTGCATGTCATCAACAGATACACTGATACCATGTAAAAAAAAAAAAATCACTGAATTTGAACTCCTGCCTGTTTTAGTCAGTCTCTTGATTTGTGCACTAGCTGCTAATGCCACAGAACAAGTTAGACAGCAGTTGTTGGAAAGGACAGATTTGAAGGAATGGCAACAACAGTGTACATAAATAAATATGTCTATGGTTACAAGTGGGTAAAGTTTCAAGGGATTAAAACTTTCCTTCGTTGAAAGTGTGACACCCAAAGCAAATTTGTCACATCACATCTGTTCACTATGTCATTGTTGCATATCAAAAATTGCTTTATACACTAATAGAATTATCTTCAGACTGGATACAAATCCTTGCCTGCCTAACTCACATTATCTTAACCCATGTATTAAGTATTGATGCCACAACAAAAGCTGTGCAACATCGGCCAGAAAGCACATATTTGAAGGGATATCAGCAACAGTATGAATGAATGATTAAAAGTGGGTACAAGACTTAGTGGATTAAAACTCCCTACCTGTAAAAGTGCCACATCACAATGGTTCATTAAATCATTATTGCATATCAACAATTGTTTTATACACTTATACAATATACAGCAGGCTATATGTGAACCCCTGCCTACCTAATTCACATTATCTTGACATATTTACTAGCTACTGACACCACAGAAAAAGCTATACAACCATTGGCAGAAAGAGCACATTTTAAGACATTTCAACAAGAGCATTGTGAATGTTTATTCCCATGGTTAAAAGTGGGTACATGACCTAGGGGATTAAAACCCTCCAGCTATGAAAGCATCACATCCAAGTTGAATTTGTCACATCGCATGTCTTTACTAAGACCAAAAACAAGTTGTACAGCAGTTGCTAGAAAGCATGCTTTTGAAGGGAGTGTTGTTACCAGTGCTGAACAGACAGAAGTACTCAGTGGATCATGACCTTCTACATACTTCACTGACAATCTGAACTGCAATAAGAAAACAGTAAAATATAAGCTAAAATAATAGAATTACCAGAAAGATCATCATCATCAACACCATCACCCTCATTATCAGCCACTTTTTTCCCATTTCCTGCATGGGGTCAAGGTGTTTCATCAAGTGTCATCATCTCTCTCGATTCAGAGTTTCTCTTCTACCTTCTTCATCTGTCATGCCTGACTGTAGCATGTTTTCTTTCACATAATCCATCCAGCCCTTTGCTGGATGCCATTATTTCCTCTTGCCTTTTTCCTGTTTTCCATAAGTCTTTTCCAGATTGTCTTCTACATTCTAGTATGTGCACCTAAACCACCATACTCTGAACTCTTTCACCTTTCCTGCAGTTGCTACTTGGGTGTATGCTCAGATATCCTCATTTCTTTGGCTGTATTAAAGAGTGCATCCTACAACTTATCTCAGGCACTTTGTCTTCATCATTCCTAGTTTTCTCACCAGATCTGCCTTCACTGCTCAAGTTTCTGCACCACACAGTATTACTGGTCATACAAAGCTTTTGTACACCTTACTTTTCAACTTCTTTGGCATTCTTCTGTCATACATTATCCCTGACACTTTGTGTCAGCTGCAGCCCCTCTGATTCTAGCTTTAACCTCTTCATTCGGCCTTCTCTTCTCCTCAGCCACCCTCCCAGATACGTGAAGCTGTTAACCTATTTCATGTCTCAATTTTTATCTTTTTCTGATTCCCTCATTTGTTGCCATTATAGCTGACTTATCTGTATTCAGTTTTATCATGTCTCTTTCAGTTTTAAATTCCATTTCCCTGTCATTTACTGATTTTCTTTCTGAGTCTGCCTGTAATGTCACTTTGCAGAGAGCAGCTTTGTATGTCTCTCCCCTCTGACCAATTTGCTAATGCAGTCCATCATCAGTATGAATAGCAATATGCTCAGAGCTGAAACCTGATCCACACAAACTCAAACTGGGAACACCCCTGTGAGTCCAAACTCTGTTTGCACTTGCATCATTGGGTCCTTGCACATAACCATCTCTAATCCTACTATTGATTCTTGGACTTCAAATTATCACAGGACTGCCCAAATTAGCTTTATTTTTACCCTGTCTAATGCTTTCTCCAAGTCTAAGAATGCCCAGGTGGTTTCTTTCCTCATCTCTAGCATGTTCTCAGCTTTCTGTCTCACTGCAAACATTGGGATGGTTGCGTTGCACCCTGATCTAAATCTGAACCAGAAATGCTGCATGCCTTTGATGTGAAGGTGTTTTTGTTAAAATAACCAAATGCTTATGTAAATGCTGTGGTTAAAACAGTGTTGGTATTAATTTTTGACTGTATTAGTTTAAATATATGGAAATGATTTCTGTAGTGTATCAAAAATATCACAGTTTTACAACTTCCAATATCAGGTATTCAGGTATAAGTCATAGTAAGGAAAATGTTAAGCCACTACCTCATATATTGACCTTCCTTTAATTGTAGGGAAGTCATAGTTATATCTTTCTAAACACATTTTTCCTTTTTTTTCTTAGAGTTAGTGTATTGAAAGCAAAAAGACTAATATTATATATATGGGAATATCAAATGTACTTTTTTGAAACAATAATAGCCACATGGTGCAGAATATACAGATTTTATTTCATATGGGTGCCATAAATTAAATTCAGTATTTTTCATTTTGTCATTAGGTGAAAACAAATGAATATCAAGAAAGATGGATAACAGTTCTACAGTATTCATCATTAATATACGAGTTGGAATTGCAGATCTGGAGAATTTATCTGGCCTGTGCGCTGTTTGCTCAGTTATATTGTATATGTTTACAGTCTTAATTAACATTTTAGTTTTCTCTGTGATTGTGCTAAAAAGTCTTCATCAGCCAATGCATCTTTTTTTTAGTAACCTGTTGTTCAATGGTATTATTGTCAGCAGTGCACTGTTACCTAAATTAGCTGCTGATATCTTATCAGAAAATAGAAGTATGGCTCCACTGAGTTGCTATTTTCAGATGTTTTTTATTCAATTGTTTTTTTTCACTGAGCAAATAGCTTTATGTATCATGGCATATGATCGTTATATTGCAATATGTAACCCATTAAGATACTCACAAATTATGACTGATGTAAAAGTATGCAAACTTATAATATGTTCATGGGTCCTTTCAATTTTTGCTAGTGTTATAGGGATAATTCTGTGTGCAGGACAACCAGTGTGCTATTTTGTTATAGAAAAACCTTATTGTGATTATTATTCATTTGTAAAATTGCTTTGCTCAAATTATTCTGTGTATTACTATTGTTCATCAGTTGTAACTGTAATTACTACAGCAGTTCCAATGACAATTATTTTATATTCCTATATAAGGATTATCCAGATTTGCCTACAGAAATCAAAGGATTACAGATGGAAAGCTTTCCAAACATGTTTCACACACTTACTTGTATTTGCAATTTATGTTACTGGAGTTTTGTTTACCTTTATCCAAAACCGTCTACCCATAAAAAGCATCCCTCAGGGTTTGCATGTCTTCCTGTCATTAGAATGGCTTATAGTGCCTCCTCTTGCCAATCCACTTATATATGGACTGAGAACCAAACAGATAAGGACTGCTATAGTTGAGATAATTAATAGTAAGGCATTCACAGAGAAGTTCCCTAATTGTATTAAGATCAGGGGTAAGCAGCAGTTTTGCAGGAAATCTAGGTTTTGTACATCTTTAAAAAATATAAATAATAGTCAACTGAAAGAAGCAACAGACAGGAACGGCAGAGCTAAGTAGATAACAGATGTTAATTTTATAAAGCGCTTTTCATTTCCTTTTCAAAGCAAACTTCTTCAGATCTGAAGAAGTTTGCTTTGAAAAGCAAACGAAAAGCACTTTATAAAATAAACAGCACTTATCTACTTAGCTCTGCCATTCCTGACTGTTGCTTCTTTCAGTTGTTTGTGTGGCCGTTAGTTTTTCATAAATAATAGTCAAACTGAGTGAAAAAGCACGGACAAGAAATTTCAGGAATAACAATGTTGTTACCATTTAAATGATGAATTTCTGTAAATGACTCTCTAAACAATTTGGAGTGGATCTGTGTTGTTACTCTATACAAAAACTGTGAACACTTTTCAAAAGACATAAAAAAAAATATGAACTGCAATGTAAAAGAGCTGCCTCCTCTCCCACAGCAGCTAAATCCCATATATCCATTGATCCAATGTTCCATCCATAGATTCATCCTTCAATTTTCAATACCTTCTTAATCCACATCAGGATTTAGGCAGCTGGAACTTATCCTGGCAAAAAATAAAAGTATGGAAGAAAATATTACTGTATGAGATACCAGTGTAATAACAAAAATGCTAATGAATAGTATGTAACAGTTCCTATTCATCCTTCCATCAATAATTTTGTCCTTACCTTTTAAGAAAACATAGTATTCCTCTGCAAATATGTTCAAGGTTCAAATCCTTTTCCATATGTTACAGTCTGTATAACTACATAATTTGCCTGCATCTTTAAAAAAGTAGTAGTAATCTGGCTACAGACTGTCTATAGTAATCAATAATACAATGTAGATATTAATAAAAATGATTTGCCAGTAGAGCCATCAAATGGAAGAATTGTCCTTTACATACTCATATTAACATCATCAGTATTTATCTTTTACAGCCAAAATAACATTAACACGGCTACCAAGCTATTGATTCAGGAAGTATTGAAATACTGTAGTTCATGTGTGCAACCATAGATGCATTACGTACCATTTACATGACTCAAGACATACACACAAAGAAACATTATTGGCCAATATCATTTATTTGTCATGTTTTAAAGTTATCATTTAAAAGAATTGATTCTAAAATATACAGCAAATGATCACTAGTTCCAGCTCGGAATACTTCTAATGCAATCTCACAATTTGTTCTTTTTGGTTTTGCCTATCAATACTTTATTTTTCAAGGATTCATTAGTTTGAAATCATAACATATTAGCTCAGTCCTCAGCATAACATTATCCATATATCATCATCTACAGTATAGCTATAGAATGCTTCTTCCTTCTATAGTAAATTAGATTTTTTTTCTTTCTATTAGACATTTAAAAATAGGAGTCATTTACTAAACCCTCTTTTTTCTTTGAGAAAGTTCTTTGCTTTGTCAGCCTCACAGGATACTGACAATCCTGCATTATTAAAAATTTATTTATTTAGTAAAAATAAAATCGAATTCAACTTGGTAAGTCCCAAATCCATAAATGTTATTGCAAGGTGTACGCAAGTTGTACACCTCACTGTAACTATTTTCAATTCTGTGACAGCTGTACTACAGTGGTTTTACACACACGAAGACATGCAATGCAGCAGGAGACAATCACAATGGCCTTGGTACATGCTAATGATGCAGTCTATGGTAGAGCTTTATACTACTTAGACATATACTCTGTTCATGGAATTGTTTGTTTTAAGGCATTTATGCAGCCGGAGAAAGAATTGTTCATATGCATAAATTAACAAAACTGCTCCTGGCCACTCATGGTAATTCTATCAAGGATGGGATAAGTGCTGAGGACTTTAGTGGTAAAGTAGTGTTGTGGGTCTGTCTATGTCCATATGTGAGGGACTGCAAGCGTGAATGTGTGTCTGCCCATGAATTACCAGGGAAGGGAAGAAGGAGACACTGGAATGTTCTGACAACAAGGACAGGGATGGGAGTATGTGGTGTGTGTGTGTGTGTGTGTGTGTGTGTGTGTGTGTGTGTGTGTGTGTGTGTATGTATTAATAATGAGCTAATAATGAGGTCTTTCCTCACTGGGGCTAATGTGTTTTGACCTAGAAATCGCCACATTCTGAAAACAGGGCCTCCTTACTGCAAATTTAAGAATTCCCAAGACTTTTGCTCTGCAGGAGCAATCTGGGAGCAAAGTCTGGTTAACTGACTTGCTCAAAGTTACACCAGAAGGAAAAGGAGTTTAACAACAAAAAATGTTACCTCTACTCAACGTAATATTCTACTCCTTTTCTTTCCCCACCATGTCACTACATCTTCAGTTATTCTGCCCATCAGCTATAATTTCCCTTCACTCCTTCTGTAACCAAACAACCAGTTCCTGTGTTTTATTCACCAATTTCTATTTTTCTCATAAAGCATCCTTATTTTCCAACTGCACCACCTTTCCCCTCCTTTCTCTATCTTTAAAAAATTGTACCTGCACTGATGCCATTTTATGTAAGACTACACTATTTGCAAATCTCTATCATGCTATTTAATTTTACAGTGCTACTATGCTATGATCCTATTACTGTTGTGAATATTTTATTCCTAAGTTTTGGTTCAGTTAAACAACTATCCAACAAGCAAATAAACAAACAAACATGAAGGAATAAATGAATGAATTAATTAATCAGATAAATAAATAAATATTTCAAGTAAATTAGTATCTTCTTTGTACTTTTGTTATATACAACATGCTTGCATTCTAGAATAGTTCTTAATAATGATATTTATAAAAGCAGTTTTACATCAACATCAGAATTACTAGAATATTGACATGACCGTATTTCTGTAGTTAGTAATGTAAGAATACAGTACATCACCATACTTCCTGGCTCTGTTCTAAATGTGTCTGCAAGCACAACTGCTCTCAGACCATGGCAGTACATTATTGGTGTGGTGTAGTGATATTCACAGTGAAAAGATGAGGTATACTACACAGCCCTGTACTTCACGTCTCCATGTGACTACCTTTCTCTGACCATGCGCTATTCTGCAGAATGTTATGTTATACATTTCTACTCCTGCAACATATCAGCCAGCACATGTTTGACAGAGGCATAATTCCCAAGAGGGATCAGGCATGCTAATGCTTGCCATTGAATCTTGTGCTGCGTGTCCCTTGTACAGATATTGGCTGGCTAAAAGGCTGTGCAAACATTGGGAACAAATTCTGTATAGTATCATATCTTGTGTATTTCCTGTATCACCAGTGGCAAAACTGGAGTGCAGCACATCCTAAATAACTGGCTCTCACACCATGTGATATAGAAGAGCAAATGGTACAGGCAGGTAACCAGGTATGTCATTCTTACTGATGATGCTCTAATGCTAGCAGAAAAGCCTGCATTTTTAACTTACAGTTCTGTAACTTGATTCAGTGCATCACTTTTATCTTTGAAGATAAAATAAAGTCATTGGGATTGTTGAGAAAGAGAAAGAAGTAACATTTTTTTCCTATATAATCTCCCTGACCCCAGCTGAGAAGGGGCTTTGTGTAGCACTCACCCATTTCATTAATCTATTTATTTCCCACTGCTGCCACTCCCACCTCTGTACAACACCCCCATGTGTGTGACAGACCCCTGTCCAGGTGCATATACAATATATGTTATAGATGTTTTCTTTTTTCCAGATGTTTGTTACTCATTTCATCTACAGTGATACTGAGCCATAAATCCTTCCCAGATGTTTGTTACTCTTTTCATTAGCAGTGATAATTAGCCATGAATCCTTCTATTTTTTTTTTTTTTGGCACTGTTCATTTCTTCACCTGTATCATTATTGATTTTATATATCTTTGAATGTTTTAAGGGCCATTTTCTGCATTCTTTACTTCACTGCCTTCCCTAACTGGATTCTTCTGTTATTCATTTGGCCTGCATTGCATGTCGTGCTGTTTCTATGTATTGTTGGTAACCTTTGCAACATTAGTTACTATGGCTCATTGCTTGCTGAATGGACACAAGCCACTTTTGTTATTCATTTATATTCTTCTTGGGCCTATTGTGTTATCCTGTTTTGTATTTTGCCATTGACTCCTGTATTCTGACACTGTATGCCAGCATACATATTATATTTCCATAATAAGTCTGTTAACATTGTTCAGATGTGTACAGGATTATTACTCTCCTTGCTTGCCATGGAAATTTGATTACATGCACAGGGTGCCAGCATGAGGTTCAGCTCACTGTGGAGTATCAGTACATGTTGACCTCATAGCAGTTATCTTACAACGAAGCATTCTGCATACTGACTGCGTCACTCACATGCTTAATCCCACAATATCGACAGAACTGGTGTGCTTCAGTATAGCTGGACAGGCTGCATACTTGGAAAACTCTGTACAAGACATGTGCACAGAAATGCACATATTTTGTACTGAAGTCTAATCAATTTATGCTCGATTACATTTGTTTATTTTTGTTAACATAAAAAAGAATTATAGCATCAGACTTCCTTACCATAATAAATCCAGTGTGTGTCTGTGAATGTTTATATTTGCATGCTGTTTTTTCTCTTTCATTTGTAATTGTATGTCTGCAAATATTTCCAAGCCTTTTTTTTAAATAGTTCCTATATATTGACTTCAACAGAAATTGTAATTTAATTTTCATCACCTGTGGACAAACCCTAACCGTATATTAAGCTCAAGTAATTTTCTGGGCATTCTTGAATTCCTCTATATAGGCACACATATAGGTATGTCAATTTGCTCATTTATTATACCTGCACCAGCATATTGAAATCTTATAACATCCTCAGAAAGAAAACAGTAAGGAAGATATTAAATAAAGGAAGAAATTAAGTTATGAAATTTCATTCTTAACTGAAATGAGTATAAAGCACAGCTGATTTCTTTCAGTGTTGGAATACTTACAGGTCAGCTTAAGGAGATGGGTAGAAATGGACTGAAGAAAACAGTAGAACACTCCCTAATCAAGGCCATGTATCCATCTCTGTAGTCACATGATAAAGTTCTTTGCACTGAGGTTAACAGCTGGATTCTGCATTCTGTATTACACATTATTGAACAAATGTGCTATTGACCATTCAAGGTAGATATGATAAAAATGGAGACAGTTGTATTGAACAGTATGCACTCTCAAGATGTCAGCTATATCCAAAGAAACTTTGTGATTTTGGGGCAGAGTTAAATCTACTGATTGATTTGGCCACTCCCATCCTGAAGACGGAAGTAGAAGTCGGTAGATGCTGAGTTAATGAACATTGTCTGCATTTTCATTTTAAATACCATTGCTCTAAAACAGCTCAAGTAGCAAGGAATTTAAAAAGTTTACCTTGAGAGTCATGGTTTGTCCTTCTTGTCTTGTCTTTGAAAAAGTAACATTTGAGGAGCATAAGCCGTAACAGAGAGAGCAACAGATGTCATTCTGTCATTGTAGTTTAATGATAGAATGGTGAGGTGAAGCCCTGTAATTGTCTTATCATAAACAAACATAATGATTCATGACTCTAACAGATTTCTAAATAAAAAGCATCAGACTGGTGTAGACCCTAGATAATATCATAGATATGGAATGAGTCAAAAAAGATCAATGATTTGGTTTGGACTCATTACGAGCAACTTGTAAATACACTGCTAAAACACGCACAAGATTCTATAGCAAAGCTTGTGCAATTAAATTTCACTTTGAAATACAGTACAAAGTTTGCTGAAATACTGCTAGCACGCACTTTCTCTTGGCACAATGTCTCTTCTGTCATGTGTGTTGTAAAATACTCTCTTCACATTATACGGTAAAATGATTTTGCATTTCTGAATATTCCCCACCTGTGTACCTCTGATATGTGTGTGTGTGTGTGTGTGTGTGTGTGTGTGTGTGTGTGTGTGTGTGTGTGTGTGTGTGTATGCGTGTGTGTGTGTTTGTGTGTGTCTGTGTACAGTCCAATTCATTTTAGAATATTTCACTTTCAAGAAGCTTTATTGCATCTAATTTCTTAATAACACTCCGGCTTCTGTAGTATGAATACTGACTTCATCAAGGTTTCTGAAACTCGAAATTCATATGATCCAAAGAATTTCATGGAGTTTATGAAAACTCAAAAAAAACCCACAAATCTACATTTCTGCATGGGGGCAAGCCCCCCTGCACCCTCCACACCCCCTGCAAATTATATATACGAGCTCTGAGATTGCACTACAATGGCAAAAAGGGTAAGTTCCCTTTTGAAGCAGTTCTATTTAGATTGAGGTACAGTGGTAAGTGGGGAATTTACCATTTATATATTTATATACTTATAGACACACAAACACACACACACATATATATATAAACACATGCAAACACACAATTATAGGCACACACACACACACACACACATGCACACTCACACACACGCACACACATATATTTATATTTGTCTGTATTTATGTATATCTATCGAATATATATATATATATATATATATATATATATATATATATATGTATCTATATATATATATATATATCGAGAGAGAGAGATCTATCTAAATATATATATGTGCGCATGTGTGTGTGTGTGTGTGCATAGATATATATATATATATATATATATATATATATATATATATATATATATATATGCATCTGTGTGTGTGTGTGTGTGTGTGTGTGTGTGTGTGTGTGTGTGTGTATATATATATATATATATATATATATATATATTTATATATATATATATATGCATCTGTGTGTGTGTGTGTGTGTGTGTGTGTGTGTGTGTGTGTGGTTGTGTATATATATATATGTATGTATGTATCTATATAAAACTTAGATGTTTAGCTACATAGAAAGTAGTGCCACTTGGATATTTTTTTTTCTTTCTTAACTATCTACTTAGCACATATCCACTCTTATTATGTAGTATTGTCAGACTTCAAATATTTCCTATCGGTATGTGAAAATTAACAATGTGTGCATATAGCCTCATCATTCTTAACTGCCACTGTTTCTGTTTTTTTACACCTTCTGTAGTCAGACTGTACTGTGGTTCATTGCTTGTTTTATGTCTTATGTTGCTTATGAATCTTGGAGTAATTCATACATGCATAGTAACTGACATACAATTAATAGTTAATACTTATTAGTTATAGAAGCGAATTGTAGTTTGAAAAGTGTTGTTGTGGTCCTTGCACTGCCTTTGCGAAGACATTTAGGTGCTTGAGACGGTTTCTTACATTATGAACATCAACAGGTTTTCACACATTAGCTGCCTGCTGGGATCAGTGAGCTCTGTGGTAATCAGCTGAAACCATATATATTGCAGTTACGCTAACAAGCTTTACTCTTCCCTTCCTTCTCAGCTTGTCGTTAAACTTCTGTGGCACCATAATCTGTCATGTGAGTAATAATGGTGATTTTGTATGTTGGCGAAAGGTAGATTTCTACAGTTATCCTGCTGTTGGCTGTTGGTTACTTTGATCTTCAGATTCTTTTGTACATCATGCATTTTTATTTACTTCATCGGTTGTTTATTCTGTCCTGTTCAATAATTTACTTCTAGAACATTCATATGTTTTGGAGGTATAATGTACATTTGCATGAAAGGACAGAAAGCTTTCAATTCTTACATGTTTTTCAATGATGATAAAAATGAATACATTCACATGCATTTCATAAAATGTGCACAGTCCTGTCTTCCAGTGGATGATAACCTTTTTGGTTTCACATCTGTTTACACAAGCATAGTTTGTAATTTTCATAAGTCCATTTGTATGTTTCCTGCTCTGTTTATCTCAGTGCTGCTCCAATGTCAGTTAACAAATAATAAATAAACGACATTTACTTAGGACAAGAAGAATACACTTTGGATGTTCCAATTTAGTTTAATAAACATTATTCCTCAAGCTATAATTTCTTAAACACAGTACATGAAAAATCATCATAGTTTTGCTTTCCTAAAAACAGTTTTTTTTAATTTACCTAATATAGCTTAGATCTTGAGAGCAGAAATTTGTATTCATTATTTGGCAGACATGGAGTCTTGGGAATAATGTTTTAATGAACTTTATAATAGTGAATATATACCAATATACAAAAGTCATGATATAGTGAAATTTGAAACTTTTTTCCATTTTTATATGTACAAATCATTTAAAGTACCAGAAGCATTTGATTTTTAAATGTAAATACAGTTGAGTTTTATTAGCATAGAGTTTCACATATTTATTTACTTTCTAGTGCTTTATTTAGTCAGCATCACAGAGTGCCAGAACCCATCCCCGCAAGGAACGGTCATGAAACAAGCAGTCAGCCATGAATGATACACCAATCTATTCTAGCATTCAGATATACTCATAAACAACACACATGCAACTATAGGCAATTTAGAGGATGAACAGTTCAGCTACTGACATATCTTTGATATGTGAAATAAAACTAAGACCCTTGTGAAAAAAACAGGTGGACACACAGATAACCTTCAGACTTTGCAAAGAACTCAACCAAGACTGCATCCAAACCAAAGAATGAAGTGCAGAGAGCCTTCACTGCATTGTGCCTAGTGCTTCAACTAACATATTTTAATAATTTAATAAAACAGGGTACTTTTTGAAATTCAAAGGACCATTACTTTAACGTACAGAATAATGAGGCTGTAAGTGTGAACATTTTGTGAACATTTGCTAGTACATGTCAAGTGTAATGTGTATTTACATATATGTATGCACACACACACACACACACACACACACACACACACACACACACACACACACACACACACACACACACACACACAGACACACACACACACACATACACACACACACACACACACACACACACACATACACACACACACACACACACACACACACACTTGTGTGTATATATATATATATATATATATATATATATATATATATATATATATATGCAAGAATGAAATTTCACTTACCTGAAACCCATAACACGGAGGCGAAAAGGTTGACAGCATCAGCACATCAACATCCCGGAGCACAGACTTACCACTCCAGGTACATAACTGATTGGCCATCCTAAACAAAATGTAAACTGAAGAAAACCACACCACCCATGTGGGGGGCTTCATCCTCCACACCCCACTATCTGGGGGGCTGCACCCCCCACCCCCTAACTAAATATACCAACTCCAAGATTGCACTACCATGGGGGTAAGGGGAAAATTTCAATAGGATGGCAAAGCAGTACTTACCTCCTGGAGTGGAAAGTCGATATTCCAGGACGTCGGTGTTGTGTGGTCATCGGCCTTTTCATCTCAGCGTTTTAAGGGTCAGGTATATACATATATATATATATATATATATATATATATATATATATATATATATATACACATTATATGTACATTACATATATCTAGATAGACAGATAGACTTATAATTTCTGGGAATGTGAAGGTGTTGTTCCAACATCAAAAGGTAAGGGAGATGACTACTGCAGTAAAAAGTGTTTTTAAATACATTTACAGAGAGTTTTAGAATTAACTTTTTGTTGCTATCCCGGTTCATTTTTGAAGTGTCAGCACAGGTTTTACTATGTCTTTTCATGCCAAAGTTTCATTTGGATGAAACCAATATGTCAAAGCTTAAAACTGCTGCAAATTAAAAAAAAAAACATTCCCTAATTCCATAATCCCGTGGTCCATTACCGCACAGCCATGCAGACATGGAGAAAACTAAAAGGCCCAAACACTTAAATCATTTCTAGCACAAAAACAGAAAATTTCTCAGCAGTGATTCATAGTGACAAACACTGATAAATAAGTTACAGGTCCTGAAAGTACAATTGTGTAGTTACTATCTCACCCAGTTCATACTCAGCAAAGAGTAGGGGACCCAGCAGGCCTCATGTGGTATTGTCTCATATCTACAATCGGTATCAAGAAAATAACTTATTAAATATGCGCATAAATAAAAGCAACAATCTGATTCATGGTTGCCATATATTAGTTTCATGTATTGTTTTACTTAGTATGAGGGGATACAATTTTTATTTATACCACACAGTATAAAGTTCTTACATCTCATTTGTCCAATCTCATTTATTTTTCCTACCATTTCATAAACCACTTTTAACATTACAACTAATGCTACATTGACCTTCAGCATCAAAGACAACTCTTGGGGATTCATTAACAGCATGACTGCGTCACAGCAAAACCAACACTACGTGCCTTCTTAGCATGATGTGCAGCACTGCTAATCACAAATGCATGGACCCAATCCAGCTGGCACAATGAGGAGACCCCTCATGACCTCAGCACAGACTTGTGGCCAAATACTGATAAGCCACCTCAAGTCCACATCAAAATACAAGAAATAATGAAGTGAGTATGCCATATCAATATCATTATCTTCATCTGTATCTACATTAACCAAAGCAAGTGTGGGTGCACAGTCGCTTACTGATAGTCTAATCACCATCAGGAGAGAAATACTGAAATATATGAGCAATAGAAAGTCAAGTAACACAAACAATGGAGCTGGAGTGGAGGTAAGTGACAGATGTCATGGAGAGGGTGAACATTAATATACAAAGTCATTTGTGTAAAAATCAGTACATGGAAATGTACACCATAAAATGTTTAAGACAATATAGCCATTTTAATTTAGTGAAGATTCACTGGAGATGTAGGATATAAAAGTAGTACAGTAATGCGATGCAGTGACACACCATACTTACAACAACAGGCAGTATTACCAGTGCTCCAGTACTATACTATGGAGATAATTAAAAATGTAAAGATATTTGTCCTAAAGTGGGACAGTAAAGAAATAGACACACCATTATAGCCATGTTGTAAGGTAAAGATGAAACACTGCAGACATCTAAGTGCAAGGGGTCATAAAGACACATAACTGTGAAGTGTATCTCATGTGCAGGCTGGTTGAACTAAAAAAAACAAGTAACAGACCTCAGGAGGAACAAATCCAGGACTCACACACAACTACGCATCTCACAAATGCTTTGGCAAGGCAGTCTTGTTGAAAGTTCCCTACAACACATTACACACCCATTCATAACTGTACAAACCAACACTATAAGTCATCATAGCCATTTTGATAACATATTCACAACTGGCCATCTTTGAAAAATCCAGATAAATAGATAATGCCAATGTTCCCCATCACAATTTACTCACTCATGACAGGATAGCTTGTTTGCAAAGCCATGGAAATAATTATCATAGAAATTATGAAAAAGGATATTGGACAACCCTAGATATTGGATCCATTCCAGTTTGGCTTTGTCAGGGGAAGGTCATGCTCAATGAATCTGGTGGACTTCTTTGAAAACGCTATTAAGACAAAAGATGAGGGAAAATGGTGCATACCACCTACATACATATAGCTAAGATAATTGATACAGTACCCTACTTGGAGACTGTTAACAAACATATGGAAGTAGGTATAAACCCCTTTATAGCACACTGGAAAACTAGCTGGATCACTGATAAGACCTTTGAGGTTAGAATCAATGAAGCCCCCTCCAAACTGGTCACCAGTGGAATTCACCAAGGTTGTGTACAAGGCCCACTCCTCTTTGGCATCTAATTCTCAGATGTTAAAGCCACAGTCTAAGGCCTCTGGTTAGCCAAGCTCACAAATGATTGCAAACTGGGAGCAGTCATTGAATCCCTCCAAGATGAGAACATACTTCAGGAAGGTCTAATGTGGACAAAAGCCAACTGCCATGGTTAAAAGTGGGTACAAGATCTAGGAGATTAAAACTCTCCAACTATGAAAGTATCACAGCCAAGTTAAATTTGTCACATTACATCAGTTTACTAAGCCAGAAAACAAGTTATACAGCAGTTGTTAGAAAGCATGCTTTTGAAGGCAGTGTTATTAGCATTGTTAAACAGACAGAAGTGCTGAGTGGATCATGAACTTTTACATACTTGACTGACAATTTGAACATCTCATCAGGAGTACACTGAGCCAGTGAAGCTGATACATGTGAAATGGGAAATTTCTGTTTATGCTTTCTGCTGTGCATTGAGGCTAAGCTAACTTGTGCAATGGTCAAGCAATCGATGGGGCTGAAGGCATTTTCTCCAGATTTTGCCATAGGATGAAAACTGATACTTACTGTTCCTTAACTTTGAATAACGATGCTGCTCATTGCTAACCATTGCATATGGAGATGTAAAAAAAAATTAAAATAAGAAATCGGGCATGGTCAAGAAAGACTGCAGCACTTAGAGGATGAAACCCCTCCTCCTGTTAAATACAAGTAGAATACTGTGGTGGTGATGCTGCGGTAGCGTTGTCTCCTCACATTAAGACGCTGTCCTGTTCGATTCTCAGCTAGAGCGTCTTCTGTGTTGAGACATGCGTGAATGGGTGTACTTTCATTGAAGGTTGTGCATCAGGGCCAGCAACTTGCATGTAAAAATCTACTGCCAATCATTAACGGACCGGAGTTACGCTGTAGCGACCCCTAACCGGGAAAAGCTGAAAGACACAACAACTTCATAGCACATTGGTTAAATAAAAGGTGTTATTGCTGGTCAGCAAGTAATCAAAACACTGATACCATGTACAAACCACTGAATTTGAACCCCTGCCTGCTTAAGTCAGCCTCTTGATTTCTGCACTAGCTGCTAATGCCACAGAACAAGTTAAACACCTCTGGTTAGAAAGCACACATTTGAAGGAATATCAACAACAGACTGCATGAATGAATATGGCTATTGCTAAAAGTGGGTAAAATCTTAGGGGATTAAAACTCTCCTACTGATAATGTGTTACATCCACGGAGAATATGTCATATCATAACTGTTCACTGTGTCATTATTGCAGAATAACAATTGTTATAAACACTGATACAATGCATACAAAACTGAACTCAAACCCCTGTCTGCCTAAATCAAATCAATTTGTCCTGTGTACCATCTTCTGATACCACAGTAAAAGGCACACAACAGTTGACTGAAAGCGCACATTCAAAGCAATATCAACAACAACATATGTGAACATATATGGTTGTGGTTAAAGTGGGTACAAGACTTAATGGATTAAAAGTCTTCAACTCTGAAAGTGTCACATCCAAATAGAATTTGTCACAACACTTCTGTTCATTAAGTCACAAAGCAAGTTATACGGCAGTTGTCAGAAAACATTCATGTGAAGGAAATGTATTAGCAATGTTAAAAAGAGACAAGTACTCAGTGGATTCTGACCCTTAGCAGACTTGATTGACAATTTGAACATCACATAAAGAGTATACTGAACCATGGAAGCTGTTGCAATTAAAATAATAACTGTCTCCTCATGCTTATATTAGTTCTGCTGTCTTTTGTACAGTCAGCCATTGACATGACAGACAGCATATCAGTACAACTGAAGACATTTTCTTCCATATTTGTCTTAGGATGTTAATTATTACTTCACATTTACTAACTGTGCATAGCAATGATGCTCTATGCCAAGCATTGCTCAACAGTGAAGATAGAGTAATTTG
The DNA here is from genome assembly GCF_019279795.1 of Protopterus annectens. Taxonomy (NCBI): domain Eukaryota; kingdom Metazoa; phylum Chordata; order Ceratodontiformes; family Protopteridae; genus Protopterus; species Protopterus annectens. Next base: position 888,078,825 of record NC_056735.1, read on the forward strand.
ATTTTGCATTAAAAATCATTTGTCAATGTTGTGATGTTAAGAATGTATCACTTATGATGAGATGTCTTAGTAAGGAATGCTATGTGTGTCTAAGAATAACGCAAGGTAAATGTTAGTGGAACGGCAATCATGATGAATTATGTGATATACTCCAGATCAATGCTGAATCAGGTGAAGACACAGAGAAAGTTATACTCCTTTGAGTCTGATAACTCACAGATGAAGAGAATGTTCAAAAGGAAAATCACAACAGTGATGGCATAGGAATTGAGCAAGATGGTAGAGGGTGACAGGGACATATATAACACAAGGGTGTGCAACCCATGTCTCTCATAGTTTTATATTCATATCAGTGCCTTATGCAGTGTAGCATGTATGTGTATCTGTATGCAGTCTTCACTGAGACATGTCATGCGCATTTACAATATTTGCAGCATTATATAAAACAAAAAAATTACATGAATTTTAAGATTTCGTCTCTTGATATTTCTCTGCAAATGTTTTCAGTGGACCTGTTGAATGGGAGACAGTTGCAGACTTATGGGAAAAAGATCAAACTACATCCCATACTCTGTGGATGAGATCCCTGCATCAACTGAGCTGCACTTGGCTCGTCACATCACTCATACATTGAGTCACGAAAGCAGTTACAGAGAACAGAATCTCCTTGCATAAACTTTATTTCTGTCACATTTGCTAACTGATGTGCACTGATGCTAAGCTCAGGTATGATGATGATGGCAGTCTTAGTCTAACCACAATCATTTTTGCTCATTTTTACCATTGGATGAGAACTAACAGAAGGCTCTGCTGCTCGATGCCAAGTGTCACACAAAAGACGAGTACAGAAATAGCTATTTCTGTTCATAAGCTGGTAACAGCCATGTGTGTATGCTGTGCTCATCTATGTTTAGAACAGTTTAAAGGCAGAAAATGTGATGAGATGACAGGGCAGAGATAAAAATAGTAGGCAAGCACTGTGTAGAACACTAGTTAAGAAATTCAGAAATGATCAGGATGGAGAGAGAAAAGGAACCATATCTCAACTTCTTCATAAGCTAATAAGACATAAAAATACATATAATGTAGACATTTGTGGATAACTACATTGAAAATACTGCATTTCAATAACATAATAATGTTATCAATCTAATTGGACCAAATTAGCTATGTAATACACAAACATAAGCAAAGGAGAGAGTTACATAAGTTTTTTTTTTGTGTGTGTGGGGGACAGTAGACCTTTTTTCATTTTTCTGAGAGAAAGAGTGGAAAGATGGCACAGGATGTCAGGGATGTTAGAGGTAAATTAGAGTAGGAAGGTTAGTTATCAGGACAAGACAGGCATGACATACACGGCTGATAATAAGACACAAGATGAAGGGGGTTGGGAGGGTGACCTAATGGTTAAGGTGTTTGCCTTACAAACACAAGGTGCAGGGTTTGAGTCTCACAAGGGATAATTGGCTAGGCTTAACATGGCTCGCAAGGGCAGTTAGCTTAGTACTAACCTATGAACCTATGAAGGTACAAACCTATGAACCTATGAAGTATGGGGATAGGATGGGGCATATAAAGATGAATAGCCTGCCAGCTTAAACTCCTTACCCTGAGAGCTGTCACCACTGGGTCTTGCCTCAGTAACTGCAGGCAGTGGTCGGCTGGTAAGCACCATAATGGGATGCTTGAGCATACTTTCCATTTGGTTGATGCAGGCATTGGACCTCCTGTCCATAATCTTCCCCACAAGACAGTTGACATACTCACCACCTTCACTGGCACTGCTCTTGATCAGTACCAGTTCAACAGCACCTCGGAGAGACTTGCCTGATATAGGTAGAGCAGGTAGGGCAGGAGGAATGCAGGCACTTCTGGCAAGCCATTACCCAGATATGCTTGGTGTCTCAGGTGGAGGTGGTGCTACCACCTGTGGGGGAATGACACACCATGTCTGAGTGGTCAGTCCAAGTCTCTGTGTTGCTGCATATAATAGTAACAAAAATGGAGAAAATTAGTAAACATACAGAGAAATAGGGTGTAGAAAAAGATATAAGTTAGTGAAAATCATTTTCCAAGGATTACTTTACTGTGATGAAGAGTAGTAAGCACAGCATAAATCACACACTTTTATTATAAGATCTGAATTCCTTGTGGTATTTAGTAGTGTAGTACTGTAAGGACTATGAAGTAATATATTTAGACCATTAACACATCAATATCATGCAGTTATGGTTTGGTATGAGTTGAACCACCATCCATCATACCTGTTGTTACTGCACATAACAGTAAGGGGTGGGAGGCTGGCATAATGGTTAAGGTGTTTACCTTACAGACACAAGATGCAGGGTTTGATTCTTACAGGGGGTAATTGGCTAGGCTTAAAATGGCCCACAAGGGCAGTTAGTCTTGTACTAACCTATGAACCTATGAAGATCTACTCCTCCACCTATGCAGATAGTGACATTATGATACCACAGTCTTCACCTTTGCACAGTCATACTATTCACTGTGTGGAAAGACATAACTGTCTACTTTATTTTCCTGTGGCAACGTTGGTTCCCATTATTGTAATGAGTGGACATTGACAAATTAACAATGTATAATCAAAATGTGGACAAAAAGTGTGGTGGAACAGACATACAATGATGATTGTATGGCATTCTTATTTTTCATTTGTTGATCATCATATACAGTGAAAACATATGATGCTTTTTCATCATATCACAATATAAGTTTATTTTTAAAGTCTTCACCACTCATATTGCAATTGTCTTACTTTCAGTACTATGACATTTAAAAATATCCCTGATAACATCAAAGCCTTGTCTTTACTGTGGTGATGAGGACTGAATCCACAAACATTACCAGTTTCTGCATGCAGACTTAATACAATGAGGCACTTTTCTGGCTATGCTGTTGGCACAATGCAGAATCAACAATCTTTAATTTCAGTACTGATTGCCAGTAATTACAAGAGCTCTTTTGCTGATTAAATCCCGTACTTTACCAGTACTGCAGTTGTTACCTGTTACTTATGAAACCTAGACATGTTTCACAGAATTAACCCATGCCCACCCCAGCCCTCTCTCAGGTGTACCAGTCACTCCCTATGTCCCTCATGAGTCACTTCTATCTCTTGAGCAGCTGGAGAGAAAGAGCAACTATAATAAAAACATGTATGCTACCATTCATTGGCAGGGTGGATGGACAGATAATTATGTTAAACTTACAGTTTGGAGGTGATGACCTGTCATGAACCTCATCCTACCATCAACTGACGAGTTCAGACTTTCTATGTTTGATGATATAATGTTAATGTCAATGTTCCACTGTGCATGGAAAGTCAGTAGCATTAATGACAGTCTTAGATGCACTATTTCAGTCATCAGTCTTATACTGAGACCCAGTATAGCGCCCCTTGTAGGTGTCCGCAACTGTAATGTTTAAGGAGGAGACTCAAAAAAATCTTTGCCTCATCACATCACCTTTGTGCTCTAAAGGAAGAAATACCTTCCTTTTTAATTTACAAGAATTTCTTCTTTTTAGATCTCAGGAAAAATTGCACTAATATGACCCCAAAACAAATGTTGCTTTTCACTTCCTTCTTGTAATGATGGGAATTGGGAAGAATTGCATTTGCATGATGGATGGCAAAAAACAAATATTCTATATGTTCTGTATTGTTATGTGTCCAGTGACACTTTAAGGTGTGACGCATGGAGATTGTCCTTCCAACTGTTTGCTGCTGAGATTACCTGCTCAACAGTTACTCCAGACTAACATGGTTAATCATGGAATATCTAATGCATTTACCTAGACATTTGTAATTTTCTGATCATAAGCACATGGCAAGATTGATAAAGCAAATGGTTTTGCATAATCACCATGACCACTGTTCAATTTACATGTTAAGAGATTTTATCCCCAGACATCTTCCTTCATGCTCTCTTGATCTGTCTAACCTACACGTGTCACAGAATAACTTTTATTTAGCTTGTCCAGCAACACACATTTGCAGGGTTTTTCCCAATTGTGAGGAAAATGCACAATGAACAATGATTATCATACTTAAGGCATCAGAGGATGCAAACCTTCAAAATTACTTAATTCAAAATTATGCATCATAAGAACAGTGGAGTGAGGCAAAGATGGACTGCTGACAGTTGCAGAGCAGCATAAATCCAGTGCTGCACTGCTGCATGTGTTGTACTTCAGATGAGATGTTAAATTAAGGTCGCATCTGCTTTAGACAGCGATAGCACAAATGGATCTATAACATCCCATTGCATATATCAAAAGGAGTAGGGGAAGTTCCCCAATACCATAGCCACATTTCCCCTATCAATATAAACACCACCTCCAGTTTCCCTTGGAAAGAAGCCACTAGTCTAGTGGGACTAACCCAGTCAACAAAGGGTAAATAAACAAATAAATAAATAAAATAGGCAGTGTAGGAGTACAAATAATTATGTCAACCTATGATTATATCATAATTGGTTTCTGTCGTACCTCATGTTTCAGCTTACTCATGTGACAGTCACCAAATCATCAGCTCAGCTGAAAGATTTCTCCTCACTTTTTGCCATGAGATTTATCCATACCAACCTATGTCTGTCACTATTGCTCTTTGTTAACCATCACACAGCATTTGAGGAGTATAAAAGTTTTTTTTTTGTAATCTGTGGGTCCTTGTGTATGTACATGTACTTATTGTGAGTTCGCAACATGGTAAAAGTCACTAAGCATTATGTATGCATGCCATATATCTTTCACAGGACGTGTCAATAATATAAATTTTAGGTTTTAACAGCAGTGGAAATCACTGTAAAAATGAATCCAAGAGACAGAATTCAAGCCCGTGCACAGCTCAGTCGCACTGCAACAAACAGCGTTACACAGGTATGTCAACAAGGCTCTCAGGCAAATTGTATGAAGTGATGATCATCATAATAAAGTACACATGAAACTGAAAACAATATTATACAAAGGCATCCCAGCCTCAGTGTATTAGAAGCATGCATGCAGTATACTGAAATGGAGGCTTCCCATCAGTATACTGAGACATGGACTGTTACTGAGAATGTAATCACCTTGCATTACTTTGATGTTTGTTTTTCATGTCACATTTGCTTAGAGACAAACGATGGTGCTAAACTCAGGTGCACCTCTGATGGTAATGTCTTAGCACAAGGATAGGAATTTTATGCATTTTTCCCAAAGTACAATGACTGCCATTACCCTCGTCTCACAAATGACTAGTAGAGATGCTGCTTGATGCCAAGCGTCATGCAAAAGCTAATTAAAAAATACAAAAAAAAATCAAAAATGGTTGTATAAGCCATTTGTGTCCATGTGTGTGTTATGTTTGTGTGTTTATTGACCAGATTAAACATCAGAATCAGAAGGACATGACAGAGGACTAAAGAGGAAAGAAACAGATGCCTGTATTTATGATGGAATGGCATAATAAGAACATTGCAGTCATTTAAGTGTTAATGCTTCCAGTGCCACTGTAAGGTATGAAACATTCAAACCTCAAGCTCTGTTTTTCCTACTGAGAATATTATGGTCATTACTGACTACAACTTTCTAAGGTCAGGGTTAGCATGACTATTGCTGACAACCTGTGATATAAAGACTATGGAACACCCACCTCGCAATAATTATTGAACAAGTAGTTAATATTTTGACCACAATGACACTTTACATAGACTTACGAGTTGGACTCCTACAGAGTTCTTCAAATCTGATAAACTTTTTTTTTCAATATTATTTTGCTATATTGGCAGCATTTAGCACCATTTAACATAACTATCATTTAAATATATTTAAAGCACTGCAAATGTGACAGACCCTTGCAATACATAGGTTTTAGGACCATGGCTCTTAAACAACCAATTGGTGTAACACTAGTCCTATGTAGTACACCTGGAATGTTTGAGCCTGACTATCTCTCTGTAGCTTCTATCTGCTCTTCTCCCCAGGTGCTCAGGCATGTGCATGGCTTCAGGTAGAACTCAACACAATGTTTACCGGTTTACGCATAACTCAAGTAATGTGAATCAGAATTGCACTAGTGTGTAAAAGTGTTCTTTTAGCTTTTACCACCCTCACAATATTGCTGACATCTTTCCCACCGCTTTCTGCTCCCCCACTTTTCTCCTTCTCACCTCTCACTTTTGTTATTTCTTACTACCACTATGCCTACTATCTCTCCTAGTACTAGTACAATATCTTCTATTCTCTCTTGTTATAATCCTAATGAAAAAATAAAACCTCCTATATACTACCTCTGTCTCATTTACTTAGCTCGAATCTGCTGAACAAAGCTTCCCATCTACTGCTTAGCTAATTCTTATTACTGTCTTTTGGTCACTAAATGTCATCACTATTAACTACTACTGAATGTTAGGAATCTTTTACATTTACACTGTTTTTTAATGTAAATGCCAATTATTGATTTTTTTTTTTGATATAACGTAATGCATTTTTCAAATGTTTGAATGTTGTATTTTAATGTCTGTGTTACATCGAATAATGTATATTTTGAGCTTTTCTCCCAGAGCCTCAACTGAAAATGGGTACTTCAGGACTTTACTGGTAATCAAATGTCAATAAATAATTAATAAATAAATAACGAGCAGAGAATTAGCATATATCTCATGGCCATAGGGTTGGATTTACATAATATAAGCATGACGTAGAGCAGGGATCATCATCACACTATGGAAGAAGAGTTTACTTTTCTACAAGTAAACTATTGCCGTACACTTTTGTTCCTTTACAACAGGAGTCTGACAGTTTTCAGGTGTGTGTTACTTTTACCTCTGATTTTTTGGTCAGTGTTAGCCCTTTGCTGTACAGTGCATTTGTAGATGATGCATATAACGGATTCATTGTATCTTTCCTGTATCTGAATTTTTACAAGCTGTCTGCAGGTGTACACTGACCCCATGTGTACTAAATGTACTAGCATCCCAGCACAGTAAACTTGATTATTTTGAACTTTAGTTTGCCATATGTCATTCTAGTGTTTTTTTCAAACATGGCTATACAAGATAAGTAGTATGATGGTTTGTTTTGTGAGAGTGTATATTGTCATGCACCTTCTAGTCTTTTGTTGGTTCTGCATGAGTTAGGACTAATGCCAATGCCTGGGATTTTGGTTTGTTTTTTGCTGTGGGGCACTAGGAAAAATGCGACGTGACATATGTGCCATACTTGTGCATGTTATTATGACTATTAGAAAAAATGAAAAAAGATAGCAATTCAGATAACTTGCAGACTGTGATGATTAGCAATAACAAAGTACCAGAAAGAATAGACCTTAATTGTAAAAAAACACTGCAGAGATCCTGCAGGTAGAACTAGCTGGCATTCACTGAAGAAATAATATAAGCAGTCATCTGTGGTGAAAAAATAAAAATAGAAAATAAACTCTTCCGCTGTAAATAAATTACTCAGTTAAAGGGTTGTGCAGCGGGAACATTTTGAGCGTGAGTTACAATGGGATCAGTATCTCACCTTGCTCTGCAGGTACAAACTGGAACAGTTAATATTCTATAAATAAGGATAGCGAAATTGAAGGGTATCAAAAGTAGGCCTGTCTGTAGGTTCCAATGACCATGATGCAAGGCCATAGATTAAATTAAAGAAAAAAATCACCTAACAGGGAACAAGATCAAGAAGTATGAGTTTTGGCCTACACATTCTGGGGACATTTCAGCTTTCATCAGCAAAGCAGTTAACTGCATGACTTAGCCCACCTTAAGTGGCTTTATTTACTAATGCACTGCTATGAGATCATTCTGTGAGAAAGTCATGTGTTCATTTCCCTCTAGGCCTGTCTTTCAGTGCAGTCATAGAATCCCCCATATCACAGAATGCAGTGTTAGAATCTCCCGATGAAATACATACCCACCAAGAAGACCTGATACAGAAAAATAACTGATGCCAGAGCTATGGTCTAAAACTCAATGCCAAGAAAGGCCTAATAATATCATCCTTTCAGAAGATGGCTACCCCTTGAAACTATCTCATTGACAATACACCCCTAGGCATAGACCAGTAGACAGGGATCTGGGAATGCATGTAGACAGCAACAGCAATCTGGCCTTTGACCATCAAGTATCTACAGTGATAAGGAATACATTCTCTGTTGCACAACTTATAAGCAATGGTATGGTATCTAAATCCCAGAATGTCATTGTTCTGTTGTACTAGGTCCTCATGACCAATCATTCAGTTTCAGTATGTACCTGATCAGGTATATGCAACAACTGGAGTATCCACAGATGCTGCTCAAAAATGAAATAAGGAGGCAAGGAACATGTCCTATGTGGACTGCCTCAAAGCCCTGTCCTTTTACTTGGTAACCAACAGGCTGCTGAGAGGTATTCTATGCCTGCCCTAAAAAGGGTCTTCTGGTCCCACTTTGATGGAACTGTTGAATATCAGCAAAACAAATAACATCAGAATTACCTGAACTAAGGACTTAAACCTCATCTGCAACATAAATATGACATGCTGGTGGGACAGGTATGTACCTCAGACACTACTCTTCTCTGGAACAGGGTTCGTATCCATGTAAAACAGAATTCTTCCCTAAATTAATTTGTAGCATATCATGGAGGAGTGACGGGGAATCAGAAATGTACCCCTGCTCTGGCACCTGTGTCTCTAATAGTTAGAACAGCCTGTAAATGCTTGACAACCTATGTTCAAGTCTACATATACCCCATAAAAATCCTGTAGTATCAACCTGCCAGATAAGTTTGGGAGCAAGGCTAGACTTTAAAAGTCCCCACAGGGGGTCATTAGCCTGGTAATAACTTATAAACCTATATGTGATTCAGAAGGCTGCTTGATAACATACCGGGCCAAGGGGTGTTCTTAGCTGGTGGTTCTATTGTCATGCACTTCTTCCTCATTCAAAAGAAAGATGTTAGCTAGTACATATTTTACACAGATGCTTTACTATCTGCTTACGAGTTAAGGCTTTCGGCCATTTTATATCTAAGCGAGTTGTCTGTACTGCTTGAGGATATCTGAGGAATGTGCTTCCATTGGCTCCTCCTATTGCTACAAACTTATAGCTGCAAACTTTCTAGGATCTTTTCTTAGTTTTGTACGTTATGATTAGTGCCCTGATGACTACTGTTTTATTTTCCCCAACAGGGAGACAGTTTAGGAAGAAAAGCATAGACATAAGGTCTGTGTATAGGAACATGCAATTGCAGTCTGCTCCTGTAATCTGCTTTTGACATACTTCTGCAGGAAGAACAAGAAAATCCTGCTGCCCATGGTGCATCATGTGGTAGTAGTGCATTCCTCTCTTTCTGAAGTAGGCATGGATCCTCAACCAAACCTATTCAAGGAGCAAAATGCTAGCCCTCTACACAGGGATGCAGATCTGTGAATCATGTGTTAAATAACACAGTGCTGCAGAGTGACACTACATGTGGTTACATACCAAATGCATGAGCATACAGAATACATGCTTTTTGCTAAATACAGTGTTAGTGGATTGAGTCAATATCTATGGATAGTGCAATATGCACTGGCATAGACACACAGACAGTGGTGATAACTGGGTTCATTGGCATAACTGTCTCACCTATTGGCCCTTAACAGCACAATGGTACTCATCATCACTGTTTTGCTCACCACCACTTACAATTGCATGGCACAGCTCCAGTGGCCGCGACTTGGTGAAAGTTGCTCTATAAATGTTGGAAACATTGGGAAGGACATGTCACAAGTTGCATGGGGTTCAAGGGCTATATTTGAGGCAGGAAAGCAGTACATAATTAAGATGTGAGGCTATACATAGCACTAAATACAGCTGATAACATTGTACCTATTTGAAGGAGGCAACCCCTATGATAATGTATATGTCACAGAGAGCCATAGTCCCCCACTAACTGATACATTTTGCCCACAGATGTACTGGCATGGCAAGTTAAGGGATACAATTCCTGAAAACGTTCACTAGTTAGGAGAATGAAGTGCTACAGCAAGCCATTTCTACACCTAGCAAACGTTTCCTTGGTAAATGTACCATAACGAGCATTATCAGGACCAGATTTGCAAGGATGCTGTGGACAGTCATACTATGGTTCTACAGCAAGTGCAACTAAAGGTTGCTGTCATGTTAATTCATGTAAAGGACATAGCATGGGACACTGCTACAGATAGGTTCCCAGCCCTGAGACAAGCACAATAGCACTAATGCATATGCACAGCACACTACATTATGGTAGCAATTTACAGAAAGTTGCTCTAACCATCCAGATTAGCATAACTATCACAGTAAAAGGCCCACATTTGCAGGATATATAGTGTCCAAATAGCTTTGCATGAGAATGCCTTAAATGATCAGCTGTAAAAACAGAGCTTTGTCTAATACAATTTCAGACTTTAAAGATAGGCACATAGGAAAATGACAAGATGCCTGGTAATATACCTTCACATTGTACTCAACATGCATAGTGGATGGAAGCAACAGGGACAACTAAGGTGAAGTATGTCAATGCATTTTAAGGATGGAACAGGGTGTGCAGATCACTACAGAAAGTAATTACAGTGATACAGAAAGGGTGAGATGATATCATGCCTTTGCTGCAGTGTGTGGATGAAAATGGGGGAAATAATCACAGCACTACAGGGGACAGCTAAATGAACTAAACGAGGGACTGGACCACTGCAGCTACATATAAGATATCCACGAAAAGCAATGCATATAAACTGACTGACGTGCAACCTGCAGGTATACAGAACTTGCCATGGGCCCACAACAGAGGCAATGACTGGAAATATCCTTTCAGCTTCCTTGCTCAGGAATTCTGTACAAAGTCAAAAATAATAGGGGGAAAAAGGCCCAAAACAAGGGACAGTTTTTAAATAGTACGATAGTTTTAAAAGTAATCTTATCCAAAAAGCTCTGGTAAGTATAATTCCATTTTCCATGCATGTTTTGACTTTTGTAAACTGCTTCTTTTTTAACAAGAAACATCTTTATTACATTATCACTTATGACATAAGTAATTGTACATTTATATAAATGAAAAACAAACCATACTGACATATTTTCAGTTGCAAACATACATCACTTATAATCTTCTATACAGACATTGTCAGGCAAAAATTGCATAGCTTGTTCAATTTCTGCCTTCCTTTAAACCTCATTCCTCCTCCAAAACATTTTCCTGCATTTATTTTTCCCACAATTCCATTTTTTCTATGTAATTTGCTCCTGCCCTTTTCTAAACATCCCAAATCCAGTTATTTTATGTCTGTTACTATAGTCACTACTTCTTGTACATCTGGTTGTTGTAAACTGCTCTGGAAACTAAATGTTGTAGCATATTTTGCATCTGTGAATATGTGTATATTTTATAGCGTATCCTTGTATCTATAAATATGTACTGTTCATTTCTTATGTGATCCTATTCACCAGGGATGTGGCTGCAAATGGTCCAGTGATATAAGTGCACTGACCCGGTAAACAAATATAAATAAATAATAAAGAAGTTAATAGAGCAACACATTTTGCATTACTGTAAATTTACTGAAAAATAAGAAGCATGAAACTGTAATGTTTGACATTTTTTTTCCAGTTTAATCTTTAGTAATTTACTAAAATAGCAAAAACTGTATGAGAGGTATGCCTGGAAAAGCTCCATACCAAGAAGAATGTGGTGCTAACTGCAGGCTCTTTGTGCACACTGCATTCACACCCTGGGTAACACTGACACAAGGCTTAATGGGACAGACATGGCAAATAGTGGTACAGGACATCAATACTGCTGAAAGCCATAATAGATCTCTTCAACACATGCAGTAAAGGGTAACCAATATGATACTTAATCCAGCAACAATGAGGCCATTACTGAGGGCTGGAACACTAGGAGAATGTGTTTTCTTGGTTATGTTAAATATGAGTATTTAAGAGAAGGACAAAGAGGGGGTGCTTTGTAAGTAGTTCATGATAGAAAACAAAATCATTTCTTGCCTTAGCTGATAATAAATATGACTGTTTATCTCTTGATATTTACAATGTTTTCTTAGATAAACCTTATGGATCATATTAAGTTACTGCAGCTCCAATCTCAATAAAACATCTCACTGGTATTTTCTCAGGAATTTATATGAGATCACAAGTGTTGGTGATATTGTCCTCCTGGGACCCTTTAATTACCCTGACATTAATAGGAATACTCCATTTACTAAAAGTAGTTATTTGAGAGTTTTTAAGTATACTTTTGTAGCATGGACTTCAACAACTAATGCATGAAAACACTAGAAGTAACAACATTTTAGGCATTATATAGCAAGTTATGGCTGCTACAAATTACTCGCAAACTGCTGTTGATATTGTATCCATTTATTGTCCTTTGCATTGACTTAGTGGTCTGTCCTGGGTAGTGTAGCATTGATAAGGAACAGAAATAATGAACAAGTAGTGTAGCATTGATAAGTGACAGAAATAATGAATATTAACTGAGCCCTTAAGGCAGATATATAGGGAAGAGTGCTGCTGTTTGCTAATACTAAAAGGTGCACGTGGACTTGTTTGATAATCATGTATACTGAATGTCTGAATGCATTATCTCAGTTTTTGGTATAGTACTAATAATCATATCCCCTCTCTAGGTGTTCCTACCTCACCTCCCGCTGGAAGTCTTGTAAAAGCATATAGGGTCATTCCGGGAATAACAAGAAGTACGGAAGCCTTTCCCCACCACGGAACTTGTTTTAATAAGGTGTTCCTACCTCCCCTCCCCCTGAAAGGCTTGTAAAAGCATATAGGGTCATTCCGGGAATAACAAGTACGAAAGACTTTCCCCACCACGGAACTTGTTTTAATAAGGTGTTCCTACCTCACCTCTCCCTGAAAGGCTTGTAAAAGCATATAGGGTCATTCCAGGAATAACAACAAGTACGGAAGTCTTACCCTACCATGGAATTTGTTTTAATAAGGTGTTCCTATGTCACCTCCCCCTGAAAGGCTTGTAAAAGCATATAGGGTCATTCTGGGACTAACAACAAGTACGGAAGACTTTCCCCACCATGGAACTTGTTTTAATAAGGTGTTCCTACCTCCCTTCCCACTGAAAGGTTTGTAAAAGCATATAGGGTCATTCTGGGAATAACAACAAGTATGGAACACTTTCCCCACCACAGAACTTGTTTTAACAGGGTCAGTATTCACTAAAATACCTTCCCATCTGTAAACCTAACAAACTGGGTCCAAAAAAGCACTGGTGAATGTTCCCATAACTCCTGCTTGTAATCTGTTTATGTTGATAAGCTTTAGGTCGGAAGGGTTAGACTTTCCTGTAGCCTTCTTTCTTTCCCAATTAAGGTAAAAACAGTATGCTTTTTACTGTTCAACATATGAGCGCAGTGTGCTCTGTACCTCCAAACAGTGCATTTCACAATAAACTAAGTGAAACAAGCGTGCTACAAAAGGGAATTAGGAAACAGGCTCTCTGCATTGTAAATTGAGAAGCAGGCAGGGAACTGTGTAGTTTTTAAGAGTAGGGCTTAGGAACAGAGTATTAGGCATATAAAAAGAAACAAAAAGCATGCTTGTAACTCATACCTGCACATGCTGCCTCTAGGCATCTGCTTTACTGGATTAGCCCCGCTCCACTCGCTTCACTCACTCCACGCCCTACCCTGCCCCCATATCTCACCTCACCCAGTAGTGCTATGTTTATAGTACCACTGGCATGCCCCCTTAATTAGCTAACCAATTGCATGTGCTCCTAGAACCCAGCAAACTCCTAGCACAATAATACACCCTCCATCCACCCCACTATCCATATTAACCCACCCATAGCTATTCTATTCTCTCTAATCTTTTATCCACCACATACACTCAATACAGCCCTTACCCTAGTAATTTACTATGACTACAGCTAAAACACTAATGCTACTACCCTTAGTACCCCTGCTATTCATTCCTCATCACCTAAGCTCCTATGAATGTGTACAGCATCTTGAAATCCAATATCTAAACTCTTAGACACCAACCCAGCATTTAATAAGTTCATCCACCACATAACCACCTCCTCTCCTAATTCCTCGCACCCCAATTACCATCACCCAACTAAATACCGCTACATCAGCTTAAAAACCAAAAGCTACGAAAAAATCATAAACAAATTTTTAAGACTCATAAGCAACCTAAAAATTAATCTTATGAAGGATGGAGACATCCAGCCCAACCCTGGCCCATCCATAACAGTAGACACAAACACATCATCTAACAACCCAGTGTGTACTACCCAGATTGATAGACTTCCAAAATCATTTCTGGTCTGTCATCTCAACATCAGAAGCCTAAGCAACAAGATCCATAGCCTAAATGGACTCTTAGCTGTTTACTTCCCTGATATCCTCTGCCTCACAGAAACCTGGCTAAAACCAATAACCAAAGATAACGAAATAACCCTCCCACAGTACAACATCCTTAGACTGGACTGGATCTCCAGGAAAGGTGGTGGGGTAGCTGTACTATACAAGTCTACCCTAACAATAATAATTGACACCCAACAGTCACCCCAGTTTGGCAATGCAGAAATTCTCATCGCCAAACTAATATTAAACAAAAATAAATGCAGATACATTGTCTGCATTTATATTCCACCTGGCAAGAATGATAATACTCTATAAAATATCTTACACTGGCTAGCTTCTAATTATCCGCAAGAAACCATTGTCTTGGGGGACTTTAACATTGATTGGAACACCTGTTCCTCTGAAACTCCCTCCACCCATTTAAACCTCCACGAGTTTGCTCAGATCATTGCCACCCCCACCAGATTTGACAAAAATAGAGTCAAAGATAGTGTCCTTGATTGGATACTTATTAACAGCAGGTACATTATCCGATGATCTAAGTGATCACTGCCTTACCTATATTATTAGGCTCAAAGCTGACATTCCCAACCAGCCCACCTACAAAACTATAAGAAATGTCAGGAACTTGAACCTTGACAACTTCCGAAATGAACTCAAAGCATGTAATTGGAATGTCTTGAAACAACTCCCATTACAAGAAGCAGTTGAGTACTTCAATACCAGATTTTTGGCTATCCTTAGCCACCATGCTCATACCTGTACCATCTGTGTAAAAGCTACAGTTACACCGTGGCTATCTAAAGAAACAAAAAACAAAATTAAACTAAGAAACAACGCCTGGGCCAGGTGGCATGTTACCAAAGCCCCTATGGACCAAGTAAGATACCGGCAACTAAGGAACCAGACCAAAAAATCTGGCATTATAGACAAAAAAAAATCACTACACCCTCCTACAACAAAAATATCAGCTAAAACCTCAAAAGTTCTGAGCTGGTATTAACAATCTTCTCCACCCAGGCCGATCCACCACTCCTACCCCATCAGCTGCCCTTGATAAATCCCCTGTAGAAATTGCAAACAGCTTCAACTCCTTCTTTACTGAAACTATCCAGTCTCTAGCTACCCATCTCACTCCATTGGACACAAACACCAGCTCTGGCACATCTAGCCCTGATCCACCCAGTACCCAACCCACCTTTACCTTTCAAACTGTACCTACCAATCTGATCCAGACCTTACTCAAAAAGCTAAAACCTACTACACTAGCTGCCGACCACCTCCCAGCTGAATATCTTCAAAAATCAGCTGATACCATAGCACTTCCCATTTCTATTCTGATCAACAGATCCATCTCAGAAGGATCCATCCCAGCAATATGGAAAATATCACATGTTATACCTCACCATAAAGGAGGAAGATCCACAGAATTATCTAAGTTTAGACCTATAGCCATTCTTTCACCACTAACTAAAATCATGGTAAGACGCATGCACAAACAAATCATGCACTTTCTTATTCAAAACAGAAAGCTCGCCGACTCTTAGCATGGCTTTAGGCCATTCCACAGTACCACCGCGGCTCTTCTATCTTTCTCTAATATCATCAATCTTCATCATAACAACAACAAACTATCTTCAGCACTCTTCCTCGATCTCTCAAAAGCTTTCGATATGGTCAACCATCAGCTACTGCTCAATACCCTACAAACCATCGGTTTAGACCAACATGTGATACAATGGTTTCACTCCTACCTAAATGGTAGACAGCAGGCTGTCTTATGGCAGAGCAAGCTGTCATCCCAACTTCCTCTAACCCTAGGTGTCCCACAAGGGTCCATACTAGGTCCCCTTCTTTTCTCTATCTTTATCAGTGATCTGCACACCACCACCCCAGGAGCCACCTGCATCCAATATGCAGATGACTCTATGCTAATATGCTCCGCCTCCTCTCCTGCACAACTTCTAACCCTCACCCAGACCACTTTCAGCACAGTAGAAACATGGCTAGCTAATCTCTGCCTGCTTCTAAATCCTAACAAAACCAAGCTGCTACTTTTCTCCCCTAACCGTAGAATTTCTCCTCCTTCCTTCAACATCAAATCTAGCAATAACACCATTATCTGCCCTGATTGCCATACAAAGCTTCTAAGTGAAATAATAGACAACAACCTTAAATTTGATAAACATGTCAATCACACTATTAAGTCCGACAACAAAAACTTGGCTCCCTGTACAGAGCCAAACCATTTCTCACCCCCCTAGCTAGGGTAGCTATTGCAAGATAACACCTCCTCTCTACCCTTATGTATGCCTACTCTGTACTCACCAACCTATCCAAAACTGATCTCAACAAATTATAAGGATGTTCAATCATATAGCCAAGTTTGCTACTGGCATGGCTTTTAGGACCCACCATTGCCAGAACCTCAAAGCACTGGGATGGCTAGCGTATCCTACCCTTCTACAGTTCAACCAGCTTATAATAGTGCATAAAATACTCCATCAACCTGATAACACCCCTGCCCTCAAAAATATTCTCACCCCTCATAGTGCTCCCAGGCCATTACGCTCAGCTGATAAATTAGAAGTTATGTACCTACCATAACGTTCCATGTTAGTTGTCTTCTTCTCGCCTTCTTTCTTGCTGGATGGGTTCGGAGCCGAACCTCGGCTCCGACTCGGCCACTCTAAAAGCTTGAGAGCTAGTTCCACCGGCTTGAGGCTCCCCTATATCCCACAATGCAAGGCGGTAACTCCTCAGATCTCGTTTGAAAGCTAGGCCAAGCAAGAAAAAACTCCATAACATGGAGAAAGGTAACCCACCTCTATAAGGCTGAGTGTGAGGTGTCCTAAACCTAACATAGGAATATATAGAGGTGGTAGCATGGGAGAAAGATAAAGAGGTCACAAGACAATCTCCTCTAGGTCTGTCCAGGCTAGGGGGAAGGAGGGTGGGACGCAAGAAAGAAGGCGAGAAGAAGACAACTAACATGCAATGTTATGGTAGGTACATAACTTCTAAATGTTAAGTTGTCTATCTCGCCTTCATTCTTGCTGGATGGGACCGCGTCCCTAGCACCTTGTCCCGGGTGGCCTATCAGAACAGACTCTTGAGTACAGTGGAACCAAAGTTGTCTCGGCTTCTAGAGGCTAAGTCCAACTTATAATGAGATATGAAGGTATGGGGAGAAGCCCAAGCAGCTGCAGAACAAATCGAATCAATAGGCAGTCTGTCTTGAAAGGCTATAGATGTGGCTAAAGCTCTAGTCGAATGAGCCCTGGGTTTGGATGACAGCTGTTGATGTCTGATCTCATAAACAAGGGTAATCAATGAAGTAAGCCATCTCGAGAGAGACACCTTAGAAACTGGAAGGCCCATTCTACCTTCTGCATAGGACACAAACAGTTGATTGGACTTCCTGGATTGTTTGGTCCTGTCTAAATAGTACCTAAGTTGGTGATGAACGTCCAAGCTGTGTAATCTCTGTTCTGATCTGTTCGAATAGTTAGGGAAGAAAACTGGAAGATCAATGGTTTGATTCAAATTTGCTGGTGAAGCTATCTTAGGTAAAAAGGACGGGTTAATACGTAAGGAAACCCTGTCCTTATGAAACAATAGATAAGGTGGTCGACTACACAGAGCATGGAGTTCAGAAACTCTTCGAGATGAAGTGATAGCTACCAGAAAGAGTGTTTTCCAAGATAGTAACTTCATTGAGCATGAAGCCACGGGTTCAAAGGGGGAAAGAATTAAGGATGCCAGAACCAAGTTGAGATCCCACTGAGGAGGAGGATCCCTGGTAGGTGGTTTGAGGAGAAAAACTCCCTTTAGAAAAGCTTTGCAGAGCTTGTGAGACATAATGGAAGACTCTGAAACGCCGACATGAAAGTTTGATATAGCCGCCAATTGAACTTGATGGTTGACGGAGACGAACCTGAGTGGAAAAGTTCGGCTAGAAAATCCAAAACAGACTGAATAGAAGCAGTGAAAGGATCAATATCCTTTGACTGTGCCCAACAGGAAAAATGTTTCCACTTACTATTATAAATCTTCCGAGTGGAGGATTTATGAGAGGCTACCAAAATATCGTGAACTGAGTGAGATATTAGAGGAAGCCTGGCTAAAGTTGGAATTGGAGATACCACGCTGTGAGGTTCAGTGAAGGGAGGGAGCGGTGCAACTGACCCGACTGATGAGTCAAGAGGTCTGGAACTGGGTCCAGATGCCAGGGTTGCTCCAACAGATAACGGTGAAGAAATGGGAACCAAACCTGTCGAGGCCAGTAAGGAGCAATGAGGATCATGGAAGCTTTCTGAGCGATGGCTTTCTGAATTAGTTGAGATATCAGTGAGAAGGGTGGAAAGGCATACAGAAGTCCCCGGGGCCAATCGTGGACTAGAGCGTCTCTGCTGGGGTGGCCTGGTTGGGGAAAGAGGGTGAAGAAATCATCGCACTTGCTGTTTTGGGGAGTAGCAAAAAGGTCGCAGCAAGGCCGGCCCCACTTTTGAAAAACTTTCTCCAACACTGAATTCTTCAGAGACCACTCGTGAGGCATGAGAATAGCTCTGCTCAATTTGTCTGCAATCACATTGGACTTCCCGGGAATGTGCGTTGCTAACAGAAACCGCTGAGAAGAAATTGCCCATTGCCACAGTCTGAGTGCCTCTCGACATAGGGGGTAAGATCTGGTTCCGCCTTGTTTGTTGATGTACTACACTACAGACATATTGTCTGTCTGAATTGCTATAGTTCCCTTGGGAAGAGAGTCTTGTAAGGCTTGCAACGCTAGAAACACTGCTCTCATCTCTAGGACATTTATGTGCAAGTGGCACTCGAAAGGTTGCCACATGCCTTGGACCGTCCTGCCCTGTTAATGCCCCCCCACCCGATCAGGGAGGCGTCCGTTGTCACTGTAGCAACCGGAGGAGGAGGAACAAAAGGTCTCCCTAGGAAGAGCTGGGGAGATGGGATCCACCAAGAGAGATGATTCTTGCACGATTGTGTTATCCGAATAGGATGGGACATTGGAAGTTGTTGGAAAGACCATTGTGTGAAGAGCATCCATTGTAAGATTCTCATGTGGAAGCGAGCTAATGGTAGGAGAGGGATGGCCGCCGCCATTATCCCTAAGACCTTCAGGATCAGTCTGGCTTTGACTTTGTTGCTCTGCAAGACAAGAGAGACTTGTCTGTGTATGTCTGCTATTCTCTGCTCTGTGAGTCTGGCTGACATGTTGACTGTGTCTAGATTTGCGCCTATGAAGGTAATAACACGACAAGGCAACAAAACAGACTTTTCGTAATTTATTGAAATGCCTAGTGTTTGACATGTGTGTAAGGTGTAGTCTCTGGCAAGAAGGAGAAGATGCTTGGTGGGGGCTGTTAGGAGCCAGTCTAAATATGGAAACACCTGGAATCCTTGTTGTCTCAGCTGAGAGGCGACCACTGCCATGCATTTGGTAAACACTCGGGGGGGGCTGTAGTGAGACCAAAGGGCAGGGCCCTGAACTGAAAATGACTGGTTCCCAGCCTGAAGCGGAGGAATCTCCTGGAGCGTCGGTTCATTCTGATGTGATAGTACGCATCCTGGAGATCTATAGAGCACATCCAGTTGTCCCGCCCCAAAAGGGGCAGAATGGACTGCAGTGTGACCATCTGAAATTTTGTTTTCTTGACAAACTTGTTCAAGTTGCTGAGATCCAAAATAGGTCTCCAGTCCCCTGTTTTCTTTGGAACCAAAAAGAATTTGGAGTAGATTCCGGATCCTTGTTGGTCTGCTGTAACTGGTTGAATAGCTCTTTTTGCTAGCAGCTTTGAAATTTCTAATGCTGCTTGCTCCCTTTGACTGGGTGGAACGTCTGGAAGGGATTTTCCGGACTGCTTTGGAATGCGAAAGAAAGGGATTTTGTAGCCTTTGGAAATGATAGACTGTACCCATTTGTCTTGAGTAAGGGAAAGCCAGGCTTCTGGGTACAGAGATAATCTTCCCCCGACTGCATCCGAAGGTGGACAGTCGGGCAACACCTCAGGGATGCTGGAAGGGCTTGTCAGAGAAGGATTCTCAACTGCCCTGATTCTGCGGGCCCCCTCTGCCTCTAGGACGGTGTCTATTATTATTGTTCCCCCCTCTGTCTCTAGGGGGGAACCAACTCTGTGCGTCAGGCAAAACCCCTTGTGGTTGTTTGCGGAACCACATCTTTCCCCCCTTCTGGCCTTTGGGGTAAGGCCTAGAAGGAGTAGAAAAACGGACTCTGACGGCAGAGAGAGTCTTGCTATCAGTCTCGCACCTAGTCAGGGTTTCCTTCACTTGAGGACCAAAGAGGGATGATCCATCAAAAGGGGAGTTAGTGAAGGACGCCTTGAAAGGGTCCGCAAAGTTACACAGCCGCATCCAGGCGTGCCGACGTAACACCACACCTGTACCTGCCACTCTACTCGCCCCATCCGCCACGTATGAAAGGAGGCGCATGGAGGAGTTAGCTATTGAGTTGAGGGTCGCTAGCTGAGAGTTCATCCTGTCCTGAAAACCCACAGCTGTTGGATCCTTTAACATTTCACTCGCTTCCTTGAGCAAATCTCTTTGGAGACGAGTGAAATGACACAGGTAATTCAGCGAGCGCATAGAAAAGGTCGCTGACGAGAACATCCGCTTCCCGTACCTGTCCATAGTCCTAGACTCCTTGTTAGGAGGATGAACAGGCACTGAAGGATCAGCAAGCTCCTTCTTGGTGGCTGCAGCCACCACCATAGCATCAACAGAGACGCCTTTGGTCAAGAATTCTTTGTCTTTGGAGGCAGTGATAAATTTTGATGGTCTCCTAGGGGTAGGTTCCACTGAGTCAGGAGCCGTCCAGACCTTCCTCGCCACCACTTCCATGAGGGGGTCAAAGAGAGGAGACACCCAGGAGGTGGAAGGGCGAGAGCCAAATGCCTCAAGATACACTGATTCATCCTCTGAAGGGTTGAGGGCTGGCCAATTCCCCCTCTGTTTTAAGATTTCGAGGATGTCTGCGAATGAGACATCTTCAGAGGGGGAACGAGGGGAACCTTCAGAATCCTCTAAATCAGTGTCAGAGGTGACAGACTCAGGGGAGTCGATGTGCTTCCTCTTGCACTGCTTCTTCCTAGGGGGCTCTCCTACCGGGTCAGGAGAGGCCTCGGAAGAGGAGGAGATCCCCACTGGGGATACTTGAGGAGCTGGCTCTCTACGATCCGGGATGAAAGAGTGAGAAGAAATCACCGCAGGCACCGTGGAGGGAGGGGCAGATGGAGCCGACTGTGGGGTTGAACCAGGTTCCAACACGCTCCTCATGACCTCGAAGGTACCCCTGTCAGGCAGAGCCAGAGGTCTCCGCTCCAAAAAGCTGAAAACCTCCCTCAGCACCGACAGTGATGGCTCCGAGGTCGATGTCGGAGCCGAACTCACCAGCGCCGAAGCACCGAGAGGGAGAGCGGGGTCGGACAAGGGTCCGATGCCACTGGCCCCCTCGGAGCCAATGAGGGAAGTCCGGCGCCGAGATTCTTCCAAAGAAGACATCGGAGCAGACGGCACCGAAGACAAAGGTATTGGTTCCGACGCACCCACAGTCTCGGGTCCGAGCTGCCCCGGCTCCAAACTCAAGAGAGTCAGAGGAGGAACATTCTGAGTGACAGGATTAGCCATCGACTGTTGAGTCGGGCTCTGAAGCATTTGGGCCAGTACCTCGGACAACAATGGAGATGCTGGAGCCAAATGAACGGAGCCGATAGATGGTGACCTGGACCTCTTTCTAGAAGTCGGTTCTGATAACCTTATCGGAGCCGACTCAGCAGTGATTACCTCGGCTCCGGCTGGAGCCAAGGGAACAGTGGGAACATATGTTCGAGAATCATCGGCTCCAGCCGGAGCCGATGTTCGAACAGGTTTCGAAGCCCCCGAAGACGATTCAGATACAGGAGCCGATGGTCTGGTAGGCTTGGAGGGTTTCCCCGAAGATTGAGTCGGGGGACCCTCAGGCTTCAATAAGCCCCTTAAAATAAGCTTATTTTTTCGCTCCTGCAGGACTCTAGGGCTGAAACCATGGCAAACAGCACATGAGTCCTGCAGGTGCAAAGGTCCCAGGCAGTATACACAAGAAGTGTGACCGTCTGTCAGAGACATCTTCTGACAGCACGAGTCACACTTCTTAAAGCCTAAGACCTTCGATTCTTTAGACATTTCTAAAGAAGGTAGTGTAATCACTCACACTGACACACACACAGATTACACTAATAGAAATTAAATTAAATTAAACTAAATTAAACTAAAATAATTCCCTACAGAAAAAACACAGTCACTCCAACTACTAGGAAGGGAGGGACGGGGCCTAAAGGCCTAAGGGAAGAACTCTTGAAAGTTCTTGGAAAAAAGGGGGAGAATTTAAAAGGGAATGATAAGAAAACTACCTAATTAAGTAAATAATATAGAAAAACTAACTTAAAGGGGGTCTATCTTAGTTAACTTTGTTTAAATCAACTAACCTGAAGAGCCGGTTGGAAGAGCACCTCGATCGCTATAGCGGCAAACAAGATCTGAGGAGTTACCGCCTTGCGTTGTGGGATATAGGGGAGCCTCGAGCTGGTGGAACTAGCTCTCGAGCTTTTAGAGTGGCCGAGTCGGAGCCGAGGTTCGGCTCCGAACCCATCCAGCAAGAATGAAGGCGAGATAGACAACTTAACATCTAATGATACTGACTCAAAAATCCAACAACTCTGCAGGCGATGCTATATTTGCCAACTCAACCAGTAAATTCTGGAATCTACTCCCTACTACTATTACCAAGGAAACCTCACTACCCCTATTTAAAAGAGAACTCAGAAATACCTCACATCTCATTGGCTGTGCTCTTGTTCTAAACCTGACTAACAACTTCACTAATACATGTCTTGCTACCCAACCTGCTGTTTAGCCAAGTATCTATGTCTCATAGCATTTGAATATCTAAGCATTGTGAATTATGAGATCTGATTATATTCTATGTTCAGATTTTCTGATAAGTCTTTGCCAATCAGATGTAAGTCTGCACATTGTGTATATTGATATCTGCTTGTATTCTTTGTTTTTATATTTCTAAACATGTCTGCCTGAGTTTATCACTCAGTGATGTATGTACTGTCTCTTTTTTGGTATGTGGAGCTTTTCTCCCCGGGCCTCCGCTGAAAATGGACAGATATCCAGTCGGACTATCCCGGTCAACAAATGTAAAATAAATAAAAATAAATAAATAAATTATAGCAACAAATACAGCCACCAAAGTCAATGATGTTTCCAAAGTCCCAGCCTCAGATATATCTGATCATCACTACTTTTTAGCTTTAAGGTTTTTCACACAAACAGACAAAACTTCAAGAAATATAATTTTAATAAAGTTAATTATAATGTATTGCATATGTTACTGGATAATGCTGACTGGGCATCTGAAAGTGTTTCCTTCAATAGTAATTATGCCTACTATAAATTTGAGTATATACTAAAACAGAGTATAGAATCCACTGCTAATGAGAAGCTGATTAGTTCTAATGCTCCTCTCCCTTATAGACAATCTTCCAGCCTGAAATGATTACATAAAGAAAGAAAGAAAATAGTTTTCAGAATTTGCAAGACATTTCTTTGCCCTTATAAAAAAGATTAAACTGGATAATCAAATCTCTAAAATTTCAAATTGTCAAGCTTTAATACTCTTACAAAAGAAAAAAAAACTTGATTAGTGACTCATCCAACAAGAAAAAATTCTATAGGTATATTAATAAAAATTCTAGACAACGTTATATTATTTCACTAATTAAAGTAAATAACTCATTTATAAAAGATTATAAGTTAATAGGTAATTAAATTAACCAATCATTTACGAGGGCATGCTCATCAGTTAACAAGCCTGGAGTTGTGATGAAAAATAGCAACAGGATGTTTCCTCCATGTTATATTTTCACTAATAACATCATAAAGAAAGCATTACATGAAATTAAAAAATCAACATAAATGAGGCCTAATATGACTCTGCCAATAGTTATAAGTAATATAAGTGATACCATTATACCAAAGATAAGAGTGATATTTGATAACTTGCTATATTGTGGAAGAGTTCCCAGTTCCTGGGAAATTCTGCATGTCACACCAATTTATAAAAAGGGTAGCAGGGGTGATGTGAAATGTTATCAACCCATATGCCTAACATCTATTATATAAATGTTTTGAGAAGTGCATTTCTAAACTTATATACAGTAATGGTAATCTTGAAATGTAAGAACTATTTCAACACAGTTTTTAAAAGGGTAAAACTATACTTAGAAATCACTGAATTCTACAAAAGCACATTTCAAGTATTAGATGTGGGAATCTTGTAGGGTATAGTGTATTTGGGTATAGCAAAGGCATTTGACTCCCTCCCCATCAGGTGATAGTGAATGCTATGACTAAAGTTGGTATTAACCCCTACATTGGGAGAAGGATACTGTCTAGGCTTACTGATAGAACACAATGAATTATAATTCAAGGTAAAAAAATCTGATCCCATTCCAGTCAGTACTGGTGTTCCCCAGGGATCAGTGATGGGTCTCTTTCTGTTCAACATTCTCTTTCATTTGATTAGTAAATAGCTGATGAGTTAAAGATTGTTTTTTTTTTTTTAATCACTATCAAAGACATGTTAACTATTAATATCTATCAATCTGCTATATCTCTGGGCTGAGTCTACTAGCTTAAGATTTAGTGCAAAATGTTTGGTAATGTACTTTGGTAAGCCTCGGATTAACCACCTCATGTATCATTCCTTAGCTTTTTGGATGCTGTTGAGAGCAATAAAGACTTGGAAATTCTGATCACTGATTTCTCCTTTAGAAAAAAAAGTTGATTTGATTAAATTTAGAGCTATGTGACAACTCAGAGGAATGTTAAAGAATGTTAGCACTAGGAACACTAGTTGTCTGACTCTGGTTTATGGTACATGCATGCATACACACAGTTCCAGGTTATACTATGATGAGGAGCCTGGCCTGCAGGATGACATGCATTGCCTGCCTAATGATGTAGAGTATAAGAACAGGAAGCAGATGGTGCTGCTCAAGCCACTGGTGTCTAATATTGCATCCATTTGCACTTCCATAAGGCTCAAGGTAACCATCCTCAAAGTCTGCTTATACAGACCATGCTGTCCTTGGGCCTATTTGCAATGTGACCAGTCATATGATAAGCATACAGAGATGACATACACTATTCTTGAGGCAATGAATGATCGCACATTTGTGATGCTTCTCAGGCCCCAAACCTGGGGCACCTTACCAAACTACACACTTTCATTCACATTAAACACATTTAATACTCTCTGAGTCATGGAGAGGATTACGGCCTGTCACCTTTAAATGCAGGATAGTCCATATTTGGGCAGTTGTGTCCTGTGAGAAAACAGGGAAAATTGCAAGTGTTTTGAAAACTTAGGACCAAAAATATACCCTAAGTTTTATCTAGTAGTTGCACAATATATGCATTTTGATCTGAAATACCTCAATATAATATGAAACAACAGGAACATATCAAATTCTACAACAGTGAGTTTTTATTTTAGCAATAAAGTGAAGTACAATTCTTTTTCACTGGTTGTGGGTATGAGGTCTCCTGCAAAATATCACATCACCATAACAATTGCCTCCCTTTGGACATCTGAAGGATTCATGATTATCAGTTGAAGGGTTATTCTTCAATGGACAAATGCACAAACTTTATTTGTTGAAAACCATGTTCAAAGAACACACCTTTAAGCTTTTATGCAAGGGGAGGCACCCACCACTCCCACCTAACTTATATATACCAACTCCAGGTCGCAAAACAGTGGAAAAAGTGAAGCACTTCCCGTTCACTGAAAGTGGCTTACAGAGATTCAATATTTGCACTGCCTTCTGTCAAAGTATAATCCTTTTACAAACACTCATATTCCCCACCTGAAAGAATGGTAATTCTAGTCATGGATGCTACATATCTATTGGATCATAACTTTGGGCACTTAATCAGGGTGTCAGGGCATGCTCATGTAGTTCTTTACTGCCCCTGCCATGGACTGCTTTGAGCACTGGGACTGCATACTACTGCAGGGGTCACCACTAAAGTTTGAAATACTGCACCCCTACCCTGCGATTGGATAATTTGATCCCTGACTTCACACAACAAGCTGCCAGACTTCACAGTAAACAAATCCCCCTCCCATAACCCTAACTCATACGATAAAGTTGCTGTTACCTGTCACTGTTTCTGCTCCCTTGTACAATTAACAGTGATGGTGCCTTGCCAACCCCCTATGCTACAGGTGTAAGCCAGTGTCTGAGACGCAGAGTGGCCAGTCCATCAATGCCTTGCATAGCCTGGAACTGATAATGCATGCATCATTTTATTTTGTGTTCTTTTCTATCAACAACCTCTTTGCTAGTGCTGAGATATATTGAACCCAGCTCTGCCTCACATGTAGTACCACTAAGTCCTCATCCCATGACTGTGCACCATGTTCCTCAGCTACAGCTCCTACAACTATGGTAGGCTCCACTGGGATGTTTCCTTGCAGCTGTAACTATTTGTTCAGTGCCCCATTATGCAAAATGGCACACATGACAAAAGTATGGCTGCTGGTTTCTGGTGAATAATGCATTTTCTTACCAGATGCATCAAGGCAGTGGAAGCATCCCTTCAGTAGAAAGTATGTTCAATTACATTCCATATTTCCATATGTGCAATGTTATATACCATCTCTCCCATGGCCTGGGGGTTGCGGATGGGGTCATCATCCATGACTGCAGTATACATCCCATCTCAAGTACGCAGCAGTAACACCACCATATACAACCGGCTACATGTTTGCATGGTAACTGTATACACTGGCTTCTGTAACTGTTCATAGGTACACCTATCAATCGGATCTTCATCAGAGACATCCACCAGCATGAACATTGGTAAAGCTCAGATGTGGGCTAAATTTGTGACTTGGGAACTATCTAAGTGGTGAACAAATACAATATATATGATAAAACAATAATAAAGAACATTTAACATCCAAGAATTCAGTTACACAGTTTAAAGAGATGAAGGATTGTCACTTCCACCACAAAATAAAATTAAGTAGTGTACAGTTAGAAACCCAAATCTCTCAAAAATCTTCCAAAAATCCTACCATTAGTATCTGTCACAGTAATCCACAATGCTGCTTTCTTCCAAATAAATGTTTTAACTTATTCAAAAGTAGCTGAGTATTCACATTTTGCTTTATTCAAGAATATCTAAGTAGTATTAATTGTACATAGCCTGTAAATTATGTAAACAGCCTAAAGTAGAAACAATAAACAGAAATAATTGAGAATAAAACAGCCAAGTGAGTGCCTACACCTTATGAACAAATTCTTTCTCAGATCTAAGAAAAGTTGATTTTGAGAATTTTTCTATGACACTGCAAACTGTCTGGAAGCTGAGGGAGTGAAAGTCCTTCCTTTTGCTGCGTATGATACTCCATGGTTTAGGTAGATCCTTGCTGGCATTGTTTGTGCAATCAGTGGCTCCCAAACCCTCATGGAAAGGGCCTAGGCTATAAAATGGCCTTTTCTCTAGAATTCTTGGTTCCTATATATGATTCTCCACAGGATCATAGGAGGTTACTAGGCTACTGACCCTAGGGCCTTTACAAGCTTAACCATGTTTTACCCTTGTTCTCTCATTGTCTGAGAGAAGTAGCCTAATATTAGTGCACAGATTTGTGATCAGCACCGACTGCACCTTTCCAAAAAGGACATAGGTGAAACCCTCAGGGTGATTTTAAGGTTTCCCATCCAATTGTCCAAGTTACACTTAAATAGGTTATTGAAGAGCTCTGCTTAACTTGAATTGGGAGTTTGTTGCAGAGGAGTGGCAGCTTCTGGGAGACACTCCTATCTCTCAAGCAAGTCCTATTTATGTTGCAGGTTAGGTTAAGCTCTCTAGAGCAAGTCAATCTTGTCCCATTAGATTTGCAGATGTGCAGCATTTCCATTAAGGCAGGGTCTGAGACAGCTCTGTAGGGCAGGTACAAGTCTCCTCTAAGCAGTCTATATGATAGAGAGTATAGTAACAGTGCCTTCAGTCTGTTCATGTAGGTCGTGATGAAGACCTTGAATTTTCTTGGTGAAAAACCTCTGAGGTGTCTCTAGCTGCTGCATGTGTCTGGTGAGGTGCATACAGAAGGGATCATTGTACTCTATTATTGGTCAGATTAGGGACAAGTACAGAAGAGTTATAACTCCTTCATTTTGGATGCTATTCCCTTGTTTATGAGATGGGCAGTGCAGAAGGCCTTCCTCACCACTGTGGCTGTGGACACATAATGATCGAAGTTAAGGCTGCTATCAAACTGGGGTCCCAAGTCTCTCACCACTGGGTTTGAACTTAGGGGTTATTGTTAATGTTGTAATTTTCTGGGACTTCACCTTTACTGAAGGGGATGATAATACATTTTTTTGCATTAAGATTAAGTCATTGGCTTTGGCACCAATCATTTGTCTGTGTAAGCCCATTTTGTAGTACAATGACATCATTTTGGGTTTCAATGATTGCACCCAATTTGCAGTCATCAGCAAACTTGGTAAGCCACAGGCCATCTATTTTGACCTGAACTTTTGAGAAATAGATTCCAAACAAAAGAGGACCCAGCACAGATCCTTGTGGAACACCACCAGTAACAGGCCTGCTGGTAGAGGTGGAACGCCCTACTTTGACTGTATGCATTTTGTAGGTGAGACAGTTGGCTACCCATCTAATGATATATGAGTTTTCCCCATCTGGGTGAGTTTACTGATTATGCCTGAGTGGGGGATATTGTCAAAGGCTTTAACTAGGTCGAGATAGGCAGTTGCGCTGTTTTGTCTTCATCTAAGATTTTGGTGACATTTTCAAAGAAGTCCATCAGGTTTAGTAAGCATGTTCTGCCTTTAATGAAACCAAATTGGGTTGAGTCAACAGTTTGAAGGTCTCCTATTTCCTTGTTGATTAGTTCCATGATGATTCTTTCCTTGGCCTTACAGCTAAGGCAGGTTAGGCTTATGGGTCTATAATTCCCAGAGACAGTTGAGAAACCCCCTTTGTGCAAAGGAATCACAGTTGCAGTTTTTCATTTAGGTGGGACAAATCCAGTACTTTGACTCTCAGGAATTCTGGGTTACTATATATGCTTCTTCACAGAGTACCCAATGGTCCCATCAGCTCCTGTTTTAGACCATTTAGTAAACAGCCTGGGATGTTATCCAGTCCCATAGAGGCTGTGTGTTTGGCTTTGGAAAGGGTGGTTATGACCTGCTCATTGGAGATACTAGGTAGAGAACTGGTGACAAGTATATGTTGGGTATGATTGGTGGAGACAGGGGAGTGAAGTTTTTGCTGAGCTTTTTTTGCTAGCACGTTGGCAATTTTTGCAGGTTCCATATGTGTGGTACCCTCCACTAATAGTTTGGCACAAATCTGAGCCTTTCCTTTAAGATTTCAGATGTAGTTATAGAATGCCTTGTGATTATCCTTAGCCAGGGATGTTAATTTGGTTTCGTAGTTAGCTTTGGAGGACTTGATAAGATGTCTAATTTGCTTATTCAAGCTGTGGAGGGTGTCTTTTCTCTGCTGAGACCTTTCCTTTTTGTTCTTAGTCAACAGTTTATTTCTCTTTTTGTATAACCTATTTATGCAGGATGTTCACCGGGGTGCTTTGTTTTTTTTTTGAGGATCCTGCTTTAATCCATTTATGTACAGTTGAGTCTATACATTTGTGTAGGTGTTTATACAAGGTATTAGTGTACTCCTCAGTATGAGAGACACACTGTTTTTGGTGAGTGGGGGTTTGAAACTATTTATGTCATCACATAGGAGGCGATAGTTTGCTTTGGAGAAACATTTTAACCTTTTTGTTCCAGAGGGGGGATCAGTTGCGACTGTTAATTCGAATGAAACAGATCTGTGATCTGGCCTTACCAGGGAGGGCCCTGCACATGGGGTGGTGCAACGATCTCCCATGTTGGTGCACACTAAGTCAAGGATATTTGAGCCCTTTGTGGGAGTGCTGGCTATCTGTTCCAGAGAAAGTCCAGGAACCTTAGGATGAGTGTCTTGGTGCTCATATATGTTGCCCAGTTGATGAAGGGGTAGTTAAAGTCACCCATGACTAGACTGTTTGGCTGTATTGTGAGTGACTCAAGAAGGTCCAGGTGGACAGTGTGGTTTATCTGGTTCATGTTGGAGGACCTACAGCTAACAATGATGTGGAGGGGGTCTTTCCTACAATTAGCTGGACTTGGAGTAGCTCTAGGGAGTTGTACTATTTAACCAGTCTTCAGGTGTATTTGTCTTTGATGAAGATGAATACATCTCCCCATTTGGTGCTTTTATAATCATTTTGTAGTCTCAATGTGTGGAAGGCATTGTAGCCTTGTATGGCAGGGGTACTCTCTGCAACCTTGAACCATGTCTCTGATACTGCACAGATATGTGTCTTCCAAAGTAAGGAGTGCTTCCAGTGAGTGCAGTTTGTGATTTAGACTCTTAGCATTAAGCAGCATTACAGTGAGTTTGTCTCTAGAAGATGTTTTTTTATGTCATGAATTTTTTGTTCTTATGACATCACCTAAAAGGCACTATGGGGGATACAAGTACCTTAGCCAGTAACCGGAAGCCAAGAGGTGACAGATGAAGATCACCCCTGGCAAAGTAACGTGGTCTTGCGACTATGTTGTCTCAGGCTGAAAGATACTAGATCATCCTAGATTGACACCAGAAGCTAAGCCACTTGTTAAAGTCAATCAATTTTGTTTGTAGTGAGGCATCATTCTGGGTGATGGTAGGATGCTGCTTAGAGCAAGGGACATACCTGCCTGGGACACATATTCAGCAGGCTCAGTCATGTGTCTCTTCATGTAGTCCAGTGAGGTACATCTCAAGTCATTCATTCCAACATAGACTATGACAGAGTAATAACAGTACTTGTTGTTGAGAGACTTGAGTGCGTGCATGATTTAGTGGATCTTGGCACCCAACAGGCAGCTGACTGTGACCTTCTCATTGTCCAGCCTGGTAAGTGGGACGTCTGTGTGTTTCACTATAGAGTCACCTATGACCAAGACATTTGGTTTTGAGGTATTTTTGCCTTATGGGATTGTTAGGTGAGACACTGATACATGTTTATATGTGCAGTGGATGCTGTTGAGACTGCATTGTGTATGGATGGTTTGTGTTTGGGAGGTCTCTGTTCTTTTGGTATATGTCTAGTGAGTACCTCCACGTATGTGGGTTTATGTGTTTTGTTGTTGGTTTGTGGAAGATGTGAAGTGTGTGTGCTGACAATCCATTTGGTATCTGGTTTTCTGTTTCATGTGAGAGAGAGAGAGAGAGAGAGACAGCAATGATTCCAGATTATAGTATAGATACAGCTCTCACATATTGTATTGCATGTTTTAGGAGTAATGGGTTGTCAGTATACATGAAGCAATTGCTACATTACCTCAGGATGCCAATGTCCATCAGGCCAGCTGAAGAAATGGTGGGAAACTGCCTGTCTATTATGTCAGGTTCATTCTGTAGCAAATAGTGTGGAAAAGGCTAGATGGAACTGGTTCTGCTGTAGGACTAGTAGAATCAACTAAATTATGGACGTTTGGGAGTAGGTTGCTGCATCAACACCTAAAGAAATGTGCAGCTGAGTTGTTCTCTGGGCAGCTGTGAGCAACTCTGTAGCACACAGAGAAACAGAGAAACCTAGGATGGTTCACAAGCAGCTATCTAGGGAAAAATTGACTTTTTAAGTGTTTGCATCTATAATGGGCAAGACTAACCTCGTTGTGCAATGCACAGCTTAGCTAAGCAATTATCAAACAAGCTGGCCAATGGAAATGCTCAATACTGAGCTTTATTCCAACAATCTCCAACTCAGATGGATCCTTGGCTACACTCTTCTGCCATAAGGGTGCAGGTGACCCTCTAAATGTAAGATGGCAGCAGCACAATGATGAAGGAGGGGGTGTAGGATACATAAAATTGCCACCTGCAGTAATCCTAGTGCATTCCCCATAGATCACCAAATGATCCCACTAGTTAGGATGGTTAAAGCTACATGTATCTTAGTGTCTACTCAAATGGGCAATTAATGCCTCTGCTTTGATCCCACTTGTGGGTAAGATAATTCAACATGCTTTAATAAGGGTTGCACAGGGGGTTCATTATCTGACGGTCATTCAGTTGCTGGTAAGTAAGGTGCTATCAGTAGCATCTTTGAGAATGCAAAGGACCTTGCCACACCATATCATAGGCACTGACTCTGGGTCAGGAAGCAAACCTATGGTGCTTGGCTATAGATGCTGCCACCATGTCTCTGATAGACAGAGGCAGACAGTAATGCCCAAACTAACCCTACAACTCTAGAAACTTTCTAACTAACATATTCCCTTCTAACAAATGCCCATGATACATAGGAACATAATTAGGTTGGATTGCATGGCTAGGCTTAGAAAGATCCTAGTGATCATTAGCCTAGTATATAAATATGAACCTAATAACCTAATGCAAACATTATAGAGTCCTGCATACCATCAATCCCTGTCATTCAGAATAACTGTAAACTGACACATTGTGAACCTGTTTTATAAGTCCCTGAATTGCACTGCCATGTTTGATGCTATTGTTTGCATAATCACTATGCTTCATTTATATCAGGAATCTCATTTCCATGGGCACCAGCAGGCAGGTGCAAGGGGGTGCACTTGCACCACCCTGGAATCGGCTGGATAGGAGATTAATTGACTTATAATTTAAAAAAAAAAAATTTTAAGGGTGTTCTTCTTTAAGATCGCCCTTTGCGTCCAGTCATACAAATAGAACAGGTGCTTGCAACCTGTTTTCATCTTCTCCATACGTGCTGTGACGCGACCGATGGTTTACGTCTTCATCTTCCACATTCGCGCACAGAATTTGAATTCCAGAAGCCGTCTGGACTTGGGATGAGCTGAGTGTACAAGGGAGAGGTAGGTGTGTCTTTAATCTTGTGTGGGGGCTTCCACTGAAGCTGTCGGTACTTGTTTATGTGTGAACAATAGTCCCTTTGCCTGTAATAAGCCACTGCTGCTAGATATGGTAAATCTTATTGTTGAAGGACTATAGCCGTCAGCTAGATATTCTCTGGTGTAGTTATACCGCACAAGCTCTGACCATGATCTGCTTCTCTGCCCCACTTTATCACCATAACATCCTGTTACTACAAAGCACTGAGCTTATTATTGTAACTCTATTGCATGTGTTATGGGTTTTTTATTCTTGGAGGTGTGTGATACTGGCCTGCCCTAGTTACGTTTATCCTGGCAATTTTTCTGCCATTTGGAGTGGCCTTATCTTCCATCTTCCACAGTCTACCTTTTAAATGTTTGTGTAATTAGCTGCCTGGATTTCCTTACGCCCCATTAAAGTGACTTAGACATTAACAACTGTTGGAGGATTCCTATATATCTGCTGGTACTACATACTTAAATATGTTAACATTGCTTGTTTTGGTTTGCTTTTCAGTTCTAATTCCTCTGTTACAAAGTAGACATGTCAGTTTTTTTAAGTTTCTGTAGAATATTTAAAACTCATTATTATGGACTTAATTACTAAGCTTTTCTCTTAATGGGACAGCGATGCTATTTTTATCCTCTTCTTCAGTTCAGGTCTGTACTTGGACTCTAATTTTATTGCATATTTTAACCTACATTCTTTAAAATAGGACTTTTTGGGTATTTGTTCATTGAGTTGTACACATATATAGTTTAGTGGTTAGAATTTTTTAGCCTGTTACTATACATATATATATATATATATATATATATATATATATATATATATATATATATATATAGATGTTATTTGTAGTTGCTTCATAGTTTTCAATGATTTGAGATTCGATGAAATGGGTTTTTTTGATTTGGTCTTGATGGTTTATATATTCAATGAAATGATAATATATGATATGAAGTGGAACCATATATATATATATATATATATATATATATATATATATATATATTCATTTCTATATTAGCATTTTGCAAATTTGGCTTTTAATTGTTGAACTTTTACTTAACTGGTTACTTTTCCAACAGTTACACTTTATAGCAATTTTATTTTGACCAGTTTTAGCTTTTTGCAAGTTTTAATTCATATTTTATTTAGATCGTCTTATTACACATCCCATTGTTTTTAGTTTGATTTCACCCATGTCATGGTTAATACAATTCAATTAATAGTCAAGTTTTAGAAAGTGATCTATTCATATAGATTATATCAAGTTTTAATATTTCTTGCACTTGATTTGTACTGGGTTTTATTTTGTCCCACTGTATGTTGTTACATTGTGGGGGTTCATTTATCACAGAGACTAATTATTTTCCTTCTTTTACTGCTGAAGTTTCTGAGGCCCATTATAATAACTTGGCCAAGCCTGTGTATTTCAAAGAGACACAGAGCAGGCAGCATGCACAGCAAGAGTCAGGTGCATCAGATCTCTGATACTTGACCTATACTAGTATACCTTTGCTCTCCTAATGGGACAGAACCACATGTGGCCCATATGGTACTCATTGTATCCCCCTTAACCATCAGGGATAGATATGTGGGACCTTCTTTCTTGCAGATTTTATCTGGTTGCTGTAATGTAATGGCAGATCTTATTGCAAAGAGACTATTATCTTGTCTTACCTGTTGCATGATGAAGACGAGACTTTTATCACTAAGACCTGGTTAGATGGGAATGTTGGCCCTATCCTGGCTGCCTTAATATCTCCCAGTTTCTTAGCTGTACAGCATCTGAGGCTTGATTGCTTTGGCAGTGGAGTTATTTTCCATCAGTTGGCCACTGAGTTGAAACCCATCAAGGTTGACACTTGCAACACTTTAGTTTTTCATTTGGACAGCAGCAACCTCTAGTTGTGTCATCATCTACCATCCATCCACTAGTGTTGGGGCATTCCTTTAGAAGTTTACTGACTTCCTCATCTCATCTGGGTTGATATACCCCCGATGGCTCATCTTTGGGGACTTCAGTTCATGGATCAATGACAGGTCAGTGACTTTTGTCAAAGAATTCCTCCACATTATGAAAAGATTCAGGTTCACTCAGATTGTTTCCACTGCTACCCATTCATTTGATCATACTCTAGTTTTCCAGCTGGACATTAGAGTGATAGGGTTGATTATTCATGAAATGAATGACTGAGACTACCATGAGCCACCTGATATTAGCTATGTTCAATCTAAGGACATCAGATCAGTTATTCCTGAAGTATTTAATTCCAATTTTACAGGACCATCTTCATTATTATAGTACCACCAGAATCGATTGACTTGTTCAGACTTATAATCATGCCCTGCTATGTGATCCTCTATGTGTATTCACCCAAAGGCATCAGAAATAAAACAATGCAACTACCATATTTAACCATGTAATAAATTGTCAAGGAAAAAATTGAGATATAATGCAAATTAACCAAGTATTATCCATTTGTAAATCTGCAGAATGGGATGGATAGCTTATAATGAGCTAATGTTTTTTGTAACAGTATTTGTTTACAATGTTTACCCAAATGCCTGCTTAATCACATAGTGTACATTGACATTATAGACATCTGGATCTGGAAGTGCTGGGAAAGGAGGGGGGATTTTCCTTATCCAGGTTTGCGCAATCTATACATTAGTACATTTAAAGATGGAGAAGTGTGGGTTTGCAGAGGGTTTTATCAGTCTACAATAAATTTTGTTGTGTTTGAGTTGAAGTCAAGTTAATTAAATACAGTAAATGTTTATGCTTTTTGCCCCATGCCTGCCAACATAAACCTCTACTAATGAAACTCAGGCCATTTCTCACCATGAGCCATCCAAAGGAATTCTTTATCCAGACAGCCATGAGGCTAGTTTGTGTCTGTTTGTATTCGGATTGAATGTGAGCAATTTTTATGTATGTAAACCCCAACCATGCCCATGATGAAGGCATAAGCACCTGCATCACATTAGGCACCAGCAATACTCTGCCCTCTGTACAGTTGCACTTCCTTGCCTGTTCAGACAAGGGCTACTATCACATTAGACACATCACACATTTGTCTCACAATTGCTTCCTATTTTCCATGCTACTGAGCCTTTGCACTTAGCTCTAGAGCAGCAGAAAATCAAAACAAACCACCACAGTCTCCTCCCAGGGATGGGTGAGCAGTAGCCGCTCATTTCTCATCATCACCACCCTGGCTGTTCCAGCGCTCGAGCCACCATTCAAATGAGGATTGTCTGTCTCTCATTCATGGCGTTTTCCCTCTTCACCATGGTGCTGGGCTGACAAGTTGAGTAAAGACAACTTGATGAGTTACTTTGAATCCATATGGAAGCATGCTATACTACTGCAGTTAACAATGGTTGTTTGTATTAAACAAAAGGCAGAGGACAGAGATGGAGGAGGAGACATATTTACGTAATGATTCTTATATGCACTACGTCAGGGTGTAGTGCCTGGCTCATTGCAAAATAAGTGAACATGTGGCAGGCCATTATTTCATGTATCATTTAACAAAATATTTTTGTAGAACTCTTGAGATACATTCTGTGGGAAAACAGAATGCTAGACAGAACATATGTGAATGTTTTCATCCACTGGCTATAAGTGAAGTCATTTTCTTTATACAAGATGGCTGATTCTGGAATGGAACATTCTGTCATCACATCAACTGGTATTAAATAACTGGCTGAGGATGTGTAACATGATAATGGTATTTCTAGGAATGCTAAAGATGTCCTAGCAGAAGCAAAAACTAGCATTAACAGAACAAACCTCTGTACTTAATTTCCATGTTTAGATGGCATGGCATTAATTTGAAGTAACATAACTGGAAAATAACATGGCAGGTGTTTACTCTCAAAATAATATGGAAATCAGTTGAAATAGTTGTGTGACCTCCAATGCTATTAGCAACAATGTTTATTTTTCACAGATTTTAACAGTGTGTGATGTTGCCAAACAGTGGGAACTCTTAAGTTGGTAAGTTTCTGAAATTACGGATATATTATGAAATTCACAAATTGTTGTTGTGGTCATTCATCAAATGGCTTCTTATTAACAATGATCATATATTGCTTTTTTACTTAACATTACTAGATAAAAAAGTAATCAAGTGCTGCAAGTTAAATTTTAGTAGGCCAGGAATGACTAATGATTACTGCTGAATATCAGAAAAAGGTCCATCTTAGGGTTTTCATGAACAGACTTTGTAAGAAAGCCCAGTCAATATAGTTTCATCAATGTCTTAAAACTTATGTTAAGTGGAAGTCACCATTGCTAGCCTCCACATTATTTTCTTGTGTGCTGATAATATAAAGTCATTATTACAAACTAAGGCTCCAATAGATCACCTAGCATATTCAAAGAGCATACCAATCTTGACACAGAGCCCCATCTGTTTTTTTGATAGAATCATATATTAATCTAATGGGCTTAAGTAACTGGTCATTTTCATCTGTAATACTTTGCTTCTGTTATTATGCAGAACAGTTTTCCTTCTAAACACTTACTTTTGGAGGAGCACAGCTTATATCGAAATGAGTTTTTTACAGGTTCATCATAGCTATGATTAAGAACAAAATTTACAACTTTTGCTAAAATAACATTGTGCTAATCTTTTCTGACTCTTTCATGCTCTAATTATGTAGTTAAACAGGCAAATATACATTTATTTACATGATTTATATCTAGAATAATTTCAGTGATGATATTTTTGTGGGTCTATGTTCAGCCATCAAATGGACCTTCCATAGAGCAGCTGAATATTGAACCTTATCCATTGAATGTTCATTAATCGAAGATTCATTTCATCAACAGAAAAATAACTAGTTGGCCACCACTTCCCCCTCTGCCCTTTTCTCCACTGTAATGCGGTGTCGGAGTTGGTATATATATATATATATATATATATATATATATATATATATATATATATATATATATATATGGGTCCCCTACGCATGATCAAAATTTCAGAAAGCCGAAACCCATATGGCCGAGACATATGATCAACTTTTGAAATTTCGATCATGCAGAATGGGTATCTCCGTATAGTGCGGAATGGGAAGATTCCCATCTTCCACACTGTAGTGCGATCTTTGAGTTGGTATATTTAAATTGAAAGGGTGCAGGGGGCTAGCAATGTGTAGGTAAGTTTTCGTCTCTTTTTTTTTTTTTGTGTGTGTGTTTTACGTGTTCAAAATTTCAAAAGTTGAACATATGGTCTCGGCCATATGGGTTTCAGCTTTCTGAAATTTCGATCATGTATATTAGACCTATATATATATATATATATATATATATATATATATATATATATATATATATAGTTGGGGGAGTGTGGGTTTGAAATACTGTGGTGGGGCACATGGGGAAGTGGTGACAAACTAGCCACTTTCCCTGTCAATTAAATGAATGTTCACTGAATGAACATTTGATGGATTGTCAAAGTGAACTTCATTGTCAATCAGATATACACAGCAGTGCAAGGTGAATGAAATTACACTGCTTTGGTCCCCATGCAAGGCATAATAATGTACACATAGTTTGAATGACAGTAAGACTAATGCACATAAAGTATTTATTATTTATTTAAGATTTGTTTACCGGGAAAGTCTGACTTGGAACAAAGCCAATTTTCAGCAGACGCCAAAGGAGAAATGCTCCAAATGCATGTCTTGTGATGTGGGGGGAAACTGGGGCACCCAGAGAAAACCAACACGAATTCTGAGAGGACATGCAGACTCCACACAGAAGGCACTCCAGCCAAGAACTGAACTGGAGAACCTCTTGCTGTGAGGCAACAATGCTACCGCTGCAGCACTGTGCCATCCTATTAAAATATTAGTGACACAATAAATTATCACAATTGCACAGGAAGACATTAGACAATATTATATTACTAGGCACTGCAAGACTAAGACCACATTGTGATTGGTTAGAATATTGCACTTCATCAGTTGTAGTATGATATATTCTGATGTTCATATTGCACATTTGTGGAGTGATGACTCACTTCTGACTATTGCACATTCAGGAAGTAATAGCATAAAAAAATCAGGCTAACTGTACCAGTTACTTGAAGCAATCTGCCAGAGTGATTACTATAGATGATACTTCACAGCAAGTAGCATATTGATCTGATTATTCACTGTCATGCCTGGCATTCAAGTTCAGCAGCATTTTGGATAGAGGGAAGAAGCTCCTGTTCAGTCTAGATGTTTTGCAGTATAGGCTGCGATACCACCTGCCTGAGGAAGTACATGCCATGGGCAGGGTGAGTGGGATTGTTGATTATCTTCCTAGCCATCCCCACACACCGAGTCTCATGCAGGTATCCATGGATGGGATTGAGGAACCAATGACTTTTTCTGCTGTCCTTACTACCTTCAGGAGAGCTTTGTGGTCAGATGCTTTGCAGTTACCATACCAAACCATAATGTTATTTGAGAGGATGCTCTCTATGGTCCCCCTGTAGAAGGCTTTGAGGATGGACTGAGGCAGGTTTGCCTTCCTCAGTTTCCACAGGAAGTGCAGACGTTGTTGTGCCTTTTTCAATGTGTGGCTAATATGAGTCAACCAGGATAGGTCATCTGAGATGTGCGCCCCCAGGAAGTTGGTGTTTTTGACTCTTTCCACTGCCACCCCCTTAATTTCCAGAGGTTGATGTATCTCCTGAATCCTCCTGA
This sequence comes from Protopterus annectens, assembly GCF_019279795.1. NCBI lineage: Eukaryota > Metazoa > Chordata > Ceratodontiformes > Protopteridae > Protopterus > Protopterus annectens. The sequence goes on from NC_056735.1 coordinate 888,118,950, forward strand.
AGTCCACTACTAATTCTTTGGTCTTGCTTACATTTAAGGCCAGATTGTTGCTTATACAGCAGCCTATCCGATGCTCCATGTTATCCCTGTAGACTTGTTTCCTCACCACTTCTGACAAGACCTATGACAGTGGTATCATCCGCAAACTTGATGATTTTGTTGGATTCATGCTAGGCCATGCAATCATGTGTCAACAAGGTGAACAGCAGAGGACTCAGCCCTGAAGGACACCCATCCTCATTGTAATACTGATTGAACTGTTATCCCCTACATGTACTTTTTGGGGTCTCTTGATGAGAAAGTCCAGTATCCATTTATATAGGGGGGTGTCAATGCCCAACTGGATCAGCTTCAATATCAGATTCCAGGGGATGACAGTGTTAAAGGCAGAATTAAAATCAATGAACATCATTCTGACATAGCAATTTTTTTTCTCTAGATGTGCCAAGGATTCATGAAGTGCTATAGCTATTGCATCAGCCATGCAGTGGTTAGATCTACAAACAAACTGTACTGTATCCAGTGTTGCAGGTAGGCTTGAAGAGATATGGTTCTTAATCAACTGCTCAAAACATTTCATTACTGTCGATGTAAAAGCAACTGGCTGGCTTTTCGGTTAGGATTTCTTGAGTAAGGGAATGACTGTCATATTTTTGAAAAAACTGGGTACAATGGCTAGTTGCAGGGATGTGTTGAATATATCTGTTAGTACAGTGTACAGTTGGGTAGCACAGTCTCTTAGAACCCTTCCCATAATATTATCAGCAGTAGCTAGCTGCTTTTTCTGGGTTTACTCACCTCATGGTCTTCAGAACATCAGATGTTCTTAGACATAGCACCGCCACACCCTGTTCGACAGGGAATTTGACACAGTGTTGTTGTCCATATCAAATCTGCTGAAGTACATGTTTAGTTTGTTCAGAAATTCTGTGTTGTCATCACATGGGGAGGATGCAGGCCTGTAGTTGGTTATGGCTTGTGTGCCTTGCCAGACATGTCTAGAGTCCCTTTGGTCAGAGAAGTGTCCCTGAATTTTACGTCTGTAGGTCCTCTTACCCTCCTTTATACCTCTACTTAGATTTGTTCTGGCCTCTCTTAGGGCATCCTTGTCTTTTAATTTAAATGCAGCATTTTGTGCTGTTAGGATATCATATATTTCACAGATAGCCAGGGTTTTGGATTAGCATGCATGGTGATACATCAACATTAGTGCATACTCTCACACTAGCAGATATAAGTCTAGTGAGCCTATGCTGCAATGTGTGATTCTATGTGCAGGTTGGAGGTGTCATGGGTCAAAGCACACTTGTAGGTCTCAAAGCAGCTCTAGCAGAGTTTGCAAAGCTACCAAGGAGGGAGAGAGGTTGGTCAATCCAACTGACTTGCCCATTTCCTACCACCAGTTTCATCTCTAATGAAAGGATGTGGGTTGGGGAGCCCCCAGAGAACATCAAAGTCTTAGGGCTCTGGCACTAGCAGGGAAGAAGCCTGTCATCTGTTTCAAAGAGTATGCCATGAGAGAACCCCCTGAAGAGTGGATTGAATCGATTACGGACTTTCACTCTATTTGGGGATTGCCCAGTATATGGCTACAGTGCTGGGGCCTTTTGAGTCTCCTAGTGGCATTCTTCCTAAACCCGAAAAGAAGGAATGCTGTGGCACTTGGGTGAAGGTAGAAGATAACTCCCAGCTTGCAATCATCTGAAGCCTTAGCCATAAACCTTTAGCATTTGCATCCATTTCATAGGCTTGCTGGATGCCACAGGATCTCTATTTTCCTTCTGCTCTACTGTCTGGTTGCCTGACATACTAGAAAAATCACAATGTGCAACAATTTCTACAGTCAGCTTTGCACCCCTACAATGTTTCACTGGTAACAAACTTAACTGTGATGATATTCCAGAGCTCAGCATTTCATTATATATCCAACAAAAAGTTATTGTTCTTTTGTTGACTTGTCTTAGGTTTATTTTCATGAAAAATGAATTTATTAACATTTTAGACCATCATATTTTTTAATATTGTTGTTCTTCTTCTTTTGGCTTTTCCCAGTTAGGGGTCACCACAGCGGATCACCTGTCCACTCATGATTGGCAGTGGAGTTTTACGGTGTTGAGTTGCCAGCACAGTGCCCAACCTTCCACAGAAGGCACAGATACACTCATGCCTAGGGCCAATTTAGAGTGTCCAATCAACCTACAGCATGTCTTTGGGATGTGGGAGGAAACCCACACAACCACAGGGAGGACATGCAGACTCCGCACAGAAGGCACCCCAGCCGAGGATCGAACCAGATAATCTCTTACTGTGAGGTGACAATGCTAACAGCTGCACCACTGCGGCTGTCCCATTTTTTTAATATTGTGATAATAGATAATATCATGTACTTGCTTGTTTCTTTTTAGAAAATGTTGTCAATAATAAAAGTAGTTGACAAAAAATTAAAAAGAACAATATTTTGATGTTCTTAACGTTTGCTTGTTTGTTCTTGTGGATTTGCTTGCTTGTAGCAGTCAGTTATATTAATAAAGAAAATGATACACCTCACCATACACACACACACACACACACACACACACACACACACACACACACACACACACACACACACACACACACACACACACACACACACGTAAAGAAAACCCAAATGCCATTTTCCATTGTTCATTTATTAAATCAGATGTAACAAGTTTTGTTGTACCTGCAAAGTCAGCACTGTAATAACATTGCAGTAAAATATTGGCTGCAATAAAAGTATCATCAGAAATGTAGCATGCTTTTTTGCATTGATGAGATAATCAAGTGCTTACATAGCAGCTATGTTTAAAATCAGTGTGAGTTTTATTTTTCATTGTTTGACCTTCTTTCAGCTGCAAACAAACCACTCTGATTTCATTTTAACCACATTTTTGCTAGATATTGATTCATGAAGGCAGAAAGAAAAGAAACAAAATAAATCTGATGACCTTCAGACTACTACTGTGTATGTAGGAGCCTCAAATGATGACATACAATCTAGTGCTCTTTCTTCAAACAGCAATGAACATCATGATGCAGAGCATGCACATTTCTATTCCCTATGAGTGCTACAATTTAAATTCAATATTTTTCTTTTTCTCATGAGGGGATACCAAGCAAATCTCAAGAACAATGGATAACATTTCTTCAGTATTCATCACTAACATACAAGTAGGAATTGCAGATCTGGGAAATTTATCTGGCCTGTGCATTGTTTGTTCAGTTATATTGTATATGTTTACAGTTGTAATCAATATTTTAGTTTTCTCCGTCATTGTGTTGAAAAGTCTCCATAAGCCAATGCATCTTTTTTTTAGTAACCTGCTGTTGAATGGTATTATTGTCAGCAGTGCACTGTTACCTAAATTAGCTGCTGATATTTTATCAGAAAATAGAAGTATGACTCCTCTGAGTTGCTATTTTCAGATGTTTTTTATTCAAGTTTTTGTCTTCACTGAGCAAACAGTTTTATGTGTCATGGCATATGATCGTTACATTGCAATCTGTAACCCATTAAGATACTCACAAATTATGACTGATGTAAAAGTGCACAAACTTATATTGACTTCATGGTTGTTTTCTATTTTTGTATGTGTAATGGGAATAATTCTATGCGCAGGCCAATCAATGTGTTATTTTGTTATAGAAAAACCCTATTGTGATTATTATTCGGTAGTAAAATTGCTTTGCTCAAATTATTCTCTGTATAACTATTGTTCAGCAATTGCAACTGGAATTACAACAACAGTTCCGATGACAATTATTATATATTCCTATATTAAGATAATCCAGATTTGTGTACAGAAATCAAAGGAATACAGATGGAAAGCTTTCCAAACATGTTTCACACACTTATTAGTGTTTATAATCTATGTAATTGGTGTTTTGTTTACATTTATCCAAAACCGTCTACCCATAAAAAGTATCCCTCAGGGTGTGCACATCTTGATATCATTAGAATGGCTTATAGTACCGCCTATTGCCAATCCACTCATATATGGACTGAGAACTAAACAAATAAGGACTGCAGTAACAGAGCTAATTATTCTGTTTGCAAATAAAGCATTCACAGAAAAGTTCAGCAGTAATATTATTGTGATCAGGGATTAGTAGCAGTGCTGCAGGAAATTTATCTTTTGTACATCTTTGAAAGCACTAAATAATAGTTAAAGAGAATGGAAAAGCAAACACATTTTAGAAATAAAAATTTTGTTTCCATTTAATTGATAAGAAATTAGAAATAAGGCAATTGTAATATATTTGGAGAGGATCTGTAGTGATACTCTGTATAAAAAATGTGAACACTTTTCAAAAGCTGTCCTAAAAAGGAAGCACAAATAGTAATGTGAAACAACAATTTTCTCTCACATAAGTACATAAAGCTGTCCTTCCATTCATTCGTCCATCCATCCATCCATCCATTTTCAATATTCAGCTTATCCACTTCAGAGAGGTAAATAGCTGGAGCCTATCCTAGCAAACAATGGGAGTGAGGAAGAAACCACTCCCGGAAGACATAGCTGTACAATAATATACATACTAATTAAAAGTATATAACATTTCCTATTCACCCTTTCCTCAGTCATTTTTCGCTGTTTCTTACAGTGAAGATAGTATTTCTCTGCAAATGTTTGCTAAATTCAGTTGCCTATCCTTATATCATACTACAGTCTTTATAACTACACCATTTGTCTCCATCTCTAAACAGTTACACTATTCTGGCTATACTCTATCCATAATTCTAAATAATAAAAGGTGGTTATTGCTAAAAAATAGATATGTAAAGCCATTCAAGTGAAATAATTGCACTTTACATATTCTAGTCTCTTCTATAATTAGCATCATCAGCATTCATCTTTTACAGCCAATATAACATTAATGTGGATCCCAAACTATTAATTTTATGAAGTATGTTCTGCCCATTGGACATTTACAGCTAGTGCATGCATAAAAACATTAAGTGCCAGTTATAGGATACAGGAAACACATCAGAGGACTATTTTGGGGAAATGACATTTGTGTGATATGTTTGATTTTACATTATCATTTAAAATTATTGATTCTGAATGACAAAGCTAATGATCAGTAGCTCCAAATTTGAACAGCTCTAGTGTAATCTCATAATTTCTTCTTTTTGGTTTTGTCTTTTTTTACTTTAACATTTTTTGCATGATTCCCAAGTTTGATATCTAGGCACCTTATCTGAATCCTCAGCATAACACAACCCATATATCAATAACTATAATGTAGCTATGCAAATCTTTCTTCTCCAGTAAATTAGAACATGTTTCTGTTTTCTTAACCATTCAGAATAGGATTAGTTTAATAAACCATTTGTTTTCTTTGAAAAATTCTTTGCTCTTGTGGGCCTCATACATTACTAGCAATCATACATGGTTAAAACTTCCTTTATTTAGTTAAAAAATTGCTAACTGGGTAAAGAACATTTGATATACTGCCCTTTTCTGAGGCAATCCAGGAACAAGTCTTCTTAACTGACTTGCTCCAACTCATGCTGTAGGAAAAAGATGGCAAAAACTCAAGACATCTGCAGGGTTTAGGTCTTGCAAAACATAATCTTACCTATAATCTCAACAGTCTGCTATTTTCCTTTCCCCACCATGGCAATGTATTCCCAGTTATTCTACCCTTTCACTTTAATTTCCTTTCACTTCTTCTCCAGTTACTAACCAGCAAGTTCCTTTGTTTCATTCATCAGTTTCTGGTTTTCTATAATTACATCATAATTTTCTTCCCTCACCTCCTTTCCCTACTTTCTCTGTTGGTAAGAAAGTGTGCACAAATGAATTACAATTTCTGTTAAGACAAAAATGAATATTTGTATGTACATTTCATGCAGTTTAATTTGTGTGTTATAGCTTTATTACTGTTGTGGAAATTTTCTTCTAAAGCTTTAACTCAGAAAAAAAGCCAATAAGCAGATAAATAAAAATAAATGAACTAGTGACTAAATAAATATTTGAAGTGAATTAATATATTTCTGCAGCTTTATTCCATATAGCAAGCTTGCATTTCAGAATGGATCTTACCAATAGCATAAACCAGAGAATTTCTAGTACACTGACATTGCAATGTTTCTGTAGTTAACATTGTAAAGATATAATGAATCAGTGTTCCTTCTGGCTCTGCTTTAGCTGAGTCTGCAAAAACAGCTGCTCACAGACCATTAATAAACTGCACTACAGGTATGGTGTGGTGTGGTGATAGCTTCATAGAGACACATGATGTGTAGCCATAGGAGACAGAGGACTACACGGTTATATGTTGACTCACAATAGACATTAACAACTAGCACGTATATTGTGTACTTGCCAGAAAGGTCACCAAAGAAGAAATGCAAAGAAAGTAGAACTCAGTCTGGGTTGCATAGTGACTACCACTGCAATGTAGAGGCATTTGATTATTACGAACTCAGTGAAATCTGAACCGCTGCCAGCTGTCAAAGAAAGATATGTTGCTATGACCTGAGCTGTTCACAGTCCATCATGCAAAGTGAATTTTGCTGCTATACAAAGTGGCCTTAGGTTGGGAACCTTGAATCAGAACTCTAGTATATGCATGATGTCATAGGTCTGTTTCCATATATTAAATAATGTAAATGACAAAAACAAACACTTTATAGGATATACAGTACACTGTAAAGCTTGGTAGCCATTGTTCAACAGATACTGTTATCAGCCCCCATGACATGGTTCCCATGTCTATGTAGATGTCACATGAAGGGTTTCTCAGTCTGACCTCTGTATTTCTGCAGTTCTGGCTATGTTGTAAGTGAATGGTGGGCATAAGTATAAGCCCCAAATACCCCATACTCACTGTCAGTGGGGAATGCCAAAATACTCTAAGGTGATATTCCCCTGCTGTAATATTAGCTATGTAGGCAGAAGAAGCAGAAATCATGCTACATTCACAGTCCAACACACATTATGACATTGGGGTGACATTCTTGTTGCACCTAGAAGGCCAAAGGATGTGTTTCCACTTATACCATCTACTCATGGGAATCCACAATGGACCATAATTGTGTACTGCGACAGGGAAGACATAATGAGTAATAAGTACTAATAACATTGTACCACGAAATGCATGAGAGGTATGTGGGCCAATCAGTAATGTCCTTGAAGCAAGACATCCCCTGTATGGCCAACTATCAACCCTTCATCAGACCTTCCACTGTTTGGCTGAACTCATAAGCACTACTTGACATTATGACATTAATTTTGCTTGTTCATGTGAATGCAACTGACATATATGAAAGACATATTGCCATCATACAAGAGAGAAACCAAGCAAACCCATTAGACCAGTGAATTAAACACAGAGCAGCCGGATTTGATACTGGTACAAAAGACTAGCATGGTACCTGACATGAGCAACCTGACCCTGTAATCCCCACTATCCCTACAAGCAGACCTTAGATACTGAAAGGGTCAGAGTTACTGCTGTTATGACCAACAGCAGTACCTATGACATAGTATGCTTAAAGATGTGGTTGAAGAATGCACCTTCCAAGTGATGCCTGCATCTGGAATGCATCTGGACTTCATGCACTGGTATATTGACATTATGTTCCATCTACTGCCGCTATCATGTGGTGGACTGTCACTTGCAGCACTGGACACAGGCATCCTTGGAGAAGCTGTTCTGCTCTCTAGTTAGTACAGCAGGTAACCTGGATGCATCACTGACATTATTACAAACTTAGAGAAGATGAATAGTTATGGTGTGTGACTAGAAGACTATCAATGAGTGCTACTTCTGCCCTGTTGAGATACAATGATGGTGTATTCAACAAGGTGGTTTATAGATAGTGTATGGAGCTAACAAGCATATGGTGTTACAACTGCATACTTGCTAAGATTAGCATGCCTGCTCCTTATTGGCATATCTGCCTCTGTCAAATATATGCTGGCTAATATGTTGCAGGAGTGAAACTTTATGATACAGCATTCTGCAGGACTGAACATGTTCAAGGAAAGATGGTCACACTGATGTGGAAGTACAAGGCAGTCTAGTTCACAGCAACATGAAACAATGAAAGCTGGATCACAGATAACTTGATGCCTCAGGGCTTACCAGCAATGCATAATATTCAAATGATTGGTACAACTACCTGAGGCCAATCATGGGCAAGGCACATTTGTTGCTTTTGCAGTTGTTGACATTCATGTGTGTGGAACTGAAATGCTGATCAGTGGGCAGCATGAGGATTTTTCACAATCTGTGCATCCCACAAGAATTTGCTTATACGCCCAGGATATTAGAGTTGAATTTGGAGTATGCATTCATGCTGACTCTAGATCAGAGTAAGTATGTTGATACTAGTCGACCATTGTAGCTCAAGAGCATGTGCTTATAAGTACTGAGCACATGCAGGAGCAGTGCCATTTTGTGCAGTCAGCCAGAGTAAAAGCATGTATGTTTGGAGATGCACATGTGAGAGTGCTTGCAGTAAAAAGTTAGTTAGGTCATAGGTTGGTACTAGGCTATTGGCCCTAGGGCCTATACAAGGCTAGCCATAACAATTCCCTGGCTATTTCTTCCCACAATATTTATTTCCCTGGACCCCTGTCTAGCAGGGTGACTGACAGGATCCCTGGGGTGAATTTCCTATCTCCCATCCAATCATCAAGGTTCTCTTTGAAGAGGGCCAAAGAGGCACTCTGCTTGACAAATAAACAGCTCTTGCAGGCCTCGAACCCAGGACCCTGTACACTATAGTCACAACACTTAACCACTAAGCCATCACAGCTTAGCTTAAGTAAATGTTCCAGTTACAACTCCTGATGTGTTTATGTATCATAAATTATTTGAACAAATACCCAGTCTCATTGTCTCATTCAAATGCATGAGACAAGTGACACTGACCTCATACTCATACCCAATATCTCACAAGGAAACAGTCCACAAACTGACTACCTCACATACTTATTCACTCTCATCATATTGACAGAGATGATGTGTTTAAAGTAATCAGCTGGACAGCTATTTATTGCTGGGTTACATCAAAGACAAAAAGACTACAGAAAAGGAAGAGAAGACAACAAAGCCATTTTCCATCTGTGTTCCTGCTGATTAATCACACTGCAAAGACTTTATTGACTTCATAGGACTGGCTTTGCAGTGTTCTAGCCTTTGGTGAGAACAGGGGCTTTCATGTGGCAGCTACCTGAGCTTGGATTCCACTGAGGGATCAGTGTGCTTGATTTGATTATCCAGTTTCTGTGGAAGGCCATTTGCTGCATTTTGATTGGCCAGCTTTGGCAGGGGTGGCACCTTACAGGCTTTAAATACCAGGAAGCATGCTCAATTTGGCATGCTGCTACTTAAATAACTTACTTACATAGAGCATAAGGCAGTACTGAGTTGGATGTTCAAGACAAAAATGCTTAATGCCTTCTGGTTCTCTCTGTTTAAATTTAAACTGCAGTTCTGATAAGACATTACATTATGTCACACTTTCCTGGTGTTCCCAGGCTGACAGAAACTGCATTTACATTCTTTTACACTTAGAGCAATAAATGATAGTCCGCATGTAAATTCTGGTCATTAACTTCATTCTTAAAATAATAGGCAGAAAGCCTTCATCTAGCCAGACTGGAGCCAACTTTAGATCAAAGGGTCACAACATGCTTTTACTGGGTCAGTAGAGAACACTGTTGCCACATTTTTGTAACAGCATTTTTCATTTAAGACAACAAGCCTGTGATTCACATTCATATTTACAAATGATAGAATTATGTATAAAATTCTATCTGGCTAGGCTGGCAGCCTTCACCCTTCTCTACCAGTCTTCACATTTCTCCCCTTAGGAGAACCCAAGCTTGTTTTTCAAGTGACCCTTGAGAAACACCGCTTGAGAGGGTTAGGCCTGTCTGAGTATACCTACCCCATTCCCTGTCTTGTAAGCCCATCTGCATTGGCATTGCTACTACCACCGCGGCGCTGCACTGACATATCATATGCTTGTAACCCTAGGCTCCATCTTAACAACTTTGCATTTTGTTGGCTGGCTCTGTTTAACCATGTTAGGGGGTTGTGATCTGTCATAACAGTGAATTTCCTTCCATACAGATAAGGCTGAAGTTTCTGCAGTGCCCACACTATGGCTAGACATTCCTTTTCTACTGCTGCATAGCATTCCTCCCTGGGTTGGAGCCTACAACTGAGATAAACCACTGGGTGCTCTTCCCCCTATGAAGAAATCTGGCTAAGTACAGCCCCCATCCCATGGTTTGAAGCATCCACCTGCACAACAAATTCTTTGCTGAAATCTGGACTGGCTAACACAGGGGGTCCTCCCAAAGCTTCTTTAAGCTTCCAGAATGATTGCTCACATGCTGGGTTCCACACTACCTTATCTGGCCTGTTCTTCCTTGTCAGGTCTGTGAGGGGAGCAGCTATGGTACTATAACTGGGGACGAACATTCTGTAGTACCCTGCTGTCCCTATAAATGCCCTCACCTGTCTTTTAGTAACAGGTGCAGGACATGCCTGAATGGCATCTACTTTGGCAGGTTCTGGCCTTATCTTACCACTCCCTACTCTATGTCCTAGGTAGGAGACCTTTGCCATACCCACCTGACATTTGCTCGGCTAAATGGTCAATCCTGCCCTCTGTAGTCTGTCCAGCACCTCCCTGACATGCTGAAGATGCTCTGGCCAGGAATGTCTGTATATGGCAATATCATCCAGGTAAGCAAGGGCAAACCCTCCTGCTCCTGCTAGGATATGATCTACCAGCCTCTGGAAAGTTGCTGGGGCATTCTTCATCCCAAATGGCATCTTTGTGAACTCATACAAGCAAAAAGAGTAACAAAGGCTAACTTCTCTCTAGCATTGGGCGTCAAGGGCACCTGTCAGTAACCCTTGGTAAGATCAATGGTTGTAAGATACTTAGCCCCACCCAGCTGCTCTAGGGCCTCATCTGTCCTAGGCATGGGGTAAGCATCTGTCTCGGTATTACTATTTAATTTCCTGTAGTCCACACAGAACCTGGTGCTGCCATCCTTCTTTGGCACCAGCACCACTGGGGAGGCCCAGGGACTGTTGGACTCTTGAATCACCCCTAGGTCCAACATCTCCTGTACCTCCTCCCTCAGGGTCTGTCTGACTCTCTCAGGCACTATATAAGAGGCCTGCCTAATAGGCATTTGGGGTCCTGTATCCACCTGGTGCTGCACTAGGTGGGTGCACCCTGGTTTCCCAGTGAACATGTCCCCATATTCCTGCAACACTGCTTGGATTTCTCGAACCTAGGTAGGAGATAGGTGCTGGGACAGTGCTACCTCTTCCACTGAGGTGTCAGCCTGAGCCCCACTGAGGAGATCAGTCCCCAGATCCCCCTCAGTCTCCTCCTGCAATCCACTGCAAATGCTCAGCACAAGGGCCTCCCTATCATGGTAAGGTTTAATCATGTTAACATGGTACAATTTGTGCTCCTGTCATCTGCCTAGCAGTTCCTCCATGTAGTTAACGTCACTTACCTTTCTTACCACCTTGTAGTGTCCCTCCCAGGCTGCTTGCAGCTTGCTGTGTCTGACAGGAATGAGAACCATTACCTGCTGCCCCACAGCATACTTTCTAGCTCAAGCATTCCTGTCATACCACACCTTTTTCTGTTGTTGGGCTTCTGCCAGGTTCTCCTGGGCCAAGCCCATGAGTTTCCTGCACCTTATCCTGAGGTTTAGGATGTAAGCCACAACATGCTCCTTGTGAGATTCGCACTCACCTTCCCACTCATCTCCAATTAAATATAGAGGTCCCCTCACTCTATGCCCATACAGCAACTCAAAGGGTGAAAAACCTGTAGATTCCTGGGGAAATTATCTGTAAGCAAACAATAGATGGGGCAAATATTTGCCCCACACCCTCTTAAACTCATCTGCAAATTCCCATACCATGGACTTGAGTGTAGAGTTTAACCTCTCAACAAGACCATTAGTCTGGGGATGGTAGGGGGTGGTATTCATGTGCTTCACCACACAGGATTTCCACAGACAAGCCAGCAGGTCTGATATGAAATTGTCACCTCTGTCAGTCAGTATTTCATGTGAGAAACCTACTCTGCTGAGACTCTCTAACAAAGCATTTGCCACCTTCTCTGCCTCAATGGAGGACAAAGCCACTGCCTCAGGGTATCGTGTAGCATAATCCACTACCACTTGGATATACTTTTTCACTGTGGAACTTGGGGTACTCAGAGGACCCACAATATCCATAGCTACCATCTGAAATGGCTCCTCAATCACAGGCAAAGGCATCAAAGGAGCTCTCACCTTGTCTCCTGCCTTGCCTACCTTTTGGCACTGCTCACAGGTCCTGCAGTACCCTTTTACATCTCTGGAAATTCCAGGCCAATAGAAGTTCTGCATAATATGCTTTTTCATACATTTTATGCCCATATGACCTGCAAAGGGAATATCATGAGCTATGGCTAGAAGTGCCAGATGGTAGGCTCTAGGCATTACCAACTGCTGTACTTTCTCAGCTTCTAGCCCTCCCTCAGGGGTCCACTCTCTGTATAGTAACCCTCTGTCCCAGTATACAGATTTCCCCTTTCCTTGAGAATCAGGTGCCTCCCTAGCTACCTGCCTCAGGCCTTGCAATGTAGGGTCTGAGAGCTGAGCCTGTCTCAACTCTCTCCTTGTAACCCTTCCCTTCCACAGGAAATCTGGCATCCTCTGACAATGGTGCCTCACTGTCAGCCTGGGTGCTACTACTCACCTCTACCTTTGCAGTCCCTCTGTCCAAGGGATCATCAGTACCCACAAGCTGTGGCTCACCTTCAGGCTCACTGCTACAGTGTAGCACCTTCCCTGAAGTAACCACCTCACCAGTACTGGCTGCAAGTATGCAGTCTGTCTGGGTCTCCCCCAGGCTACCAGACCCACATGCTTGTCTCCTAGCCTGACCCCATGTAACTGCATAAGCATATGGTACTGCCTCATCCAACTCCTTCCCTATCAGGACATCTGCAGGATGGTAGTACCATACCCCTGTTGTCTCAAGACAACCTACTATTGGCATTTTGTCTTTCCCACTTACTGGCTCCCTCACCTTTGGTTCCCCACCTTGCCTCCATGGACACCTGTATGCCACATAGCCCCACTGGTTGCATTCAAAACATTTAACCCTAGCTCCTGGACATGTACCTGGACTAGTGGCTTCCCCTGCTACTGGCAGATTCTATTGTGGCAGTCTATGCTGCCCACCATGGGTTTCTTTAGACCCATGAGCAGAACTGGGGGTCTGCTTCCTGTGCAGGGCTGCCCTGCTTGCCAGGTATAAGTCTCCCTTCTTCCCCAACTCATCTGAAGTAGCACATTGTCTATCAGCTAACCAGATCCTCATGTCCTCAGGCAAAGTGCTAAGGGCTTGCTCCCTAACCAAAAGGTCTGCCAGCCCTTCAAAAGTGGTGACCTGTCATCCACTCACCCACCTATGGAAATAAGTGCTCAATTCAGCAACATATTCACACTCACTTTCATCTGCCTTCTGTCTATGCTCACGAAACCTTTTCCTATACATTTCAGGTGTTAGCTTAAACAGTTCTAACAGATAATATTTACAGCAGTATAATCAAAACATGCGACATCAGACATTTTGGACAGAACAATTACAGCTTTACCATGGAAAAAGGGGGTCAGGAACTGGACCCAGAGCCATTGGTCAACTTCATACTGTTTACATACCCTCTCAAACATATGAATGAAACTATCAAAATTATCCCCCTCTTTAAACTGTGGAAGAAATGTACTGACCTTTTGTGCTTCTGGGGTCCAGTTACTCCCTTCCCCATTACCTCCATGACTCTGTTGAAGAGTCAGCATCTCTTTCTCATGCTGCATCTGCCTCTTTTGTTCCTCAGCTTGCAGATGTAACAGTTTCTCATTCTCCTCAGCTTGCAAACATCACAGTCTCTCATTTGCTTCTAATTCCACATGCCTGGCCTCCAACTCAAGTCTCTTTAGTTCCAACTGGATTTTTAAGTCCACTGCAGAAAGGTTGATCTGTCCATTCTCCGAGGGAATTATATCTCCACTGCCAGTCTGATTGTCCTCCTGGTTGCTGTTTTCTGATGCAGCTGTAACCAAGGCTGCAATCAGGTCTGCCTTAGTCAGGTTTCCATGCACCAGTCCCCTAGCCTGGCACATCTCCACCAGCTGGCTCCTTGTCAGCTTTCCATACTCCTTTGCTGACATGCTGCCTGCTCACCCTGACTAACTAAGCTAACAAAAGAAATAAAACCATTGTGATCTGAACTCTGAGTATTCACTGCTTGGCTGTTTTAGAGTACAAAACACCTTCAAAGCTCACTGTACAGAAACCACAGGATTCAATCTACCCACATGACTACAAGCCAATTAGTATTTGCTAACTAATTAATATGTGATGTGGATATCCCACTGCTGCCAAACGATTAATATGTGAGGATATCCCAACCACTGCCACCATTTAATATGAGAGGATATCCCAACCACTGCCACCTATTAATATGTGACACCCTTGCCCTGGCCCAGCAATCAAGGAGCCTCAATCCTCACCACTAACACCACAGAGGGTGTCTCATATATGAGGAAAGGATAACAAATACACACAGTAAAGTGCAATTGCCCTTAAGAACACACAGAGATCACAGTCAGTCTGGGGCTGGTTTCTCCCTTGCTCTCCAGGTCCCCAGTAAGACTCCCCACTGGCACAGCTATAGAGTCCAGATCTCAGCCTAGCTGGGTAGGCTAAAATCTCCAGCACCTTCCAGTGCTTCATATCCCTGTCCAAGTAGCTGACACACATACACTTTAAGATAAAAGTTTATACAACCACACAGACACTTCTGGGGAAGGCTGGCACAGGTTTTCCAGCTGTGCCCCTTTTACCCAGACTATATGGTAGTACCACTTGCCACCATCCAGCTAACACTTATCAGCTACTCAAAGGCCCTTAAAAGGGTGTCCAATTATTACTGTGCAATATTATTATCCAATTGGTAAGTGTGACTAATCAGTCAAGGCTTATTAGAGTGGTTTTGTACAGTAATCACTATAAATATGCAATGTACTCTAGAGCTTAACTTATCTCTACACAAACCAGCCACAGTTAAAAGGTTTTAAAATATCTAATAATAAATAATTAAAACCACAAGACAATATTTTCTACTACACAGACAGTGCTAGTCAAGAGTTAAGAGATCACACAGAAATACTTAAAATAATTCAGTAGTACAGTTCTGACATCACAGAAAAACACTTAGTCTACACTTTCTAGCTTCGAGCTATCTATAAGAAAACACACTTCTAAAATAACTTACTTACATAAAACATAAGGCAGTGCTGAGTTGGATGTTCAAGACAAAAATGCTTAATGCCTTCTGGTTCTCTCTGTTTAAATTGAAACTGCTGTTCTTATAAAACATTACATTATTTCACACTTTCCTGGTGTTCCCAGGCTGACAGAAACTGCATTTACATTATTTTACACTTAGAGCAATAAAGGACATTCCACATTCAAATTCTGGTCATTAACTTTAGCTTTAAAACAATAGGCAGGAAGCCTTCATCTACCCGGACTGGAGCTGACTTTAGATCAAAGGGTCACAACATGCTTTTACTGGGTCAGTAGAGAGCATTGTTGCCACATTTTTGTAATAACATTTTTCATTTAAGACAAGCTTGTGATTCACATTCATATTTACAAATAATAGAATTATGTATAAAATTCTATCTGGCTAGGCTGGCAGCCTTCACCCTTCTCTATCAGTCTTTACACAGTCCATCAGATGAAACACATTAATGTGGCTGCACTCAGTGACAGGAGTCTAAACAAAAAAAATACCCGAAACTGAGGCTCTCCTGCAATGTGAACACATTTATGTATATGCATAGTTACAGAAACATGGTTTCAGAGCAATGAAAGTGCTCTATCTATTACTTGGGTATAATGTCTATTACATCTTCAGACCCACTGGCAATTGTGAGAGGAGTATCAGTATTGGTCAAGAATATCATCAGCTCATGACAGATTCTTTGACATACCACATGTTAACTCAAGAAGTCCAGATCACCCTAAAAAGAATAATTACCACTTCATAGCTAGTTATAGGGCACCTGCTATGTCCCTTTCTGGTCACGATAGCTGTCATTATCTGAAATTGCCATTAAACTCAAGACCTTTCTACTGCGGGACTTCAACTATCCATCAATAAACTGCTGACTTACACTGCCAATGGTTGGCATTCCTAGCATTTCCTTGACATTATAAATGTAAACTCTCACTCTCAAATAATTAACCATCCTACAAGGTCCCCCAATATTCTTATACAGCTCTATATGTATCATCAGATATAGTTCAAAACATCAAAGTACACAAATGTCTAATGGCTAAATATTGATCCCAAAAGATTGAAAGCCAAAACACTTACATTTTTTGCAGAGGTACAATTCCTCCTGCACCCCTCCATGTCAGCAGCCGCACTCCCACACCCCTGGTAATTATATATACCAACTCTGAGAAAACTTTATAGTGAGGAAAGGGCAAATTTCCAGATCCCCATTATTCATGTACTTACACTGACTTATTACAGGCAAAAGCAATCAAATGAGTTCCTCTCCACATCAAGCAGAGTAGCTCATTATCCCTTTTTTAAGCAAAACCTGGGTAATTGGATGGGAAACAAAAAATATACTCCCGAGATTCCACCTGTGTCCCTGCTGGACAGGGAGTCTGGGTGCTGACATGTCTAAACATGGGCTAAAGCCTTGGCTAGGCTTATGAGGGCCTCAGGGCCAATAGCCTAGTAACCTCCTATGATCCTATGAATTTCTATCACTTTGGCTGGTGTAAAAAAGTCCAACATTACAAACGTTAGATTATACATATGAGTTCCATATCATTATGTGTTGTTAAATCAGACCATAATTTAGTGACCCCCTTCCTTTAAAATGATGGTGCTTCCCCTATAAATAGCTCTGTGTTTACGGAATTCTCAAAAGCAAGTCTTCTTCAGTTACTTGATGACTTAAATAAGGTCTGCTTGTATCCTCCTCTGAAAGATCCTATTGCTAAAGCTGCTACCTATGCCTCTGACTTCTACTCCCACTTAAATATTTGCATTGACAAGGCAGTCCCTATCTGCAACAAACATAATAAAAAGTTTAAAAATAACTCCCTGTGGTGGAATACCTGTGTAAATAAATAATATAACAAGAGAAAGAAAATGTTTAATGCTTGTAAGAGGTCTCGCTCTGCTTTTGTTAAGAGCACACTTAATGAACTAATGAAGAGCTAAAGGGAGCCATTTGGCAGCTCAAAGTTGAGTATAAACTTAAAATAGCCACTAAAACCAAAAATAACTGCAAATCTTTCTTTAATTATGTCAGGATGTTTAAGTACTAACACCAAGCAGTGTTCAGAGCTGATCTACCATAAAACTATACTCTGACCCAAAGGAAATAGATAATATCCTAGCTAACAAATTTAGTGCAAGTTTTACTCCATCCACAGTTATAGCCATTATACAAATGCCACAGTCCCAGCCACCCTCATTAATTACTATGGAACAATATCTGTCAGCACTTTCAAAAACTAAGAATTTTCATCCATGGTCCCTGGTAACACACCAGGTTGCCTGATTATCAGTAGCAAATATGTCCTTTCTGAACCTCTGCTTAAACTCTTTAATACAAGCCTCTGCATTGGTTACATTCCTGAAGCTTGGAAAACAGAAATTGTATTGCCATTACACAAGGCTAGCCCACACACAGATCCTGACAACTAAAGATCCATTAGTCTCACTAACCTCATTTGTGAAGCTATGGAGCACATTATCTCAGACTTCATTAATATCGGCATTGAGAATCTATTAACCTGGAAACCTCATCAATTCGGCTTTATCAAAGGAAGATCCTGCATCTTTAACATCATTAATTTCTTTGAAAAAGTGACTGGAGCAGTGGATGGTGGTTATGCAAGCATATCTATACCTGGCTAAAGCCTTTCACATATTCCATGTACAGGCATTATTGACAGACATGCAAATCTGAATATTAGTCCTTATATTGTGCAATGGATATCTAACTGGTTGTCTGACAGAACCCATATGGTTAGCGTAGCAGATGACACTCCTGAAAGCAAAACATTGACCTGCGGTGTACCACAGGGCTCAGTTTTTGATCATCTCCTATTCTGCATATATTTCTCAGACCTTCAGGCCAGTAATTCTGGCCTATGGTTAACTAATTTTGCAGATGACTGTAAATCGGGTGCTGTTATTTGAGCTTCAACTGAGTCACAATTGCTCCAACAAGGCTTAGACCATGTTAACAACTGGTGCAAGGACAATTGTCTCAGATTAAATGTAAAAAATGTCGCATAGTTCTTCTTCTTCTTTTGGCTTTTCCCAGTTAAGGGTCACCACAGCAGATCACCTGTCTGCTCATGATTGGCAGTGGAGTTTTACAGTGTCAAGTTGCCAGCCTGGTGTCCAACCTTCTGCAGAAGGCACACACACACACACACACACACACACACACACACACACACACACACACACACACACACACACACACACACACTCACACCTAGGGCCAATTTTAGAGTGTCCAATCCACCTGCAGCATGTCTTTGGGATGTGGGAGGAAACCAGAGCACCCGGAGGAAACCCAAGTGACCACATGGAGGACATGTAGACTCCACACAGAAATCACCCCAGCTGACGGTCGAACCAGAGAACCTCTTGCTGTGAAGCAACAATGCTAACCACTGCACCACCGTGGCTTCCCAAATATGTAGCATAGTTAATTTTGGTAAATAAAACAGTTTCATGTATCACACAGGAGATGCACCCCTCCAGTCAGACACTGTTGTATAGGATCTGAGTACTGTTGTTGCTAATTCCTTATCATTTGAACATCATGTCTATATAGTAGTTAAGAAAGCCTTTTATCTGGCACATTTAATTTGCAAAGGCATCTCCACAACATCCGGAGAGGTCTTAATTTCCCTTTACTTATATCCTATCAGACACATTATTCCCCGGGATTCATGAAGATTGGCGCAAGGATGGCGTTAGCCTTGCGCCGACCATGTGGCGTAGAGATGGCGCAGCAGCACCACATGCAAATTAATGAAGGCGCGTTGCAGTAACGGCCATGTGCATAGGAAACGTGTACAAGTGCAAGGGGCGTATCCAAGCACTGCACGGATGCGTGATCATGTCGGCTGCATACGCGCAACCTAAAATGCTGACTAGTACAGCCTGCCTCCAATAGTAATCATTCCTGTCAGTGTCTGTGGATACTGAAATGTATGCAAAGCATACAAGACAACTTGCGAACACCACAATAAGAAGTAAACACAAAGGCACGTAGCTGAATATTGAGTCCCCCATCCCTCGAACAAAGATATTTAAAACCTGTGCCCGTATTCCATTGTAGTGTCGCTAGTTATACCAAGTGGAAGTGAAACACATCATGTTAACGTGCCACCAATTGCCAAGCCTAGCCCAATGGTATGGGTTACCACCTGTCCCACATTGTGAGGGACAGTCCCCCTCTAGGCAGGTGTGTCCATACCAAATTCATAATAAATGTGAAATGTCCTGCGATAGTAGGACATAATTATGTCCCATATGTTATGAAATAGTCCCATACAGTATGTATGTCCATATATAAAATACCTATATGTTACAAGAAACAGAATAAGCAAGTAAATGAAACAGAATAAGCAACTACACTGCCACAACAATAAAAGCTTATATGTAGGCATGAAACTAAAGTACTATCCTTTGTAATGACCGTGGGTATGTGTTGGCCTGTAAACTCAGATGTGTGCCACAAAAATGTCCCATCCAGGTCATATGAAAAGGTGGCAACCCTACCAATGGTCAGAGCATTTGCCCAATATCTGCCCATTCGCGGTCCAATACATCCTTGCCAGGACAGCCCATAGATGAACGGTATTACCCAGGTCTACCTACCATGTCATGAAAGATAAGTATTTGTGAGTACCTATGTGTGTGACATACAGCATGTGGTTGATCTGAAATGTTAGTGTAGACCTCACAACCATATTGGTCCCAGAGGTATGTAGTGTACGCAATGTGTTCTGTTGACTGTGTCATGGGCCATCAACTAGAGAAGGGATGAATGTTATTTGTGGAATATGGGGGTGAGGGGTGATGGGTAATATAATATATCATCAATGGGAGACTGGGTTGGATGCACAATAGGTGAAATGGAGGTCTACGAGGGAGTGGTGTGTGAATCAGGAAGATAACCAAAGAACAAATATACACATCCACAATACAATCCCACAAACATTTGAACATTAAAATGTGCAATACACATGTACAGAAACATTACCGGCACATACCCACATAATGGTCTGGCCTGAACTGAGTCATCCAACCCCAACACACCTGGATACATAATTGATTACCCATCATCCCCTTCACAGCACACCCCCCCTTCCTGAACGTCCACCAAAACTAGCCATACTCGGGCTGCTAGATAGGCGCAGCCATATCTGCACATAGTGACCCCTACCCATATCTAGTAGGCAGTCTCACCCTAGGCATTCTCAGGATTGCAAACTATGTATCCTTTGCATGTATAACCCTATCTTACAGCCATAAAGCAAAGATGATCATCGTTCCGCACAATTTTTGGATATCCCTCATGGGATATGTATCTGTTCTAAACATTAGACTTGGTGTCACGACACGATGTCCAGTCCTGTATACATCTGGAAACAAGTTGTATGAGCAGTAGCTGTCCACAAGACTGCTCAGCCTCCAGCCGGTCCTGCAGAACCTACGACCCGGGACTAAACACCTGACCATGATGCACGTCTCCCCACATGCATTATCGGGAATATATACCTTATACATTTGCATAGTAGCAGTTGAATATAGGGTGCTTAAGGCGCTGTAAAGCAGGCATAAGTAGGGTTACCACCTGCCCCACCTTGTGAGGGACAGTCCCTTTTTTGTTAGTTGTGTCCAGACCAAATATAATGCAATGGCAGATGTCCTATGATAGTAGGAAATATGTCGCAATTATCATGTAACAGTTGCATAAAACAGTTATTTGTGTAAAATACTCAAAGTTACAAGAAACAGCTGAAGCAAACAACCAGCTACAAGAATAAGCTTTCATTTAGGGAAATAAGTAAAGTTCTAACCTTTTGTACTGACCATGGGTATGTGTCGGCCTGTAAAGTCTGATGTGTGTCCCGAAAATGCCCTGCTTTGGCCATACGAAAAGGTGGCAACCCAAGACGTAAGCGGGTATGCAAGCGTGTATGCGCGATGGTAGGTGGCGGTGATTCAGCGGTATGGGAAATGTAAATGAGCATGTAGGTATATATGCATGTGTATGTACAGACCGATATATATATACACACACACACACACATATATATATATATATATATATATATATATATATATATATATATATATATATATATATATATATATATATATATATATATATATATATATATATATATATATATATATATATAAATATATATATATATATATATATATATATATATATTTATGTGTGTGTGTAGATATGAAGAATGAAGATGGTCACAATATAGGAAATCCCCGTAATAGTTAGTGCTGTTATATATCAGGATGGCCAACAGCCATAAAGCACACCTCTGCATCCCCAACCACAGGTAGAATGCTAAAAGTGGAACGAACGATCTCCCCTTGCTAAGTCTGATTTTCAAATAGGTACAGGGCAGTCCTGGTCCCCAGTCAGACAAGCCTAAACCCAGAAGACCATATGAACACCATGACAATCAAACACATGTATGTGCCAGGACTATAGGCTGTAGAGGTCTGAATATCCTTGGAGTTAGTCAACATGAGGCACGAGTCCAGACCAGTAGGGACAGGGCCGGCCTTAGCCGAAATGGCGCCCTAGGTGAAGTAGTGCTCCGGCGCCCCTTAAGCCCACCCACACCACACATGAAACATCCCTATTTAAGCCACACCCACTGGGTCATTCCCCAAGAAAGCCACTGCAGTCATTTCCTTAAATTATTTAAATGCTTAGGAAGAAAAAGATACCTTGTAATGTAGTTAAACTGCAGCTACCTTTGCATATGTATTTTCTACTTGAAATACCAGAGCCAGATCATGGTCGAATAGAGTCCTAGGAAGGGTAATAGACCACCAGCCCAGAGCAACCCCCAGCAGCAGCCCCCCTCCTCAGCCATTATTTGGTTATCTCACCAGTTACCATGCATACTGTTCTATTTGCCTCAACAGTGATTACAGATATTGAAATAAAGTAGCACAAAACACAGATAGCCATTTGTTAAACAAACATTACAGACTCACATTGAAAACAGACTTAGCACGAGCAGTAAACTTCTCTGTCCTTGAAACTTACATTCATTGAAATGGCAAAACTCACATTCATTGAAACGGCATGAAAATCAACATTCATAGAAATGGATCTGGTTGGTGGAGAATTAAGTTTACCTTTGGGCTGTTTTCAAAACAGACTCCTTGCACACATTTTTTAGGGCCATGCAGACATGTATTTATTCTTTAATTCATTTTCCTGATTGTATTGAATTATATTCCTTGTATAATACAGCACCACTTGTTAGAATGTTTTAAATTTGTAGTTTTAAACATTCTTTTAATAAGCAATGGAACAAAATGTATGAACCAATAACTACCCATTCCAGAAAATTTCAACAATAAAAGGCCATAGATAGGTTCATAGATAGGTTCATAGATTAGTACTAAGCTAACTGCCCCTTACTAGCATTTTTTAAGCTGCCAATTATCCCTTGTGAGAAGAAAACCCTGCACCTTGTGTTTGTAAGGCAAACACCTTAACCATTAGGCCACCTTCTATCATTACAATCCATCAATATTATTCCACACGCACAATCTCTGCAGAAGTAAAATCATCTGGAGTCCACATTAAAGAAATCTGTAACTAATGAAGAGGTTGCTACTGGCAAACAACTTTACACATCAATGTTATCTACAAATTCAGTGCCTGCTGCCCTTGAAAAATTAATTGCCTATATCACATTACAAATTAGTAAGCTGGTAATATTGCAGTAGGAAATGACTAACAAGTTCACAGTCACTAGGCATCTCGTACAAAAGGACATACTCAGGAGTGTAGAACCCCTATCCCCCCTTATAATGCACCAAATAATCAACAATCATATGGGCACTGCATATCAGCACTCCATCTACATGGTGTGGGAGTGGAATCCACAGCCTTCTGCAACAAAGGCAATTATGCTACTAACGCTGCTTTTAGATTTTACAACACTGCGTGCCATTTGATAAAGAAAAAACAGCTAGTTGCACACTGAAAACATTTACACTTGTTACAGTGTGTTCAATTTGTAGTTTTGAACATTTTTCCAGTAAGTAATGAAACAAAAGTATGACCCAATAATGACAAACCTGCCCATTTTAAAAATTAGCATGTAGAATATTTTCCTGGGTCACCACATTCTTCTTAAAATATATATTTATTGACACCATTAATGGGTTCATATGGTTTGAAATAGACGAGCTATGTCAATAAATCATATTCCACTGAGGCTTAATACAACTTTAAAAGAAAGTATAAGAAAAATGGCAAAAGGTATTTTATTTTGAGCAGGTTGAAATGCAGCATTACCCAAAAATCAAATATAAATACATAAAACAGCAGCATATACAGTCTTACAAAACTCATTCCCTCCAATAATGCACTTTTGAGTGTGTACCTTTAACTCCTAGTGGGCGTGGCTTCATAAAAAAAAGTTAGAACCTTTACATTTTTTAACAAATATACCCATTGACATATATCATATATCAATACAATGTGTGTTTATATATGTGTTGTAGATAAACCTTGTATGTAACATGGTTTAGGAATTATTAATGCATATGCAAACAGGCAATATTTGAGGAGCAGAGGAGCAGTAGGGTAACTGCGCAGAAACGCCATAGACTGCCACTGCTGTAATTCTAAAGCAGATTGTTAAAGGAAAAACAATTGCAGAAGTGTTAATGTTTCAGAACTGTTTAGAATCACTGTGCTGCATTTTCTGTAAAAATGCTTCATTATACTGTACTGTAGTAACACCTCTTAACTGTTATAATTTATCCATAATATTGTTATTTTTGCAGTGATATGCAGACTTGAACTATTTACTTTTATTAAAGTCCCCAATAAAACTGGAACTATTTACTGGGTATATTAATTACTAAATCGCCAAACTAATTCTGTGTGAACCACTATCCACTATTTGATCAAGTATGCACAGATATATTTTTGGAGTAAATTGAATATATCTATCTCTTTCTGTTTGGATTTTTTTCACTGGTCATAAATTGACAGATGTAGCAGTTGCTGTTCTTGTCTACTGCATTTACATGCCAGCACTCCTTTCAGTATGCATGGGGTAGCTGGCAGGGGGCAAAGAAAGGGCGCACAAACTGACCTTTACCAGGTAAACTTGGAGGTGCAAGTTGTACATCGGAAATGACAGATAAGCACTGCACTATAGAAATTAGTCTTCTCTGCGTTGTGGTCATTATTCATAGTGGATGTTTTCATTATTTGCTACATTTACAGATATTCCTGTCCTTATCATATCCTATCTGCCAATACATAGTTAAGTTGCAATACTTGTCTTGAATTTACTCTTGTATTCATTATACGAATTCTAAGCAATAAACTACATATCTAGAATAACTCTCATATCTGCGTAATACATTTTAATCGATTATCACAAAGCAATGTTCAATGCATTATATATCACTTACAATAATCCTGTAACTAACTTAACTTACTTAACTCTATTTTTTGTAAATGGGAACTTTAAAACAAGTTGTGTACACATGACGTTTGATTGACTAAATGTGTATGTGCCGGACAAGACGAGAAAACTACTGAATTTCTACACACACATACTTTCTCTTGCATACAGAAACCAAGTTTATACTACACAAACACACACGAATACACTTACTTACCTTCTTTTTAAATGAAATGGCCAAAGTCATACACACGGAATTAATCCCTTTCAAAGTGCTTGAATAATTTCCACGCGCCATCATAAAACGTCTTTATATCAGTGTTGGCGATTGGCGAACATGCGTACAAAAAGCATATATTGCTCCTTAAAGATAGTGGAAGCCTCCTCATCAAAAAGCAGGGATAAAAGTGGGAGTGCACTCCCTCCTCCCCCTCGATCTATGATTCTGGCACCCTATGGTTTATTTATTCATTTTAATTACTGTACTTTTCTTATTATGCGTTCGCATAATAAGAAAAGTAAATTAATTAAAATAAATAAATAAATGAGCACAAACTGCACCCTTTACTGTACGGTGCCCTAGGCGGTTGCCTAGTTCGCCTATGCCTAAGGCCAGCCGTGAGTAGGGAATAGGGAATGACGCATGTGTAGTAGTGCATTTTTCCCAACAGGTAAATGGATGCCTGCTGTGTAAGTGAAGTGGTGAGGCGTGTGTTCGGGTAACTATGCACCATGGGTATATATATATATATATATAAATGAGGCAGAATACCAATAGTGTAGTGGTTAGAGCATCCACCTAATGAAAAGGCATTTACGGTTCAAGGTCGACAATAGCACATATTATTTTCCTTGCGGAATTAGTGGTACTCTGCTGTAAAGCCGACATTTAAACTTGTAAAGGTGAACGTGTGTATCGCATGGGACTATTAACCAGTTCCTTTCAATCAAAGTGGTATTGTTATAATGTATAAGGCACAAATAAGCATAAATAAGTGACAGTAAACATATGTAATGCACAGTAAGCATAGGCGAGTGCACCTGCGTGGGTGTAAGTGGCTCCCAGCATAGGAAATGTATGTTTGTATGTACAGATGTAATATGTATATATATATATATATATATATATATATATATATATATATATATATATATATATATATATATATATATATATATATACACACACACACACACACACATATGTGTGTATAGATATATATCTACATACATGAGAAATATATATGTATAAATATATATATATATATATATATATATATATATATATATATATATATATATATAAAGAATGGACGTTGTAACAGTAAATCATACACAAGAATCAAGAGCAATGTTGGTACTGTAAAGTGATTTCAGCGTACGATATAAAAAGCCACCCAGGAGTGAGCAGAACACCGCTACTCACTCCACAGGCAGGGTATTACCACTGGGAGTAACATTGTTGAAATGCTAGGTCTACTTTACACACAGGCGGAATGTAGTTCCATGCTGGGTCCTCCAAAAATTGGAAAGCGCAAATGGCTGTATTCTATAACACCAGGAAAGGCACGTATGTGCAAATATACATGGCGGGAGACCCTGTGAATACACGAGGTGGGACAGAATGTGTGTAGCGCCCCAAAAGCTCTGGAGAGGGAAATGTGTAAAGGTGTGTCATGACTGCGATAACAAGTGGATAATGGATGTTACACCTGTAAATTTAACACAGGTGGGGTGGAGGAACTATGGGTATGCAATTATGGATCCAGGTGTGCCAGGGTTGGATGGGCCGGTTCTAATGGACCACCTCGTGGAGGTCATCTAGGTCGGAATAGGTATATATGCATACTCACATGCAGACAACAATATATGTTGACGTACAAATTCTGTAACACATGCATTCCATTTGTTGACATAAATAATAGGAATGTGCCCATACAAACATCGAAAGTACATGGAATAATAGGCTGTGCAGAAGAGGGACGGGTCAAATTACACTATCACATTCCAATTACCATAGGTAATCCCTACATGAACATATAGTGACATCTGTCTGCTGCATAACGTGCTACATACCGATTACAAGATGACTGGAGTGTGTCGGTGTTATAATGAATAAGGTACTAGTATGCTGGTGAAGCTTATAAACATCATTACGCATGTGTAAGTGTGTATGAGCAGGGAATGTATTGACATACTGATGTGTGTATATATATATATATATACATATATATATATATATATATATATATATATATATATATATATATACACACACACACACACACACACATATATATATATATATATATATATATATATATATATATATATATATATATATATATATATATATATATATATATATATATATATATATATATATATATATATATATATATATGAGACAGCAAGATATGAATATACATGTATGAATACATATGCAGATATGTCTGTATATATTAATGTAAATATATATATATATATATATATATATATATATATATATATATATGTTACAGTGAAATACACATGTATATACCTAGGTTATGTTACAGCAGTTACGGGTGACATGTTTAGACCAGGCATATTTTGGTGGGAGGTCCACTCAACAAACGTCTACTTACCACCCCCCCAGCTAGGCCGGTGAGACATACAGACACACAATAAAGGTAAATACAACACTGGTTCCCAGACCACTGGCAAGAAACTACCAGTGGGAGAGATCTACAAGGTCTACACTTTAAACATAGACAGCAAAGTTCCTGCGGGACACCAGAAATTTGGTACTTCCAATTAATGGGGCAACACAATTACGACCAGGATGTAGCTGTACACAGAACAGTAGGTTGTGCAAGACTGATAACACATGGATTGACACAACGTATGGCATGTGTCCCGACATGGGGAGAGTGGTCAGTGTGTAGGGGTGTGTTCATATCCCACCTGTATCCACCTGCATCCACAGTAGGGATGAGTGCTGTAGTGTAGTGGAAGGTGGGGGAACTATGGGTATGCAATTATGGATCCAGGTGTGCCAGGGTTGGATGGGCCGGTTCTTATGGATCACCCCATGGAGGTTAGCTAGGTCATAATAGGTATATATGCATACTCATATGCAGACAACAATATATGTTGAAGTACAAATTCTGTAACACATGCATTCCATTTGTTGACATAAATAATAGGAATGTACCCATACAAACATCGACAGTACATGGAATAATAGGCTGTGCAGAAGAGGGATGGGTTGAATCACACTATCACATTCCAATTACCATCGGTAATCCCTACATGAACATATAGTGACATCTGTCCGCTGTATAACGTGCTACATATCGATTACAAGATAACTGGAGTGTGTCGGCGTTATAATGAATACGGCACTAGTATGCTGGTGAAGATTATAAACACCATTACGCATGTGTAATTGCGTATGAGTGGGGAATGTATTGACACATTGATGTACATATATTTAATCATATATATATATATATATATATATATATATATACACATACATATACATACACACACACACACACACACACACATATATATATATATATTTATATATATATATATATATATAACAGCAAGATATGAATATACATGTATGAATACATATGCAGGTATGTCTGTATATATTAATGTAACTATATATATATATATATATATATATATATATATATATATATATATATATATATATGTTACAATAAATATACACATGTATATACCTAGGTTATGTTACAGCAGTTATGGGTAACATGTTTAGACCGGGCATTTGTTGGTGGGAGGTCCACTCAACAAATGTCTACTTATCACCCACCCCAGCTAGGCCAGTGAGAAATACAGACATGCTATAAAGGTAAATACAACACTGGTTCCCAGACCACCGGCAGTAAACTACCAGTGGGAGAGATCTACAAGGTCTACACTTTAAACATGGACAGCGACGTCCCTTGTGGGACACCACAAATTTGGTACCTTCAACCAATGGGGGAACACCATTACGACCAGGATGTAGCTGTACATGGAACAGTAGGTTGTGCACATGGGTTGACACAATGTATGACATGTGTCCCGACACAGGGAGAGTGGGTAGTGTGTAGAGGTGTGTTCATATCCAACCTGCTTCCACCTGCGCCCACAGTAAGGATGAGTGCTGTAGATTAGTGGCAGGTAGGAACTATGGGTATGCGATTATGGAGCTAGGCGTGCATGTGTTGACTAGCAGACACGTATTAGGACCGCCACGTGGGTGTAAGTAATATTCTTATGTGGGTATAGCAGACACCCATACCTCCCAAACTATAAGAGCACATCTACTGGACAGTCCGTAAACCACTGGGGGAATACATAGGGATCATATCATTGAACTGTCCTCGATTACCAGGGACGTCCGTGATTACGAATCAGAATCCTAACACAGTCTCAACTAAACCATCCTAGAACTAGTGATATTAGGAGGAAAGGTGGCGGGATGCACGTAATGAATAATGACAACATGTAAGAGTCATAAACTGCATGCACCTCAGAAAATGTGTATGAATACATATGTGCTCTGTGTCCGTCAATGATTCAGGTTAAACCTTCTAAATGTGTCCCTGAGGTCGTTATGCAGTGTCCCTGATTCAGAGTTTATTCTTCCCCATCCGTATGAGAGGTCTGATAGTGAGAGAAAGTGCATGTTCCGCCGACTACCTTAGAAGATTGATAGAATAAAAGGTATGGGGTTACCACCTGTCCACCTTTGCAAGGGACACTCCTCTGTGTGCAGTTGTGTCCTGCATAATAACTGTAATTAAGGCAAACGTCCTGTGATTTAGGGCAAAGACTACCTATACTGTTACTACTGGTAGTACTGGTACTGGTACTACTACAGTTTTTGCTACTTTTCTGGAAAAAAAAAATTATCTGCTTTTACATTATTTGTGTTTCTTCCTACTTTATTTTGCTTTTGCATCATCTTAAAAGTACTCAGTTGTATTTATTACTTCTTGGTGTAACTCATTCTAAGCCTTTTAGTTTAAGCACTTGGGTTTCAAACCAGTTGTTTAACATTATGAAGGTTTGTGGTCTGCACTGTAGTGGCAGGACAGGTAGCTTACATCCTTCTAAGTTGGGAACTGCTGATTGAGGGCTCAGTGTCAATTATTCTAAAAGTGTATTAATTCTGGTTTAAGCACTTGGGCTTCAGGCCAGTTATTTTACATTAAAAGGGTCCGTGGTCTGCACTCTTGTGGGAGGAGAGGCTGGACTCTGCCCTTCTGAGCTGGGAATTTCTGGTTAAAGGCTTATAGTGTCTGCATATTTGAACTGCTTCTTACTGAAATTGGTAAACCTTGTTTGCTGTAGCGTATACTAGATCATACTAGATCCAGGCCTGCTGAATCTAGCTTTGTTTGTATAACTTGAGCACTAATCCAGGCATTCTTCAAAGTATTCAATTGTATTTATTACTGCTTGGTAGTAACTTGATTAAAGTGTAGCTATCATTCTAAGTCTTTTGGATTAAGCACTTGGGCTACAGACCAGTTGTTTTACATTAGGAAGTTTTGTGGCATGCACTGTGGTGGCAGGACAGGTAGCTTACATCCTTCTAAGTTGGGAACTGCTGATTGAGGGCTCAGTGTCTGTTATTCTAAAAGTGTATTAGTTCTGGTTTAAGCACTTGGGCTTCAGGCCAGTTATTTTACATTAAGAAGGTTCGTGGTCTGCACTCTTGTGGGAGGAGAGGCTGGACTCTGCCCTTCTGAGCTGGGAATTTCTGGTTAAAGGCTTATAGTGCCTGCATGTTTCAACTGTTTCTTACTGAAATTGGTACACCTTGTTTGCTGTAGCATAGACTAGATCCAGGCCTGCTGAATCTAGCTCTGTTTGTATGCTTGTTGTTTGTTTGCTTGTTATTTCCCTGAAATGCTAATACCACTTAAAACGCGGCTTTTCAGCGCTTCTGTGGATCCCTAGTGATATCTGCATTGCTTACTGTACTCATTTCCTTGTTTCACTTAAAAGAAAGTTACTGTATGTCGTTTTTGCATTTAGGTTACCTGTAACACATTGCATTTAAGTTACCTGGCACTTGCTCACTAAAGGTACTTGCTCACTAAAGCAATTATATAAGTCAGCACTAAAAAATTAAAAGCACTACACTCTCACAAAGTCCTCTTGAGTACCTTGTTCCCCATTGGCCCTTTTTTTTCAATTATAAAGGAATTCCCAATACTATTCTAGCATGTCCAAAGGTCAGTTGTCAATCTTCTCTCCGGTCCAGCTGGTGAATCTGGAAATCTTGAGGCAATGTTACAAATGCCTTATGTACACAGACAATCCTCTCCTCCTCCCAACAAATTCCAACACATGTGAGAGATGCATCCATATAGCCAAACTGGAGGCTAAGCTCTCTCAACTCAGTACTGGCGTAACCATTCAGGAGGAGAAGGAAACCACACTCAGTACAATTCCAGTCTCATATAGAACTACCACGACAGCAAACCAAACACATAAACACACAAAAACATACTCGGAGGCTCTAAATAAAAATCTGCCTAAGCAGCAGTGACCTCCAAAGCAGACACCCAAGCAACCGCTACCCCAAAACAAAACACGTGCAACACATAGCTCACAAAGCCAGTGTGCTGAACAGTCACAGCCCTTAAGGCTAAACAACACACCTCATACACTTGTAATAGGTGACTCTATCGTCAGGCACACTGACGTCCCGCTCACCAGGCTGAACAAGGAGAAGGTCACAGTGAGCTGCCTGTCGGGCGCTAGGATCCACCACATAACACAAGCACTCAGGTCACTCCAAGGCAAGTACAAATATGACTCAGTCATTGTCCATGCTGGTGTGAATGACCTGAGAGGTACCTCCCTGGACTACATGAAAAGAGACATAGAGGAGCTCTCTGAGCATGTGGCCCAGGCCGGTATGACCCTGACCTTGAGTAGCATCTTACCCTCACCAAGAATGATGCCACAATATGAAGACAAGATGATCAATTTCAACAATTGGCTTAAGTATTGGTGTCATTCAAAGGGGATCCAATGCCTGTCAGCCTGGGATGACATGCTCGACAAGCCACGATGCTTCGCTAGGGACGGCTTGCACCTGTCACCCCTGGGCTTTCGGATATTGGCAAAGGCTCTTGCTACCCCCATAGTGCATTTTTTAGGTAAGGCTCAAAAGACAAACCCACCTCCATAGGTATCACAAGGGATAAGAAACTAAGAGTAATGCTACTCAACGCCAGAAGTCTAAACCTCAAGATGCACACACTCGAAACTGTCCTTAGCATGGAGAACATCGATATCTGTGCAGTAACAGAAACCTGGTTCAAGGCTCCTGAGAGCACCCCAGCACTACCAGGTTATACCTCATACCATGCTTTTCAGCCCCACAACTTGGACCGACCCACAAAAGGAGGGGGAGTATCAATATTCATCAAAGATACCCACACCTCCAGGTTGGTGGCGCAGCACGAAGCATCAGAGACTATCCATGTGCAACTAACAGTGGGTAAAACTGCCTTCCAGTTTATAGCCTGCTACAGACCACCCTCCCTAACCCAGGAACCCCACTCGGCCTTCCTGAGAACAGTGGAAAATATGAAGGTCTCTCCAAACACCATTATACTGGGCGACTTCAACTACCCAAACATAGACTGGGAGCATTACTCTAGCTTCAACACCCTAGCCCAAAGGTTCCTAGAATTTATAAACTCAAATGCTATGGAACAACTTGTTACCACTCCCACAAGAGGGGAAAACATACTGGACCTGATCATCACCAACATGGGGACTCTATGCTCCAGACCAGAAGTGTATCCCTCACTGGTAAGATCAGACCATAAACTAATCTCACTGGATATTCACATCCCGACACCACCCCTGCCCAGAAAACCACAGTGAAAAACTTCTAAAGCAAATTTCACACTCCTCAAAACCGAGGTGGAATCCTTCAAAGCCCCGGCCTGTGGAAAATATGGCCCAGACCACAGAATCCTTTATAAACGCATTCTATGAACACCTTCAGGAATGCATGGATCATGCGATCCCAAATAAAACCAAGACCCAATCCTCCAAAGGCAGACGTCCTGTCTGGTGGACCCCAGCCATAAACAAACTATACAATAGAAGGAGGAAGCTACTAAATGATAGAGCAAAATCCCAAAAGGAAGGCATCTCTGATCAGTATTAGCAAAAAACTACGGGCACTCATAAAATCGTCTAAGGCCAGCTTCGAGAGAAAAATTGCACAGGACACTAAGGATAATCACAAGGCTTTCTTTAGTTATGTTAGGAACCTGGGTGGTAATTCCCAGATATGCTCAGAATTAGTCCAAAATGACAAAAAATACACTGAACCCACAGACATTTCCAACATCCTAGCTGACAGGTTCAGTGTAAACTTCCCCTCCCCACCAAAAGGGCAAATATCTATCCTAACAGAGTGCTGCCCCCCTGACATCTCAGATGCTCAGGTAAGAGCCGCCCTCTCCAAAGCAAAAAACACAGCATCAATGGGACCAGGCGGTGTCCCAGTCTGTGTCCTACATGAACTCCAAGAAGAGCTAAACCCAAACATAAAACTACTGTTCAATCTCAGCCTTACTACAGGATATGTGCCCAAAGAGTGGCGTACAGCAACTGTGGTCCCTCTCCACAAAGGTGGTGCCTCAACGGATCCTGGAAACTATCGCCCCATAAGCCTGACTAGCTTGGTCTGCAAAGCTATGGAAAGGATCATCATGGACCTCATAAATAAAGATATTGGGGACCTAAAGACACTGGATCCTACCCAGTTCGGCTTTGTTAAGGGCAGATCCTGCCTCTTAAACCTGGTTGATTTCTTCGAAACAGTCACCAAGGCCATTGATGAGGGGAAGGTGGTCCACACAGCCTACCTGGACCTCGCAAAAGCCTTTGAAATAATACTCCACTCGGGCATTATAGATAAGCTCATCAGCTTAAATATAAACCCCTATGTCACTAGATGGGTTGCAAACTGACTCAAGGACAGAACTCACATGGTTAGAATTGCTGGAGCCATGTCAGACTCCAAACCAGTTACAAGTGGCATCCCACAAGGCTCAGTCCTGGGACCTCTCTTGTTTGGTATATATTTCTCGGAGGTACAGGCCAACATGGAAGGACTGTGGCTGACCAAGTTCGCAGATGACTGCAAACTGGGCACCAAAATCGACTCTCCAGCCGACACAAGCATCCTCCAAAAGGGCCTCATAGAAACAGACAACTGGTGCCAGAGCCATGGCCTCAAGCTAAACGCCAAAAGTGTATAGTCATCCCTTTGCAAAACAAAGTGCCCACAAATTACCACATAGGTGGTAATCCATTAAGTACAGAAGAAGTAATTAGGGACCTGGGGACCCAAGTTGATAGCAATCTCTCATTTGACAACCACGTGGCCAAAGTGGTTAGAAAAACATTTTATACAGCCCACCTAATCATGAAGAGATTCACATCTAGATCAGGGGAGGTCATCATGCCTCTTTACTCATCCCTCATCAGGCCCATAAGTGAGTACAATGCCCCTTTTGGGATGTACCTTACCAGACACCTGCAGCAACTGGAAAGATCACAAAAGTACCTCACCAAGAGGATCAAAGGGCTCAAACAGATGCCATATGCTGCCCGGTTAAAGAAACTCCAGCTCTACTCAGTGGCATACCGCCTGTTCAGAGGCGATCTGTGCCTGACATATAAAGCCATGTCCAACCCGGAATTAATGGACATACTGCACCTCAGAAAATACAAATCCCATCGAGCTACACACTTGAGAGACTTGATCCTCAGCACCAAAATAATTAGGACATGCTGGATGGACAGATTCATAACCCAGAGGCTCCCTTCACTGTGGAATAAAATCCCATTCCAGGTTAGGCAGAGTCCCTCATTGACTCTCTTCAAGAGGAATCTTGATGAGTGGATGGGAGATCGTAGGTTTACCCCAGGTATCACTTCTGTGTCACTGTTAGACAGAGACACAGTATACTAACCTCAAAAAAGGGCATAGCAAAATTAATTTAAAATGGGTGGCGAATGCCAAACACATTCTGGCTAGGCTTATAAATGCCCTAGGGCAGATAGCCTAGTATGAACCTATGAACCTATATTGTCTGTAGTAGTAGCATAAAACAATTATGTTCTTCTGATGAAACACCTAAATGTTATAGGTAACAGTATAAGCAACAATAATGCTACAAGAATATCCTTTTATTTGGGTGAAACAGTGAAGTACACCCCTTTCTACTGGCTATGGGTGTGTTGCCCTGCAAAGTCTGATGTGTGTACATACAGGTCCTATAGGGTTACCACCTTTCCAAATGGCCAGAGTGGGACATATTCTGTAGAAATGTCAGACACTACAGGACTAAACATACCTACAGCCGTGCATAGTACAGGATTACACTTATTTGCACAAATAAAAGCTTAATCTAGTTGCATTTGAATTGCTTATGCTACTTCACATAACATATAGAAGTGTCATATATATAAAATAATTGTTGTATGCAATCATTAATGAAACGTAGAATATAATAATGTCCTGTAATCTGGACATTTGCTATGTCTTGATTATTTTCGCATTGTCCCTCGTAAAGTGGGACAGGTGGTAACCCTAAAGTCCTACCTTGGCCAATTGAGAAGGTGGCAAACCCATAATAGGTATGCGGTAGCATGACCCGTCTGATGGATGTGGCTACCACATCCCAACTACTCATTTGTAATGCAGGGTCTTGGTTCCCATGTATCAGCCAGACGGGAGCAGAGTGTATGCAGAACACACAAATATGATTAATTCACTGGACAGGCCGCTGATTCTGTACAGTCGAACGCCATGCCGTCTCCTAAAGGGCAGCCATTCCCAATACTGTAGTCATGTAGTCCGATGTGATAAGCATTACAAGGTGGGAGCAGATTGTAAGAGGAACACACAATTATGAATTATTCACTGGACAGGCCACTGATTCCGTACATTAGAACGCCATGCAGTCACCTAATGGGCAGCCATTCCTGATACTGTAGTCAGGAGTAGCCTTAGGTCAACTGGTGCCCTAGGCAGAGGGCACAACAGCACCCCCTGCCACACCACCCAGTGCCCCCATCCTGGTCTACCCACACCAAATAAATACTGGTAAAGTGCATCCACTAAAGCGGTGCCCTAGGCGGCCACTTAGTTGGCCTATGCCTAAGGCTGGCTATGACTGTAGTCACGTAGACCGATGTGATAGGCATCACAAGGTATGCCTAAGAGGAACACATGAACATGAATGAATCTCTGGACAGGCCGCTGATTCCGTACAGACGAATGCCATGCCATCACCTAATAGGCAGCCATTTCCGATACTGTATTCATGTATTCCAATATAATAGGCATCACAAGGTGGGAGCACATTGTATGAGGTATACACAAATATGATTGTGTGACTGGACACGCTGCAGATTCTGTACAGCTGAACGCGATGCCATCGCCTGATGGGTGGCCAATCCCGATACTGGAGTCATGTATTACAATGTAATAGGCATCACAAGGTAATATTGTGGTCCTTGCTCACACCCAGGGGTGTGAGTGACAGATGCAAGCACCAATGCCGGTGCATTAGCAAGTGCGGGAACGAGCGGGTGTAAGCATGTTTGGCTACCAGTATGCGAGTATTGCATTGGTTAAGCAATGTAGAGGTTAATCGAGCATAAGAGGCTGTAACCAGAGGATATCATACAGCGCAGTCATTCAACAGTATAGGAATGTATCCCATCATGTAGAAGTACATGTGAGTGTTTATGTCCAGCTTATAGGTACATACATATATAGAGATGCATCAGGGACATACCATGTGGCAACAAAGCATTACAAAGGAATGAAATGGGAAACACCAGCGACGCCTGTATTAAGTAGTGGGGTTGCTCTATGTGATCACAAGACTTCCTCAGACAGACAATAGTTGTACATTGGCCGTATACATCACTCTGTGCATGTAATGTACATTAACACAACACTACCTGTCCAATCATTATGTGTGAACAGTACTCCTGCAATGTGCAACATCATCATCATGATAAAGGTAAATGGGGTAACCATAGAGGGACCAGTAGTGTTTTGAGTACAATGGGGTCATCCTCCTCATGTGTACTTGAATCATGTAGGAGTGATGTGCATACCAGGACCGTGCACCTCAGGGACAGTGGTGAGGATAACAGTAGTATGTTATGATGCATATTACAAGGGTTTCATGTGTCCAGTTGGCACATGTGTGTAATGGACAGCTATGTATAGGGCAGATGGTGTCCTAGGAGCCGAATGGCCTTATGTGTCCATAGGTGAGCATCAGATGTTGGGGAAGGAGTATAGGTATGGCCATGGAGGATAGGTAGGAGCACAGAAATGACAGCATACAGGATTGGTATATGACACATGTGGGGAGGATACACCCTGGATGGGGATGGGTCTTCGGCATTCAAAAGCCCATGGGAACAGTGGGATGGAGGTCTCCAGCCATGGGCAACTGCCACTGCACCTACACAGCTGCAAAGGAGGCAGTGCTGTGGGCTGTCCAGGACAGGCAGCATCACCCTGTAAATGTGACACTCCATCCTTGAACTGGCGTATCTGGCTTCGTAACCCCTTAGGGAGCCACATACAAAACATGTCCGGGACCGCATGACAGGCGATATGTACCTGTCTGGTCCCACTCCCAAGGGGGACATGCTCCATCCTCAGTGGTGGAGCCACCAGAAGGTGGTGCATAGCCAACAGAGGATGATGTTAATGGCGGGCCCCAGATGTGCTAGTGCCTGGTGCCATGGTCAGTTGAAGTGGGACAGGAGGATCTGCCGGAACCTACCAACCCATTTGGCCTATGGTGTTGTGTTTTAAACCCAAATATGGCTTAGTGATAGACAACATCATACAGGATTACCTACAACAGTATGCATAGATATTACCAGCAACCCAACAGATTGTATACATTTGCAGAGGGAGCACAACACATGCATATATACCGTATGGCAACTGTACAATGTGTAGTAGACGTGTGACCGCAGTTATGAAAATGATTGAGGTACATCCAGATATCATCTCCGATGCCGTGTCAGAACACCACATCCAGGTACCACTCACAGCGACTGTCATGGCCAGATAATAACATCTTTCCCTAGATAGTGTACTGTGTTTATCATGTGGATGGCTATGGGAACACCATCACAGCTGTATCACATGCAGTCAGCTAGAGGAGGACGGCAATAGGTGCAGAGGCCATCACCTGATCATTTCCATCTGTTACACTACACATGCTACTGCTGTGCAGGTGTACACCTTCACATCCACCAGAGAGTGTTTGTGCAGGACAGGCAATGTACACCAGGGAAGGGCTTGGAGACTTCACCATAATCTGCCACACGCTGAATAGTACAGGGTCAAAGCCCTGACTACTCATTACTATTACATGTGTATGATGTTACTACATGTGCCACAGAGGCAGCACGTTGCAGTGCTGTAAGAACATGTGTGTAGGTGAGTGAGTGCCATCTGCAACAGATATAGTAGACATACATTAGGTGTGGCACACATGTCAGTCCACATGAACGGATGCCATTGCCACCACAACCACACTCTAATGGACACGCATTGACACCTTTGCCAGGGCAGCAAATACACAATGTAACTACTTAGTCTGCCACACCACAGTAATGCACAGGACCACTGCATCGCAAGGGATATCTGGAGGTTCAATGGGCTAGGCCATGTGAAAGTGCTTGACAACTGTTGGTATGCCAATGAGGTTTATACTGGGAGTGACTGTGGTTGGGAGCATCACAACCCACACGCAGACACAGGGTGCTGGTACTGTCATGCAGGTATGCATTGCTCCATGGGTGTGTAGTGTTTGGCTGTGCAAGATGGCTGTACAAGGCTGGGTGAGGGGTAATCCTTGCCATTGCATCACCCGACAATGGTGTGCAGTGCAGGGGTGTAGTGTCTGCAATGTCCCACACAGATGAGTACTGCAATATCTAGCCTGACATCCTGGTTACCAATGTGTAGGGCCATAGCTTTGCAAAGCATTCCATGTCTGTGTTTGATAGTCCTTCACATGGACATTGCCTGGGATGTGCATGTCCCACAATACTATACAGTTACATGTACAGGTGTACCTGGTTTGGCAGACACATGTAGTGTACACAGCCTGTTATACCCCAATATGCCAGTACTGGCCTGGTGTGGCGAAACCTGCTTACAGTGAGCAGGTCGGCCCTGCACCTGCATGTATAGAGTGGACAGGAATTCTGTGATGTCAGTGGCATGGGTCCATACAGGGCACATGTGTACAGCATTGTCTGGCCTTAGTGAATCACATATGATGGCACCACATATGTTGCAGCCATTCAGTGTGGAACATAGTGAAGGCACATTGTCCGCATTTATGTGCCAATTGTACCACTGTACTGGGTGCCATGTAATCTGCAGGCCACTGGAGTCACACCATGCATACTATCTGTCCTCAATGTGCATGTTACTAGCAACATAGTGGGATATCCTAGGCAAGGTTGTATGTGCATGGCACATGGGTGCGGGACATATACCGGGTACTAGTAGGGCTACATACTTAGTTCACCAGCCCTTTTGCCAGATGTATGGGTATGGCTTGCCAATTCAGTGCCATGGCTGACTGACAGCTGTACTCCTCGTGAGGTGGCCAGTGTGTCATAAGATGGATACTATATCAGAAAACTACAAAACCCGCTCCCAAACATGTCCAATGGTAAGATAATCACGGCCACCTCTACATAGGCTCTGACAGACAAACACATACTTGCCATGTCCTATATACAAACCCCTACCATATCACACTGCAGCAACACGCGTTTAGGGCACATGCTACAGCGAATACTACAAAGCACTGTACTTGTCTCATGCAGGCAGATACACACACACACACACACACACACACACACACACACACACACACACACACACACACACTTGGCATGTCTGGGATTAGAACACCGACCTAACTACTTTACTACACTACAGCATTACGCAGTTACAGAATGCGCTACCAAGATTACTGGGACACAGCACTCCCAGAGGTGTATTTGTGGATGGGCGATATTATTGGCCTTGCTAAAGGTGGGTATAAGGAATGTATGGAGTGTGAGCAGTATAAAGGTATTACACAGTCCTCAGGCAAATGGGGAGACACATACATACACACACACACACACACACACACACACACACACACACACACACACACACACACACACACACACACACACGGCAAGTGTGGGACTAGAACACCGACTTAACTACTTTATTACACTACAGCATTACACAGTTACAGAACACACTACTGAGATTACTGGGACACAGCACTTCCAGAGGTGTATTTGTAGATGGGTGACATCATCGGCCTTGCTAACGGTGGGTATAAGAAATGTATGGAGTGTGAGCAGTATAAAGGTATTACTCAGTCCTCAGGCAAACAGGGACACACACACACACACACACACACACACACACACACACACACACACACACACACACACATGGCAAGTGTGGGAGTAGAACATCAACCTAAGTAGTTTATTACACTACAGCATTACACAGTTACAGGACGCACTACTGAGATGACTGGGACACAGCTCTCCCAGAGGTGTATTTGTAGATGGGTGACATCATCAGCCTTGCTAACAGTGGGTATAAGAAATGTATGGAGTGTGGCCAGTCTAAAAGCAATTTAGAGTCCACCGGCAAATGGGGACAGACATACACACACACACACCAGTGTCGGGTATGGAACACCTGCCTATTTACAGATTACCATTACAATACTACATATATATGAATTGCGCCACACAGACTACACATGTCAAGGCTGTCATTATGACCTTCTGGGAATGTGGACATCAACAGGGATGCTGGCAGTTAAGATGTACATACCCGTGAACCTGTGTGTTTAAAGTATGAATCCATCCTGACCTGGAGTATGCCCATCTGTGGAATGGATGACTTGGCCCTGCCCATACACAGAGGCACATAGCCAACACAAGGTGTCACTGGGCATGCTCACACACTTAGTAGCACAGGGCTGTTTGGAATGCATTGTGTCCATCTACACTAGGATATACTGGGCATGCTCATACGCTTAGTAGCACAGGGCTGTTTCAGAATGCACTATGTGTCCATCTACCCAAGGATATACTGGGCATGCTCACACACTTAGTAGCACAGGGGCCATGCTCACACACTTAGTAGCACAGGGCTGGTTGGAATGCACTACTATGTGTCCATCTACACAAGGATATACTGGGCATGCTCATACTCCTTGTAGCATAGGGCTCACTGGGATGCACTCTGATGCTAAACATGGAGGGCCACAGTGGCCATGCTATTACAGGTAGATGTAAATAACACATTGTAATGGGGTCTGGTGTTGGAAGTTGTCATTGTTAGCGGGAACGCTGCTCTACATATATTTGACACCGGTCTTTTACAAGTCAGCTGTCATTCTGGGATGACATGGCTGACAGTAGGCAGGCCTTTGTCACATACCACATGCATCCATGATACAAGGGAGTGTGGATATTACCCAAGTCGCATCTGCCCACACAGTGCCATTCCAAGGCAAATGTCCTAAACACAGGTTAACTCCCATACAACTACAAGACAACTGCATTGTTTTCTTATGCTAACCAGTGCTAGATGTATAGCATCCATATTCACAGCTGGCCACTGTAGATCTAACAATGGGGAGTACTGACATCTGTGCAGTGAGGAACACCTGTCTGATGTCTCTGTAGTACACAATAACACTACCACCATATACCACAGAACCTAGCACTACCACCATATACCTCAGAACCAGACATGTGGGCCATAACACAGGTACAAACCGCTCCACTTGGTGTACCCACATACATAAAGGCCACTCACATGTACTGACTGGTCCCCCCATGAAAAGCATCACGGATGAGCCATGCGCAGGACACAGTGTCACATGCTGCATTCTAGGATGTAAACTGCAGTCACCACCAAGCCCTCAGACCCCCACCACGCAACCATACATGTATGACAGATGAGTACTCCGCCATGTGACCCTTGACCTGTGTACTTTACTAAGCTCTACATCAACCGTAAACAGTACACATGTACTGACACAGTTGCATCATGTGTTATGCAATGCAATGATACCACTGTCTGTGACCAGGTCAGCTGTACACATACCAAGGGCCCTCAGTACTGTCCACCATTAGCAGATGTCTGTTGCTGTACACCAGTACACACCCTCATGTATGGATATGACATACATGCACCTACCCTGGGTAAGTACATGCCACACACACAACATACCTGTAAATAGCATAGCTGTTGTAGTCCTTTGTGCAAACAGGTGGCTACAGCCATTGCACACATGCACATGGAATGTAGGTCCATGGCTGCTGAATGCTAACAGTACATAAGGTGTGATATCAGTGTTGACAGAGGTAACATCCCCTCTGTACTGGTCACCCATAATATCATACAACAGTCCATGTGTCATGTATGTTATTACACATATCCGCCAATTGCAATGCCTATAAACATGACCAAATGTCAGGATTGTAGGACCTACACACCTGTACAAGTAGTGTTGTGCATTCAGATAACATGCTTGTGCAGTTGCTGATGTATGCAGGTGGCGTGTATCCTAGTACATCATGCAGCTTCAATGCAGCCTCAACATTGCCAACTGTATATGGTGATATGCTGAATGTACAGAAAGATGTACCACAGGTATGGACAGATGTGTTGAAATAACTAAGTGACGGGCATCTTTGCAGACGGATGTTTGCTGTGGACAGCTCACAGGTGTGTCATATGAGGTCCTACAATACCCTGTGTAACCAGTAAGCAATGGTTTCATTAACTGAAGGACATAACACACAACGTCGACAGCGGTCAAGGTGATAGCGAAGGTAAATCACTTGACACCTGTTAATAGATATGACGTCCCTAGTGCATATATCAGCACTGTTGTCACAGGAAGTGTCAGTACAGTTTGTAATGTGTGCAATACTGCTGTACATCTGACATACATAACACGAGCTAGGCAGGTCTAAGATTCACAGTACTTGCATGTGTGGTTGCATGTGTATCCATATTTGTCACGTATTGTGGGGAATACATCTCAATTGTTACTCACTCTCCTGTACACTAGTGTACACATCTGTACAGACTACAAGGTATAAAGCAGGACATAGGCAGGGGAGTGTATCTCACACATGTGAGGTATCTGTATGTGCATGACATAGGTGTATTAATTACTGAATGCCACAGTGTGTGTATGTAGGGATGACTGGTCCCTGGGGTGAGGATGTATGTTACCATACTGAACTGATAGGACCCCTCCCACTATCTAGGTGATGCATTCAACTATCCATGTTGATGTCCCCGATCTTAGGCCATACTGACTACCTGTACATGTGTATTTTCTGTGGCGTGTCATGTAGGTGCACAGTACTGTAATGATGATTTGCACTTAGGCAGGGGTCTTCATCCCACCAGTAGCAACTGTGTGCGAATGTGTGTTACTGTGTCGGCGAAGCTGTGAGTGTGTGCATGTGTGTGTGTGTGTGTGTGTGTGTGTGTGTGTTACAGTGTCACTGAATACATGTGTGTCAATACCTGAGTGTGTGGGTGCAGTTGTGTGTTGGCATCCTGTCATGGGAATGTGTATTACTGATTCCCATTGAGGCATCACACTTCCCACTGGCCTCTACCCTTGTAATAATCTAGACCACTCTCTTACCTCACCACTCCATGTAACTGTACCTGTGATGCCACCCTTTATGGATGTCATGTCTGTGGCCACAGTAGCTTAATACACAGCTATCATGCTCTTGGAATGGTAGACGTGTTTGTAACATGGGACATTCTCACTGGTATGTGGCAGCTACATGGTGCATGCTGGTATATTCATACATACCTGTGAGTAGTCCACATTGACATATGGGACACTTAACTGCAAACACTGACATCCACTGGCACATGCAATTAGACCTGAAGAAGGACAGCAGAACATGACCAACATGCATTTACTGTTGTTACACAATACACATACTGTTAACAGTATTGTACACCTGTACTACACAGTATATCTGCTGACTGTCAACAGTCCTCAACATTTGTAAACTACACATATCATCCTAGTCTGTTCACCCTGTGCATCTG
Source organism: Protopterus annectens (assembly GCF_019279795.1). NCBI lineage: Eukaryota > Metazoa > Chordata > Ceratodontiformes > Protopteridae > Protopterus > Protopterus annectens. The sequence goes on from NC_056735.1 coordinate 888,163,033, forward strand.
ACCATATGAGCATGTCCCTGCACCAATGGTATGGATATCAGGGATGCAGCACAGGCATCATCATATGCACAGGGTGTTAATGTTTGCCAGAGGCCTAGGCTGCACTGCTGTTACACAAGTCACATACTGTTAACAGTATTGCACACCTGTACTACATGGTATATCTGCTGACTGTCAACAGTCCTCAACATTTGTAAACTACACATATCATCATAGTCTGTTCACCCTATGCATCAGACCATATGAGCAAGTCCCTGCACCAATGGTGTGGATGTCAGGAATGCGGCAAAGGCATCATATGCACAGGGTGTTAATGTTTGCCAGAGGCCTAGGTTGCACCATTGGATGACATCATGTGTGTGGGTTTGGACCTTTGATCTAATTGGGAGTGTGTGGATGTTATGCATGTGTATGTTGCGGTACCCTACTTATGTGTCCAGTGTGTGTGTATGTCTGCACACAGTTCTCCCATGTGTCTGGCCTGTACAAGGGTATTATTGACAGCTGCAGACTGCACAGGCAAGGTTTTACAGTTCACGGTGTCTGGCCACGGACATGTGACCTGTGCCTGCCAGGGGTTGCACGGACACTACCAGACAGAGGTGCAGATTGGGTACTGTCTGATGTCACTAGTCCACTGGAACCATGTCCCTGTTGGGGCCGTCCCGGGCCATGTGCACATGGCCTGCTGTGTCATGGTGTGGACAGCACAGCACCAGATGCACTGCTGCTACTACCGCCACTTTGGGAGAGGGCATGTGAGGTAGCTTGTACACGTAGACCTGACACAGGTGATGTAGCAGGCCTACATCCACATGCCTGATGCCTCACTCCTACCAGATGTCCCAACACAGACAGCTCATTCTCGTGAATTGTCATGCCACTGTCAAGGACTTCAACCATGTCACCCAACTGTCTAGCCAAAGCATCAGCAATCTGCTGTTGAGCATTTACCATTGCCTGGATGCTGTTGTTTAAAGAACGGACAGCAGCCCTCTGTAGCCTCTGATCTTATCTGTTGTGCCATTCAACACGTGCCTGTGCCTCCATTACAGCCTGAAACATGTGTCTGGTGACACCAGCTGCTGTGCTTTGTCGTGCAGGAGCATGTTGGCCAGAGGTCCTCCTACGAGCAGCACTGGCCACGTGCCTGTGTGGGGCACCACCAGTAGTTTGGCTGACACCATGGTGTGCAGGAACCCCTTCCATAGCCCCCACACTTTCCTGTTCCAAGCTACCATGTACCAACTTGTCCTTCCTCTATGGCCACTGGTGATGGGGTATGTGCAGGTATGGGATCTGTATGCAGGGATGAGGTGGATATAGATGGAATGGCAACCAATGGCACAGTTTCAGCCCCTGACAACTTTGCCTGTGAACCAATCATACGTTCATCATCACTGCTAGAGTCTGTGGGGACACTAACATCTGATGTACCGCAGGAGGGCAATGCACCTACATCACCTGTGAGGGCAGAGAAGAACTGTACATTACAATCTATACAATAGACACACACACACACACACACACACACACACACACACGTATGTGATATGACAGAAGGCATGCAACATGCATGTGATACAGCAGATGGCATGCAGCGCAGACAATAATAGTTGTAGTTATCATACATCCCTAGGTTGCACACAACAGCATGCATGTGTGATAGCAGATGTAATGCACATTACACAATCATAGTAGTGGTTAGCATACATCCCTGTGTTACACCATGTGGACCAGCACAGGTTAACAGTACACCTGCCTGATGTGTGGCATATGACCTTGATAATCACATGTGGCATATGACCTTGATAATCACATGTAGTATGACATGTGATCTGCTGATGTGTGCAATTACATGTATACATGTTTAACACAATGGTGCCCTGTCGAATATACAGTGGGGCAATGGTGTACCAATTCAGTGTTGTCTGTCCACCCTACAGATATACTGCAAATTTAGCTGATGTGTATGACCATTTCATGGAATCATGAGGAGTCTCTAGTACTATTCAGTGTGAGTTACAGACAAGGTTCATAGCCATGACTGTGTTCAGATACAATACATACATACTGTGGAATGTGACCCACGTCACTGAGGTGTATACATGCCAAACCATGATGTGGAAGTTGTGACACAGGTCACTGATGGGTATACAGATGACAACTCTGCACATCTGCAACCATATTGCTGCAGCTTGGCAACTGTGGGCAGACATGGTGAACACATCGGTACACCATGTCCCACATGACACACACACACACACACACACACACACACACACACATATGAGGATCTAGTATGGCATTTATGTCCATCATCAGCAACGGGAATGTACTGTATCTGTGGCCTGATGTGGATACTGTACGGGTAACTGCTGTCATGTTGCAACACCCTCAAGATGTTCAACACTTCCTATGTGGTGGATTGATGTTACACCTACACAAGATGTGCACAGGCCTGTAGGACATCTAGCATTCCACATCTACATTATGACCATTATACAAAGACAATGGCTGAACCATGTGTAACCTTTGTACGACAGGGTGTACACACAAGCACAACATTTCTACTGTGTGTGTTGCTCCATGTCTCTGGCCATCCTCCATGGCCATGTGTGTACATGTGTTGTCCAAATTATAGTGATGGGCATCTATTTCACATGTCTGTCTTGTCCCATATGACATATATGCTCCACTGACAACAGGGTTATGCAGATAAAGGGTGGTATGTGGGATATGTTTTCAGGTTAGGTAGGCAGTGTAGCAGCCAGGCCAATAGATGTCATGGACATGTCAAGATAGCACATCACATTGTGTGACATTCATAGCAGGGCTATGATCCACACTGTGGAAATCTGTGTGCTGGCCATACTCCAGCCCACTGTGTAGTACTGTTTGTATTCACAACATGTGTAGATCAGATCTGCTGTATGTTCCTAAAGTGAACAGCACCTCCACCAGTGTATGCACAGCTGTCAACACATCTGGCAATAAAGTTTGTGAGGATTCATGTCGTGAGATGATTCACATAGTTTGCAAGTGTGGCACATGGATAGTCATTGTGATGCATTGCAAGTCCTGTATATTGTGACAGGACCATACATTATGTGTACATGTTGTGAATGGCCACATGGCAGATAGATTTGTGCATTACGGTTCCTGATAAATAATAACACTCTCACCAGCAATGGGCTGCTGTCACCACGGAACTCCAAAATAGGAGTAACAGAGCAGTATGAGCATAATCCACCCCTGTATAAAGGCTACAGGGAGCAATGTACATAACACATACACCAGTACATTAGACTATACTATGGTGTATGCACATGTGTGCATACACAGAGTAGCATACTATAGTATGCAGCATGTGTGTATGCATGCCTTGCATATGATGTTACATTACATATTGTACAGTGACACATGCAGCTATATGGAATATAGTTGTTATAGATGCAGTACTGACTTACCAGGCAACTCCAGGCTCAGTGGTTGAGAGACACCCACCTCCACAATATCGGCTAAGGTTTGTGGGTGTGGTTTTGCTGCTGTCCCCAGGTTGGCCAGTAGCTCCTCGGTACGTGTGAGTGGGGGCTGGGTTGGTGGTCCACCACCTGTTGCACCTTTTTCCCTGGTGATTGCATTTGCACGCTGTTTCACCTGTCTAATGTGGTCTGTACAGTGTCAGCGCACCTGCTGGGTATGTGCGGTTGTGGCCACCCACATCATTAACCCTCCTGCGAAGTTCCATGCACAGGGCATCCTGCTGCTGCTGTGCATCCTGTGGCACATGGCTGAACAGGATGTCGTGATTATCAAGTAGGTATGGGATGAGGGCCTCATCCTCCAAGCATGTAAAAGGGGGAAGCCTTGCACGCAGCATACCTGGAAGACATAATGATGGAGACAGGTCACAATACCTCAGAGACACCCAGAGCTACAGCTGAACATACATGTGTATTACATTAATTCAGTTTAAATAGTTGTATTTGCAAACTTACATGACACTGACGTGTTTGTGTCACACACATGTGACTCTCAATGTTGAGTGGATATTATCATCATATATGAGTGTGTGTGTCACCTGATTATATTGCTCATACTCCATGTGGTTGCTGTCTTGATGTGGGCATGTCTGTTTGCCTGTACTGGTGTTTCTACCTATCAGCACATGGCTGGATGTTTCCACATTAATGCAGTCGACCTTGATGCAGTGTATATGTCACATATAACTACTTACACTGCCTTAACAGACATTACCTGTGGCCCTGCAGATATGCTCACATAAGGTTTTACATGTATATGTTCTGCCATATACATCTACACGGCACTGTACAGTGATTCAACATCCTACCATGTATCACCTATGTTGCACATGTGATACACATGGGACACTGGCTAGCCAGATGGTATTTGCAGGGATGGATATCAACTATGGCATGTACAGTCAAAGTCAACTAGTAGGCTACATGCCATGGGCCAAGTATGCATCTAGGATGAGAGGTTACCTGGCAGTAGCCGACAGGTGGGTCTGTGGGACCAGGTGGAGCAGTACCACATTACTGATCCACAGGGTTAATGATACATATACCATGCATTACTATGCAGCCATCACACCATGTCTGACAGGGGAGCGATGTGCAGCTTTGATGGACAGGAATGCATAGTATGGCAGAACTATGTCAAGTGTATGGGACAAAGATTTGTCCAGCATGTGGAAGGTGGATGTCCATGAAGTATGTGTTCGAGATCAGGATGAGTATGTGTAGCATGTCCGACATCACTGGGTTGGACATGGATTTATTCAGGGTATGCATCATGCTTCATAGTGGAGATGGGGAATGGGAAGGCAGGTGTAGGCCATCTGCACATGGCCAACATCCCTTAAAGGAAATATGTGATATGATATGGGTCACTTGAGTGGTCTGTATGGCTGGACAATGATCTCTATATTCATGAATGGCACCCTATTATGATTAGAGTTGCCACATATGACTCCCTGACAGGTGTGGTGATGTAGCTATCACAGGAAAGACAACTGCCCAGCTGCATCCCTCAACACAAGTGTCCATTATGATGACCGCTGCCTAGGTGGTAGTTCATGGGTACAGGGTTATTAACATAGGGACAATGTGAGTCAGCTATTGCTCCTAGGTCATAGTCATTCACATAATTCAATAGGCAGATGCCTTCTGTTTGTCTGTGAGGTATGGACTACAATGAGGGGGAATAGAATTCATTAACCCTGACATACTGTAGCTGCCACTGGTGTGATGATCACGTATTATTCAGACACCTTCTGTAGTGTTTCTGCCAGCAGTCCTGTTGCAAAACACTCCTGTGACATAGGAATGTACATCTAGTATACCGAGTGTAGGTGGTACACAGTATGGGTGATGATGTCCTATGACCTGGCAAGGTTATGATATGCAGTGTGTCATCAACTATACTGTCATCTACATCTGTACTGCTGACATCACTTAAGTGATCAAGGTTCATGGCCTTCCAGACCAGACTCAGTAGGGTTGTAGTGCAGTACTTCCCATTATCAGTGGTGTCTCCCCCTTTGTTGGGTTGTGATACCTGTTGGTGTGCACCATTCAGTGTGTACACAACCTGACATGGAGCTATGTTTTACATGATGTGTACGTGGAGAGCCTGTGATGTGGGCAGGCCCCATGCAGACTGAGTGAAGCTTGTACCTGCACAGTTGTGGGTACAGGGGCCTTGTGTTGTACACGGATATATGCTTGTGTACCTGTTGGGGGGAGGCGGGCCATGTTTTTATATTATCCAAGACCATGTCTGGATTGCTTATTCATGCTAAGCACTTGTTCAGGACTTGTAAACAGTACATAAGCTAATGATTACTATAGCACTCAATCTTCTACATCACTACAGGTAAGGGTGAACAGGTTTTGTACATACTTTTTTCATTTGTGTAGAGTAATGTAGCTGTTGTACTCACTTTCCTCACTTATCTAGGTGAATGTAGTTCTATATTCAAGCATGTCCAAGAGTCAATTGCCAGTGTTCTCACCTGTCTATCTGATGAATCTGGACATGTAAACAGAGAAGCCTCTCCACCTACCACCCAACACTACAACCTGTGAGAGATGCACCCATGTAGCCAAACTGGAGGTAAAGGTCTCTCCAACCAAGCCTGACCCTGCCTGTCATGTGGAGAAGGTACACAGTTGCACAACACCACATACATCACATAAGCCTCACTGTATCTACCCCACCATTAACTGGGAAAACTACACATGCACCAACCCATTAGCTCAACGGTTTCTGGAATTCATAAACACCAATGCCCTGACTCAACATATCCACACACCCACCAGGGGCAACAATATCCTAGACCTAGTCATTACCAACATGAGTGACTGGTACTCCACACGTGAAGCCAACTCCTCATTGGTCCGATCAGACCATGTGCTGAACACCGTTGATATCCACATCCCACACCTACCCCCCATTAAGGGAACCACAGTATAATATTTCTACAAGGCCAACTACATGCTTCTTAAGGCAGACGCGGTGGACGTCATGACACCCATGCAGATGGACAGTACTGTTACAACTGCTGAATTCTACACAAATGCACTCTATGAGCACTTACAGGAGTGCATGGCTTGTGCTATCCCAAACAGAACCAGGACGCTATACTCATAATTAACTAAACCAATCTGGTGGTCCCCTGCCATAAACATATTGTACTACAGGAGGAAGGCACTGTTGCAAATGAGAGTACAATACTATGCATGGGGGAGATCCCTGGCCAGCCTCAGTAAGAAGGTGAGATCCCTTATAAGATCCTCCAAAGCTAGCTATGAAAACTATAACGCAACTAATACCAACAACAACCACAAAGCCTCGATGTCAACAACCAGATCTGCTCTGAGTTACAGCCCAAAGGCATGAACATTACAGAAACAGTTGATCCTGGCAGATCCCTCTCAAAGCTGCACACTCTAAAGGCAATATCACAACATCCATGGGACCGGACAACATCCCAGGCTACGTTTTACACGAACTTCGGATCATACTGTCTCCTCACCTACGCACCATGTTCAATAATAGCCTCATATCGAACATAGTGCCCCCTGAATGGTGCACAGCAACAGTTATCCCACTCCACAAAGGTGGCGCCACAACGGACCATGGGACCTATTTCCCTATAGGCCTGACTAGCCTGGTCTGCAAGTATATGGTGCACATCATGGATCACTGTCACAGAGACATTGAGTACCTCCCAACCTTTGACACCTCCCTGTTTGGCATTGTTAAGGCTGGACCATGCCTCCTAAAACTGGTGGGCTTCTTAGAGACAGTTACCAAGGCATTAGATGAGGGTAAGGAGGTCCACACAGCCTACCTAGATCTCTCATAGGCTTTCAACACCATTCCTCCTTCTGGTATTCTCAACATACCCATCCACCTGAACATTAACCCCTACGTCATGTGATGGTTTGCAAAGTGGTTCACGGACAGAACACACACAGTAGGAGTTGCACACCCTAGGTCCGACTGTATACCAGTTACAACTGCTATCCCCCAGGGCTCAGTCCTAGGACCCCTCATGTTCGGTATATACTTCTCTGATGTACAGACAAGCACAGGAGTGCTTTGGCTGAAAAGTTTTACAGACAACTGTAAACTAGGGGACATAATTGTTTCCCCAGCTGTTACAGACACCCCCTGGAAGGGTCGCACTGAGATGGATACCTGGTGTTAATATCATGGCGTAAAGCTGAATGCCTAAAAGTGCATAGTCATCCCCTTTGGATATAACTAATTACTAGAGGACTACCACATAGGTGCTAGTCCCCTACATACAAAAAAGGTAATACGGGATCTGGAAACACCAGCAGATAGCAATCTCTCCTTCGATACCCATAATGACAAGGTGGTTAGAATATCCTTCTACATGGCCCCCCTAATCTCTAATGGGTTCACATCCAAATCAGAGGGGGCATTGTGACTCTACACATGTCATATCAGACTCATTAAAGGATACAACACCCCATTTTGGATATACCTTACAAGACAACTGCAACAGCTTGGAAGACCACACCAGTACCACACCAAGAGGATTACTGACCTCAAACAGATGACCTATGCAGCCCAACCTACGAAACTCTAGCTGTACTCAATTGCATACCGCATATTCACAGGTGTTCTCTGCTTGACATACAAGGCCCATGTCCAACCCTGTATTGCTGGATATGCTCCACCTAAACAGAAGCCCCTGGGAGCCACATGCTCTAGGGATCAACACCTAACCACAACAATGAGTAGGACGTGCTGAATGGATAGATTCCTGACCAGGACACTCCCTATGCTTTGGAACGTGATTCCAATGTAAATCAGGCAGGGCCCCTCATGAGCACTCTTCAAGGGAAATCTTGATGTGGGGATGGGAGACAGACATGTACCCGGGGATCACTGCAGTGGCTCTGCTAGACCGAGGCACAGGGAACTATTGGCTCTGCCATTCAGAGGCACAGGGAACCAACCTATGGGGGTGGCGAAAGACGACACACAGTAGCTAGGCTTACAGATACCATTGGTAAGACAGCCTAGTACCTACCTTTGCACATATTACATGTCTTATGTGCATGGATAGTTAAATAGCTCTTCCATTTTACTTTGCTATCATGCTGATAAACTGTTGGCTCAATAAAAGACATATGTATCCTGTTATTGTGTATTGTAAATGCCAATTGACATAACTAATGTTTGCCTACCATTACAGTAATGCTATGTAGCTTGTAATACATATCTGCCTACAATACTGTACATTACACAGTTATTGGCACAATATCCCACAATGTAAAACATACTTGCACAGTGACCCAACCTTCCACATGTTATTCTCTGTATTACACCCATACATATGGCTACAGTCACAATATATCAACATATACTATCCCCTGTTATAGCACATACTTGTTGGACCAACCCTGCTACTGACGTCGGCTGGTGAAGAGTATTTCTGTTCAAAGCCCTTATATAGCATTCCTTGTGGTGTATGCGGTGTTTGCCTTGTGACCTACATCAGTACACACAAATACTACAAGCGTGACTATGCTCAACAATACATCACTACAAGATAACTATTTCCACTATATGGATTGCGTGCACTTTAAATACTACAGAATAGTACTACATACACAGACATACTGACTGTTCTACATACCTTATTAGTAACCCGATGTATCGTTAACAGTTGATGCAATCCTTTTCGGTTTGTGTTTCAATGTTCTTTGTAACGTTCCTCTGGTATATACGGATGGTTTGAATGTGTGATAACACATCCTTTTCTAGTTACATATTGGTGACATGTGGTATCCTGTCCACAAATTGCTGTTCCAAAGTAGTTAATTGGATGCACATCAGCTGTGCAGCTACTCCATTAGCCGATACCATGGCAACAGTGGTGTATAAGTGAGTACTTCTATTGGGCATTGTCCGTTTGCCTTACTTTTGAGGGAGACGGCCTGGATGTGTTATTGCGATATATTTCAACAGCTATATGGAGACACAGAGAGATATATTAGCTTCATGACTCCCGTGGACTGTGTGTAATGGCTAGATGATTTAGTTCTACATGTGAGTATAGCTATTATATTTCGGAACAGTGTTACTTATGCAGGGTTTGTTTGTACCTGATACTTCTACAGATGTTTAAGTCTGGCAAGGATGTTTGGCCAGCTCAAGGCCATATGGCTATGCATGAACTGTTATGTGGTGTACAGTGCGCTCACCAGACATCCTTGATTTGGTGTACAAGTGTAGCATACTGTGCTGTTACTCACTAATTGCTAACACATCCCGGTGTACGCACAACCCTATGAAATGGGATTAGTGCAAACAAACCCTATTACATCAGCAGCTGTTCCATTGTATAACAGCTGCTATTTCACTTAGGGCCATGTTAGTGTGTCTCTGACAAGGTGTGCTAAGGCTTCTGCAGATGTCGTACAGTGTGTGAATGATTAGTGATGTTATTACAGTTTGTATTGTAATATGTTTGGGTGTGGGGGTGATGTTGGTGGGTGTGCTTAGCAAATGCAGGTGTGCAGGAACTGCTTTTATACATAATCGCTATGTGTGTGAGGGTTCCTTCCCTATTTGAACACCTATCCTGTTGTGGACTAATACAATGGTATTTGCAGGCTGATTCATTAAGGCACTGTTATGTGGTTCCTGTATAGCATGCAGGTGATGTTAATCCTTGAATCCCTTCGGTAATACATCTGAATGTAATAACGTGTTGCTGCATGATAGCTGTGTATTTCTGTCATAGGTATTTGCAGTCATCATAGTTGTGTTGGTGATTGACCCTCTTTAGCTAGGGTTGCCACCTTTTCATATGTCCATAGTGGGTCCCTTTTGGGACACACATCTGATTTTACAGGCTGACATAAACCCACGGTCAGTACAAGGGATAGAACTTTCCTTTCTTGCCTAATTATAAGCTTATTCTTGTAGCAGTTTAGTAGCTTATCCTGTTTCCTGTACCATGTAGGTACATTAGATACAGAAATAACTATTGTATGCAACTACAGTACATATGGGACATGATTATGTCCTACAATCCCAGTACATTTGCCACGTTTAATATATTTGGTCAGGACACAACTGCCCAAAGAGGGAGTGTCCCTTGCAAAGTGGAACAGGTGGTAACACTATAATTGGCTCATGTCCATAGCACATATTTGTAATGGTGTATAGGTATATACTCTCCATATCCTTTGTTCATAAAGATTGGTAGTGGCGGAATGTGTGATTGCTATGGTCTAGGTTATACACATATGTGAACACTTCAACCGTTGTATATGGGAGACCTACGGAATCCCGAAACCACAGTGTTCCGACGCACACAGTCCAGGGAACAGACTCCCATACCCCACATTACCGACATCAACAGTAACTCGCGAAGGTAACATGAACATGGAACACACACATGCACACACAGACACAATGCTACCCAGCACATCCAAACAAACCATCCTACACTATGTATGAGCAGGTGGCCAAGCCCCCCTACACACCCCATGTAGGTGTCTGCGCCCCACACACCACCCCCTACTTTAATATTCTACATCCTAGGTCACGCAAACAGACGCACAAAGCTAAGCCACAATCACACATTACAGTCCCCCAACAACACACACCACACACAGAACACACAATTACACACACTACAGCCCTAAGAAACACACGTACACACAGTAACGTACCAAACCGCAACACCAGAAGCTCTGACTAACTGTCCATTAACATCATGCGATTACACCTCGCGCATCTGGTGTTTCGGTACTGTGTTCTTTCAGACCTTAAGCCTCTGGATTATGTGCGTCGGTATGTAAAGCAGTCGGTATGTGGTAGGTATCCCATTTATATGTATCTCCATGGTTATGTAGATGTTGTTAACCTATCTATATATCTACGTATATATTTATATCCCCATATATCAACAAATCTCTCTCTCTATATAGGATGTATATATATATATATATATATATATATATATATATATATATATATATATATATATATATATATATATATAAATAACATACACCTTTCATTGTGTGCATGCCGGTTTGTCCTATTTCAACACACTCTTACCTTTTGTGTTTTATCTTGTCAGTATACATGACTGCCACTGATACATCTCAGGTAGCTTAGTGGTATGTTATTGTGATGAATGTGTACATGGTTGCGTATTCTAATCCTGGCAGTGATATCTTACCTCTCACAGCAGGCACTGGTAGTGCAAGGGTGATGAACGCACATTTCAGTGGTTGTGTGTTCCACGTTTATTATTCTGTGAAGAACTACCTATATATGCAAGCTGTGTTTAAGGTATACTATGTAACATGTACACATCTGTGAAAATTCCTGTCAAGGATACTCTCCATTATTTGGAAACACATCCCTGATTACATTATACAAAACCCCTCACTAACACTCCGGGGAATCCTTGCAGAGTGGGTGGTGAACAGTAGCTACACCCCAGGGATCCCACAAGTGGCTCTGCTCCACAAAGGGACAGTTAGTTGATCGATGGGGTGGTGATAGCAGACACGTTTTGCCTATGCTTATAAGTGGCCTCGGCGGTTGGGCATGTACCTACCTTTGTATTTATGAACCTGTACATACAGTATGGACATATGCTGATAGCTTAATATACTGTTCAGGTATTGACTTACCTTATGCCAATGGCGGTTGTGTGTACAATTGTTGAGGGCTACCTATGTAGGATGCACACAGTAGACCACCTATACATGACAATTTACAGGTGGTTGTGTGTGTGTCATCCATGTTTGCTGTGTGTGCAGGTGGAGAAGGGTGTTAGTCCATGAGTGCCTACACTGTCAGTGTGTGTGCTATATGTTCCCTCTTTGCCAAGGCCTGAGATGGTTGTCAGCATCATCCTTCACACCACCGTCAGTCTCCAACACATGCTGGTGAATCAAAGCTTTGGCAGCCCCTAACATATACATATTAAAAGTTCCCCGTCTGTATACACCAATGGTGCAGAGTGTCTGAGAATACACCAGTGTGTGTGTGTGTGTGTGTGGGGGGGGGGGGACTTTCACACCTTATACTATTGTGCAATGTATAATGCTGGTGTAATTGGGTGTGTTTGTGCTATTCCAGCTGCAGGGTATCTTAATTATTGCTTTTACAGAAGGCACTGCTAATGTGGGGCCTTTAGTGTTGACTTACGCTTGTCTGCCGTGATTCATCTATTGCCCTTTACTTCTATTTTCAACCCGATTCCCCTCCCATTGCCAAGCATGCATCCAGCTGCTGCCTTTCTTGTTTTGTGCTTCCACAACCCAGGATTGTGTTGGGAAATGTGTTATGTAGCTGATCTACAGCAAGTTTGCTTTTTTCTGCTGTGACAGTTCTCTTTTCTTTGCTGTACGGCACCTCCCCTTTCCTGTTCTGCAGGTAGCTGCTAACAGCCTTGTTAGCTGTTGTCTATGGCCCACTTTGAGTTTCTAGGTGTTAATTACTCATTTGTACTCCAGTTACCATGCTGCAGCTAAATATATTTTCATTATGATCCCGTTTGCGCACCGATGCACTGCGGTTTTACTTTGCATGGTGTGGCCATGAAATTAAATGTTATTTTCTATATGTTATGCATGTTGTTTTATGCCATTGGCTATATATTTAGCCATTGGCATATATTAACATTATAACATGTAAGTTTGGTCTGCTTTCATTGCTTCGATTTTATGTTTGATAACATGTAAACCGTTTTTTTTTTTTTTTGGTTTGCATTTCTACATGCTTACGCTACGCCTGCACAACTTCATGAATCGCTATATTCCTTCATTTGCATACTACACTGCTGCACATGGGGTAATTAGCATACATGCGCCGGGAGCTGCGCAGCTCTGGCGTATGCTGGTAGTGCACGTGGAAACAGCTTTTATCTGAATCACTCAACAGCCATATTTGGCTCTAGATTGCTGATGCTACTCCGGCGCATGGAGCAAGCTTAATGAATCCCGGGGATTGAATATAATGCACCTTTTGGCAAGTATTTATTTAAACATATTATATAACTTGAGAGACCTCAGAGATTCATAACTAACAATATCAGTGGCCTCAAACATCTTAGTTATCTGGAGAGACTGGGAGCCCTTTTTCTGCAGTCAGTCTCTTATAGACCCCTCCATGGATATCTATGTCTAGCCTTTGGTGCTATGAAAAATTTATTCCTATTTGACCTCCTATTTATTCACAGAACAGGTGGTGCTTCAAGTACCTGGTTAAAGGAACTACATTTTCATCAACTTTCATCAACAGATAAATATGACACACTGGCATGATAGATTATATTCTAGCTTTTCCTCACTTCTAGAATTATATCCTAGCTTTCCCCTCACCTCTGGAACAAACCTACTACATTTCAAGCAGAGTAGCACCTTTGCTACCCTCATAGTAAACTAGATAATTGGAAGGGTAACTTCAAGTTCTCCCACAGTCTATCTTGTCTTGTCCTCCTTGAGGCAAGCGGGAAATCTTGACTAGTGTTTTTTGGCTAGGCTTGAAATGGTCTGCACACTGATCATCTAGTATTTACCTATGGACCCATGGACCTATTTTTGGAAAGCTATATACAATGCTTCTACACAGAAAAAAACACATCCTGTATTGCATTGTTCCCTTATATTTGCTTTTCCTTGTTAATATATAAAATGGAATTACATCAGCAGGCTTCATTACCTTAATAAATGTAGGCTATCTTCTAGCTTTTAGTTTTGCATGCTGTTGCTACTGTTGAATTTCATCCGCATTTTTCAAACCTTTTTTTTTTCTTGCCATTGTTACTATCTTGACACCTCCAGAAACTGCAATTTTATTTTGATCACCTATGCACAAACCATTAACCATACATTAAAATTGATTGTTTTCCTGTGCATTCCTGAATTCTACTATATACTAAGGCACATAGATAAGTATCTATGCACATTAAATCATCAGAACATTAAGATGTTGTAACACCCATAAAAAGAAAAGCCAGCAAGGAAGATATTAAATAAAGGAAGAAAATTGCATGCTACATTAAGAAATGTCATTCTTCACTCAAGTATGAGCATAAAGCACAGTTGATTTCTTCCAGTTTTGGTATAGTTGCAGTAGAGCATATGGAATTAAAAAGAAATTGACTGGACTACAGCAGAAAACTACCTCAGTGGGGGCCATTTATCGCCTCTCCCCTTTAGTTACATGATGACATTCTCTGCATGGAGTAAACAGCTGGATGCTCCAGACTGCATTATGAAGAATTAGAAAAAAAATATGCATTCAGACAACACTGTGGTACATTTATTCTTCTACTTCTTATGGTAATTTTGATGTATGTTTCTAAGTAATAGGTACATACTGTTTGATTTACCTGTTTAGTTACAGAGCTGAGTTAAAGTTTGAAATATGTCAGATGTGCTCAGCGAGTACTTAACTCCTGGGAATGTTTTTAATAGACTGCACTGCATTTGCAAAGACATTCAGGTGTTTGACACTGTTTCTTCTGTTATGAACATAAACAGGTTTCCCACATTGGTTGACTGCTGGGATCACAGGGCTCTGTGGTAATTAGCTTAAATCCTATATATTGGAGTACGCCAACAAATTCTGTTCTTCACTTCCTTCCCAGCTTGTTTGCCAATTTTCTATGGCACCAACGACAATCGTGTGAGTAATTATGTCAATTTTGTATGTTGGTAAAAGGTAGATTTCTACAATTATCCTGCTGTTGGTTACTTTGATCTTCAAATTCTTTTTCACATCATGCTTTCTTACTTACTTCACCCAGTTGTTTATTTTATCCTATTCAATAAGGTACTTCTACAGCATGCATATATTTGAAGATATAATGCACAGTTGTATGAAAGGATAGCATACTTTTAATTCATTTTTGTTTTTCATTGATGATATTATCATAAATAAAAATTATTACTTACAGTTATATTTCATAAAACATGCATTGTCTTCACCACCAGACATTAACCTTTTTAGTTTCATGTCTGTTGCCATTTTCACAAGTCCAGTTGCATATTTCATGCTTTGCTTGCTCCAGTTCTATTGCAATATTAGCAAATAAATAATAAACGAATAACATTTATTTAGGACAAGAATAATACACTAGCATTTTGGAAATTCACAGTTTGTTTCAGTGAACTTTATTCCTCAGCCATAATGTCTTAAAAACATTACATGGAATATGTCAAGAGATCTTCTTCACTAAAAAAATATAATTCTTTTCATCTATGCAAGATGACTTAATTTAAAAAAATAGAATTTTTAATTCACACTTTGTCTGACACACAGTCTTAGGAATAATACCTCAATGAACTGTCCATTAGCAGTTTTATTTCACTGTACAAAGTCATGACATACTGATATCTGGAATACGTTTTTCAATTTTTACTTGCACACGTCCTTTAAAATGAGTAGAACATTTTTGGCAGTACAGTGGCACAGCAGCTAACATTGTTGCCTCACAGCAAGAGGTTCTCTGGTTTGATTCTTGGTTGGTTACCTTCTGTATGAAGTCTGCATGCCACCCCCCGTGTGCACATGGGTTTCCATGGGGTGGTCTGGTTTCCTTCCACATTCCAAACATGTGTTGTAGGTGGATTTCTCACTCTAAATTGGCGATAAGTATGAGTGTCTGAGTGTGAGGTATGGAAGAACAGCTGCAGCAAGGCTACCTTGGCTCTAAACGATTGTCACTGCTGAAGTGACACCTGGACTCTATATGCAAAAATGGAAAAGAGGGGTTGTGAATAAGTATACAATTATTTTAGTTTTGACATAGAGGTTCACATATTAATTCACTTACTCCCTTTATTCTAGTCATCATCAAAGGGTGCCAAGCCCATCAGACACCAATCCACTGTAGCATTCATAAATACTCCCCAACAGCACAGATGCACCTAAGGGGTTAGGGATGATTCATTTCCCACTTGGTATGTCTTTTGAAGTTGAAAGAAGAGCAAGAGAAGAAATGCAGACTGTGGAAAGAATGCACTCCTGACAGAAATCAAATCAGTCAATGAATTACAGAGAGGCAGCACTGTATTGCATTTAAAGAGTCAGGCAACACATTTTAATAAATTAAGAACCAGGGTGCCTGTTGAAATTCAAAATACCGTTACTACAATCCCTAGAATAATGGGATGATAAATGTGAATATCTAATAGTGTGTGGTAAAGACCAATGTTGTGGCACCTTGAAATATTCATGATATTCTAAGATACAATGATGTTGGAGCTTGTATGTATAAATGCTGAAGTTTATAAATTAAACACTTTATATTCAGCATGTCTGCTAACATTCCACTGAGCACATTACATCAGCAGAATGTTTAGTTGAAAATAAGTGAAAAAACACAAAATCAAGTGTGATTGCTGGGGGGCAAGCTTGCCTACACCTGCCCACATCCTTGCTACTTAAAGTGCATTGTCACACTTTACATAACAAATGTAAATAACACACACTTAGAGAAAGTCATCTCTTTACCATATACAATATCAAATTTTGTAGTGTTTGATACAAAAGGTGTACCGTTTTTTCAATTAATGTTACTGGTAAGGGCAACCACATGAAACTTTTCTTGAAACTGAAAATTTCTGACATGACATCGTGAAAGACTAAATCCACAATGCATGATTGACTTTAGTGTATACTTCTAGAATTGTCCATGCTACATATTGCAAAGGGGGGAGTCTTATATCCTAATAATATGAGTTATCAGCTATGTCTCATAAGTTTATCACCTTATGCTGAAGATTAAACCATGATGATTTCTTACTGAAACCATAGTGTAAGTAGCTGTCCTTCAAAAGAAGTGGTGTGTTTGATTACACAGAGTGCTTCGCTGTTGCATGGAAATTAGTACCACTGTTTCAGTTAACATCATTTTGTGGATGTGGTTGTCAGAAAAAATGAACCAATAGTGGAAATAAAACATCAAAAAACATTAATCTTAATTTTGTTTTCAAACCACTTGTAGATTTAACAGGAATGTATGAAGAAATAAAATTAATTGTAAGTCACAGATGCATGAGAAATGTAACAATTCACTTAAAATACACTAACTCTAAGACTCCACAGCAGTGGGGAAAAGGGAAAGCTTCCTTAACACTGCTGTTCACTGATCGCATGCAGAACTGCTGGTAACAGTGACAATAAAGGAATTGATCAAACATATCAAAGATTCCAATTTCAGCCAATTAAAAATTTCAGCAAAATCCGCTGTACTTAAAGTGCAGTGAGTTTCAAGAGATCTAGAGAGATGACATCCTCTACAAAAAATTATTTGAAGATGTTAACAGTGGGTTTCAGAACTCACTTTTTTACTGTAATCCTAATTCATCTTCTGAAGCATCAGCACTACAGCTTGCCAAATTGCACCTGGCTCAAATTTCAGCAGCATCAAACCACCCAGCCAAAGCTTCCAGACTGCTAATTCCAAATTTTTTTTTTTTGCCAGTGACAAGTACCCACCCCAACTCCCTCTTACTTAATACTAATTATTTGGTCTCTTTGGTCGCAGCACAACCATGGAGGAAATAAAAACTCCTTAACACCGAGTCACTTCCAGCATAGAAAAAGAATCCCACTGGCAGTGATTCTCAATAGCAAATGCCATTTAGTGAATTGCAGCACAAGGAAGTATACCCGACAATGTGCTTGCCCCCTCGTCCAGTTCACTCGACAAAGGGTAGCGAAGCCATCAGGACTCACATGATCAGATCTAACAATTCCAGCAGATAGCCAATAAATCAATCTATTAAACATGCATATAAATGAAACCAATAAGCAGATTTGCAGTTACCATGACTTGTTGGTATATTGTTTCACTGGAGGTGGGGGGGGGGTACATGAGATAAACAATTATCTAACATTTGTAACAATGAGTTAGCCACACATTCCAACAATATATATAATATATTAGAGCTTCTTGAATCAGTGTTTGATATATGTTAAAGTTTCAGTAAACCAGATGAAAGAAGAAGCTCTCAAATGTTACACTTAGCCCCACAAGGTCACATACAATTCAGAATCCAGTGAGTCTGCAATTTCTTTGACTACTATATTTTATTTGAATTTCTATTAGATTTCCTTTATGTATTTGCTTTTAGCATGCTTGCGTTCAAGTCAATATTTCTGCATTTGTACAAGACTGTAACATTTGCAGCCGTATGTAATAAAAGGGATGAGGCTTATCAAAATCTATGATTCACAGATGTATATGCTACCATCACTAGCGTACCTTTTTATGCATATGCAGGACAGATTCTATCATCCTGTGTCAGTACTTCAAACCAGAAGTTTAAATGAACAAACAATTTATGGTTTCTGCGACTGCAACATGCTTCTTTAGCTCTACTATATCTCTGTCAGTCATTTCCACTTTCTATTTTCCTTTATCATAAGTGCATCCACATCTTATATATATATATATATATATATATATATATATATATACATTTTTTTTGGATATCAGAATGAATAAGCTTTATATGTCAGAATTTTTGCCTTATAGTTTTGGTCTATTAGTAATAAAATCTGTGGTTTTCTGGCAAATTATTGATGACTGAAGTCACTAAATAATTATATACAGTTGAGTTTCAGACTCCATATCCTTCAGAAATGCATACCAACACAAAACCATTTGTTTTAACAATTGTCTAAGTTTAAAAGAGCAATATTTAAAAACTGTCCCTATTTTTGGGCCTTTGTCCCACTGCAGTTTTCTGCTTTAGCCAGACTTTTTTTGTGTTAAGAAGCTGAGAAGTATTTTTGGTGGTAAACTGTAGTTGCCTTGCCTGTATTATAACCATAATGGAATCGGAAGTCATAGGCTGTCAATGCTAATGTTCTTCCCCATGACAACTGACACTGGGAGACTGGGGAACCCACTTTAAGCATAAAGGCATCATGCATCTGCAATGGTAGTGCAGTGGGTGAACTGTGGAGGCTTATTTTTTTCATTATTTATTTTGTGCATATTTTTGCATATTTATTTTACACCAACAAGTGCAGGTTATCCATTGGAAACATCACTGTCATTGGATTATTCTAAGGGTCCCTAATATTGTAATCAAGTTACCCAGACTTCACTGTAAAGGGGTATGTACTTAATGGATAGGGGTTACTGCACCAGCTAAGCAGTGTATCTATCTATCTTTCTGTCTTGTTGCATTCTGTCTAGCTGTTTATCTACATGTCATCTGTTTGCCTTATAGATTGTACTTTATAGATAGACAGATAAACTACAATCCTTGCATGACTTACACTTTCTTTTCAAACAAAGAAGTTTAAGAGCACATGCATATTCTTGGCTTCCTCCAATGTTCAAGGCTCAGATTAGATAAAGGGATGAGGCTTGGATATCTTGGATAAACAACTCTAGCAGTAGTAAACTTCAGTAGGCAATCCTATACCTGAGAAGAGTAGCAGAGCAGCAGCCAGTGTTGTTTAGTCCAAATAGCTAAGAGAAACAAAAAACTAAAACAAACAAAAAACAGATTCTGCTAATTTTCAAGGCTCGTCTGCAAAGCTATAAAGAAACTCACTGGACACACAACTCAAGAATCACTTATAATCTTTCAGCAAGTAGCTTCATAATAAATATCACCAAAAACTTCATCCCTACAAACAATCTTATGCATAATTCCAAATCAGCTAAAAGTCAATTACTATTTATTTGATTTTTTCACCATAGCCATTCATCACAGATTCATCCAAGCTATTATCAAACATTTTCAAGCATTTTAACATTTCATTTCAGAAAAAAAAAAACTACCCAAAAATGAACACTAAACCTCCTGGGAAAAAAATCATGGACTCCTGTGCAGAGGTGTACACACCAATGCCCTGTATAACAACTTAAGCAGTTGTATAGAATCAGCTGTAACTGACCAGAAAAGACTTGCCGAAAAAACAATCCACCTTGGTGGACCCCTAGTATAAACAGGCTATGTAAGAAGAGAAAGAAGTTAATGTCCAAGAACAGGGAATTGGCTCAGCAGAGGAAGAAATCCCTCTCTAGCATAAACAGACAAATTAAAGATCATGTCAAGTCCTCCAAATTTAATTATGAAGCAACATTAGCCTCATTAGCTAAGGATAATCACAAGGCATGCTTTAATTATGCCTGAAATCTAAAAAAAGGAATACCCAGTGTACTGAACAAGTTGTGGATAGTGACACCCATAATCAACTGGTGGTAATAGCCAACCTGCTATCTGACAGATTTGAAACAAACTTCACTCTCCTCTCCCCTCCAGCTATCCCCCAAACTATACCTGCCACTATTCCTCAGCATATTGTCTCAAGACAGAAGGTCTTCTTGGCACTTTCCAAGACTAAAAACATGGCATTAATGAGGCCAGACAATGTCCTTGGTTGCCTTTTAAACAACCTAAAACATGACCTAGCAGACCCACTTGGATCCCTGTTTAACCACAGCATGTGAACTATGTTCAGCTGGAATGGAGGAAGTAACAGTAATTCCTCTGCACAAAGGGGGGTCCCATCAACTGGCCATGGGAATTATAGACCCATAAGCTTGACTAGTCTCATCTGCAAGGCCATGGAAAGAATCATAATGTACCTTATTAACAAGGACATAAGCAATCTCCAAACTCTGGACACAACCCAGTTCAGATTCGATAAAGGTAGATCATGTAAACATTATTACTTACCTGATTGATTATTTTCTTCATAGCTATACTCGGAATCTCAGTCCTTTCCCGCCCCTTAAGCATTAAATTTCTATTGACACACTTTCTTTGTCCATCCACCCCCCAATCACTACAAAGCAGAAGTATTATATATCTCCAATCATCAATTCGGCCCAGAGAGGTGTATTCTACTGTGTGTAATTGATAATTGCTCTTGTAGTTTTTCTAAGTATGAGACCACAGTTTTCCTGTTAATTATACTGCCAGCATTAGTTGTTTTTTGCTAACTGTATTCCTCAGGAGTACTGCTTAGTGCAACTAACTGCATATCGCTAAGCAGTCTTGGTTTCTCCTTCATGAGATTTTTCTAATTTGCTGTTACAGGACAGAAAACAAGGAGGCCTCACTAGTGTGTTTTCGGTTCTGTTAAGGCCCATTATAATCCAAATATAGCTAACGCCTCTGTTACTTACTTTGCATTCTGTAAACACACTATTTTTGTATCATTCTTGCACTGGATACCTTACTGTGGGCTGCTAGTACGATTTAAATATTGAGTCCTCTCACATGTGTTCTGCGGTACAATCCAAATGTGGCTATAGTTCTGGTATTTTAAAATTGCTTTAATATACTGTTGCAACAATATTAGTTGAAATAAGTAACACAGCACTGCTTGCTGTAAGACTAATGATCTACTGGATGCGTTTAAAGTTATATTGCTTACATTGCTTTGTCTAATAATATTTTTCCCCTTTTGCTTTTCTTAGTGGCTTTTCGCCCTCAAATCTCTACCACAACTGCAGTTGCTATCTAATTTAAACATAAATTCTGCTCGGACCTCTATTCACAATAAACATATGTTCTATTCTATAGACCAAATTCACTGTAACTGCATTAATTAAAGCTCTGTAAGTGGCATGCACACCATGTTAGAGCTAATAAGTCAGTTCCTCACTCCACCTCCCTCCCATCTCTTAGCATTATCTCCTGGACACTGAACTGTCCCTCTGTACAACACTACTCTTAAATCTGACCTTAACTTAGTACTCTCTTTACATCCTGCATCAACCCTCTACTCTGGACTAAGCCAACCCCCACTTTCTCACATACTTACACTGTTTTTACAACCCTCTGTTATCTTTTCTATAGCGACTACACTCTTCACTAACTGCATAATAAATTTACCTAAACTCAAAATCCTCCCACACACCTCCCCATACTATAAAGTCAGACCTAAATATGCTACTCTCAATGCTCTCTCAAACACTAAACTATTATTTCCTCTACAATCTACTATGTTTTGGTGATATACACCCCAATCCTGGGCCACACACCAACAGCTCAAAACAAAGCAGGAATGTCTTCAACAAAACTTCCCCATCTCCACCTAATATTCCCACCTTAACAACTCTTACTACCTCCATTGACACCACTAACCTCTCACCCCCTAAAAACCTGTTATATCTCTCAATATACAAAGCATCCCTAATAAGGTGTCCCACCTTCACTCACATCAGTCAACATGCCCCTGACCTTCTTATCCTCACTGAAACTTGGTTACAACCTCACATATCTGACCCAGAAATACTTTCCCCAGGCTATAATATTTATCGACTAGATTGACAATCTAAAAAAGGGAGAGGAGTAGCTATTCTATACACATAACTACTCTAACTTTAATCCCTACCCACACCCCCTCAAAACTTTTACCCTGCAGAAATTCTGATGGTCAATTGTAAACTTAATAAACACAAAAACTCACTATTGCTGCCATCTACATCCCCCCTGAAAATAATATCCATATCTTAGAACACTTTCTCTCATTGGTCTCTGACAATATAATCTACGAAACCATCATCCTGAGTGATGTTAATATTGACTGGTCAGCTGTAAACTCCTCTTCCCCTCATACTTGCATCAATCTCTATGGCTTCACACAGCTCATCACCTCTCCCACATGCTATAACAAACACTACAACATTAGTACTTCCCACAATTAGATCCTCACCACTAACCCTAACTTCTATCACAATCCCTGTACTCTTCCTGATTCTGTCAATGACCATCTTCCCACATTTGTCCATAGAATCTCTCCTCATCTTTACAGATCTCACCTTTTAAAAACTGTCACAATGTTTCAACCTTCAACTCAGATACATTCAATAATATATTTTCCTCCTTCAACTGGGTTTTCCTACACAACCTCCCTCTTGATGAAGCTGCCTCCAAATTCAGTGATATGTTTATTAATATTTTAAACTCGTTAGCCCCCATTAGAAAAATAAGACTTAAAGCCAACTCATCTCCCTGGCAATCACAATCCACATGCAACCTGGTGTCACAGAGAGAGAGGGCCTGGCAGACATGGAAAAAAACAATTGGATCATCGACTATCAAATTTATAGAGGCACAAATTTATAGAGAACTTAGAAATGCTACCAAGAAAAATATTGAAAAGGACAAAAGGCAATATTATGTTAAACCACTTAACCTGCACTCTAATCCTAAACTATTTTGGAACAATATTAATAAATGTTTTTATCCTGGTAGGCCTACAACACCTACTCTCTATCCTGATTCCGCTGACCTTGATACTGCCACTCAGCTAAATAGTTTCTTCATAAATGCTATCAAAACTCTTACCAAAATTAACAATTCAAACCATTCCTCCACAGAGTCCACCCCTCTCAACTACCCCCACCTTCACATTTATGCCCACTCCAACTGCTTATATCTAAGCTCAAACCTTGCTCTCCATCAGTAGACAGCCCTCCACCACAATTCCTCAAAATCACAGCTAACTCCATTGCCTACCCATCTCCAGTCTCGCAAATCTCTCCATTCTTGAAATTTCTGTACCCAAAATTTGGAAAAAATCTTACATCAGCCCCCTTCACAAAGGTCAGAATTCAACAGACCTCTCCAGCTATCGTCCCATTGCAATCCTATACCCTCTCTCCAAAATAACAGAAAAATGCACACATAGACAAATACTAACACCTTCTACAAGAAAACCTCCTAACTCCCACACAACTTGGATTCCATCCCCACCATAGCACTGCTACCTCTCTCATTACTTTCGCACAGACCATTGCCAAAGCATGCGATGAAAATAAACTAGTCTCCTCCCTCTTCCTTTATTTATCTAAAGCTTTCGATACTGTCTCTCATACTCTGCTAAACTCAAACATCTCAGTCTCTCTCAATCTACCTTACTTTGGTTCAACAGCTACCTCTCTGACAGATTTCAATCTGTTAGATGGCTATCAGCCTCCTCTCTCTTCTTTCCTGTTCATACCAGAGTACCCCAAGGTTGCATTCTGGGCCCCCTCCTTTTCAACATCTTCACAAATAACCTATACGCATTTTTCCCTCACTCTTCCCTTATACAGTATGTTGACAATTCTACCATCATATCTTGCTCTGATAATCTCCCCCACCTTCTGTCACTTACCCAAGACTCTTTCCTGTCTGTGGAAAAATGGCTAAATAGCAATGAACTTCTACTTAATTCAAAGAAAACAAACCTTCTTTTCCACCCAATATCTCTACAGCATTGTAAAAACATCTTAGTCACATTTCTTGATATCGCCTATATCTCTGTAGAAACACATACTAAACTCCTTGGCATTTATATTGATGATCAATTAAAATTTGATGTTCACATTCACCAATCTATCAAAAAAGCCACACCAAAAACTAGGCCTATTATATAAGAATAAAAAATACCTGACAAAGAATACAAAACATTTATTAGCATATGCTTTTCTACTGCCTACTCTATTCTATGCAGCACTCATTCTCTCTAATCGCCAATCTAACCTTATGACCAAACTAGAATCCACCTACAGTAAAATTGCTAGGTTTGCAGCAAATCTCCCCTACCGGTCCCATCATTGCACTGCCCTAAAAATCCTACAATGGTCTGAACTACATAACCAACTTCTCCTTTCACAGCTCCATCTCACCCACTCATTACTAACTAATGCTTCCTGCTTCCCCTCTCTACCCTAATCTCCCTCTATAGCCCCAAAAGTTATCTCCGAAGTACAGGACAGAATCTCCTGGAAGTATTAAGCCCAAAAGGCAAATTGGTAAACTTCTATATAGTCATACCGTGACCTGCACCTGGAATAAACTCCCCCCCAAACCTTAGAGCAATCACTCATGCTCTCTGTTTTAAAAAAGCACTAAAAGATTATATACTTAATAGTTGGACCTGCCACTGCCCCTCTCCAACCTGACCACTTACTCCACAGTCTATTTTTCTCGTACTTGCCTTCTCATATAGACAGATATTGTGTAATGTACATTTCACTTATTAACTGGATGAATATTTCCTAGAAATTTACTAAAAATATTTATTTGTGTTGACAACTTTTCTCTTATTGTTCTCAAGTCTTAATGTGTTATCTGTTGCTCTGGTTGTAAATAAGTTGTGTATCTTCTGTTGACATATCTGTATAAGTTTTTTGTTGTAAATAAGTTTAGTATCTTTTGTTGACACATCTGTATACATTTTTCTTTACATATTTGTAGTCTGTTGGAGCTTTTTTCCATAGGTCTCTGCTGAAAAAGGGCTTTTTGCCCAGTCAGGCTAACCTGGTTAACAAATGTCAAATAAAATAAATAAAAATATGAAACAGAGTGCAAAACAGTGACACTCTGCAACTAATACCAGCAAGATATTCATTTTCTGAGTTTATAAAACCAGTGCTTAATCTGTTGCTATTTTTGGGCCATTGTTCTCCTCCAACTATCAAGTTTGGTTTTGTAGAGACTTCATATACCTCAGAAAATGCATGTTAACACAGATCCCGTTATTCAGGCAACTTTTTCAGTTTATAACACCGGTATTTACTGTCAGCCCCTGTTTTGGGTCTGCTCACACACACAAATGTATGCTAACACAGATGCGGTTATTCTACCAACCACACAGAAAATGCATACTAACACAGATTCAGTTATTCCAGCAACTTTCTAAGGTAAGTGAGATATTTTTATTCCAGCAACTTTCTAAGTTTATAAGAAAAATAATTAAAATCTGTCCATATTATTGGGTCTATGTTCACACACAAAAATGCATACCAATACAGAGACTGTTATTCCAGCAACTTTCTAAGTTTGTAACAGCAAAATTTAAAATCTGTCCCTATTATTGGGTCTTTGTTCTCAGACACAGAAAATGCAAGTTAATACAGATCCAGTTATTTCAGCAATTTTCTCAATTTTATAAATGCGGTATTTAAAACCTGCCCCCAGTTTTGGGTCTTTGTTGACTCACAAAAATGCATTCTAACACAGATCAGTTATTTCAGCAACTTTCTAAGTTTACAAGAGCAATATTTAAAACCAGTCCATATTACTGGGTTGTTGTTACACACACACACACACACACACACACACACACACACACACACACACACACACACACACACACACACACACACACACACATGCTAACACAGCTATAGTTATTCCAGTAATGTTCTAAGTTTATAAGAGCAATATTTAAAATCTGTCCCTATTTTTCAGCCTTTCATATTCTTCAAAAAAATGCATGCTAACAAATTCACTTATTCCTGCAACTGTCCAGGTTTATGATCATTATTATTATAACCCCCTGTACTCTTCGCTCATCAGGCGGGTCTATATTATAAGAATGAAGTTTTAAATATGCGAACACCATATGGATGACACCAAATGGTCAAATGGTCAAATATTTAAAACCTTGCAAATGTGAACAGAGATCGCTGTAGGGAATTCATCCCTTTACTTCAACGTAGTGTGATCTCGGAGTTGGTATATTTAAGTAGCAGGGGGAAGTGATCAGGTAGGTTTTTTTTTTATTTTTACATTTTTTATTTTGGTTTCAATGTTTTACAACTTCACTCATATGGTGTCGCCCATATGGTGTTTGAAGTTGTAAAACTTTGTTTTTATAATATAGACCCCTTCAGGCCAATAACAGAGTACAATGCTCCCTTTGGTATGTTCCTTTCCATTCCAAACACCTGCAGCAATTGAAGAGACCACAAAGGTTCCTTATGAAGAAAATTCAGGGTCTTCAAGATCTGTCTTATGCGGACAGATGGAAATCATTGTCACTTTACGCTGTGTCATACAGACGGCTCAGAAGCAACCTATTTCTTGCATATAGAGCAATATCTGAACCATCTTTGATAGAAATGCTGCACATTGGCAAGTCAAATGACACACGGGTCACTTGCTCAAAGGACCTTAACTTGGTATGTGACATCAACAGAACGTGATGGAGACACAGATTTGTCTCACAGAGGTTATCCCACCTTTGGAACAAGCTTCCTATTCATGGTAAACAAAGCCCCTCATTGGCCCTATTTAAGCGCAGTTTGAATGATTGGATAGGTAACCAGAAATTCACTCTGGGGGTTCCACCTGTGCCCTTCTTGGACAGGGGCAATAGGTGCTGACTTTAGTGTCTGCATAAACCAGACACCCTTGGGAACATGGGTTGAACCTGGCTAGACTTGTAAGGTCCCTGGGGCTGTTAGCCTAGTAACCTCCTATGATCCTATGATCTGTCCCTACTTTTGGGCCTTTGTAATCTCTCTCACTCTCATTCTCTCTCTCTCTGTTACACACACACATGTGCACACACACACACACACACACACACACACACACACACACACACACACACACACACACACACACACACACACACACACACACACACACACACACACACACACACACACACACACACACACACACACACACACACACACACACACACACACACACACACACACACACACACACACACACACAAAGAATGCTAACAGAGATCTAGTTATTCCAGGAACTTTAAGTTTATAAGAGCAATACTTAAAATCTATCTCCATTTCAAGGTCTTTAACATAAAAATGCATGCTAAGATAGATCCAGTTATTCCAGCAACATTTTCAGTTTTTAAGAGCAATATTTAAACTCTGTTCATATTACTGCATTGTTGTTCACACACACACACACACACACACACACACACACACACACACACACACACACACACACACACACACACACGCGCGCGCATGATAACACAGATGCAGTTATTCCAGCAATGTTATAAGAGCAATATTTAACATCTTTCTCTATTTTTGAGCCTTTGTTCTACCATCATGTTTGGCTTGATCCAGAATTCAGATTTCATATCCTTCAGGAAAAGCATGCTAACAGAACCAGTTATTCCATCATCTTTAAAAGTTTGAGCACTATTTATACTCTGTCCCTACTTTTGAGTGTTTGTAATCTCTGACTTTCTGTCTCCTTCTGTCACACACACGCACACAGACACACACACACACAGACACACACACGCACATGCATATGCACACAAAATGCATGCTAACATAGATCCAGTTATTCCAGCAACTTTTTAAGTTTATAACAGCAATATTTGACATCTGTCCTTACTTTTGAGCCTTTGTAATCTTTGACACATACACACACACACACACACACACACACACACACACACACACACACACACACACACACACACACACACACACACACACACACACACCATACTAACATACATCCAGTTATTCCAGCAACATGTTTAGTTTATAACAGCAATATTTAAAATCTGTTCCAACTTTTTACCCATTTATCTCTCTCTCTCTCTCACACACACATACACACACACACACACATATTCAAAGGTTCATAGGTTGATACTAGGCTATCTGCCCTAGGGCATTTACAAGCCTAGCCAGAGTGTGTTTGGCTTTCGCCACCCTTCTTAGATTAGTTGACTGTGCCTCTATATAGTAGGTCACAGAAGATAGCCCATTTAAGGTTAGTTTACCGTGCCTCTGTCTAGCAGTGACACAGAAGAGATCCCAGGGGTAAATTTACGATCTCCCATCCAAACGTCAAGATTCTTCTTGAACAGGGTCATTGAGGGGCTCTGTCTGACATGGATTGGGATTTTGTTCCAGAGTGAGGGGAGCCTCTGGGATATGAATCTGTCCCTCCAGCATGTTCTATTTATTTCTGTGCTGAGGTTTAAGACACTGGAGCATGTAGTTCTGATGGATTTGGATTTCTTGAGATGGAGCATGTCCATTAATTCTGGGTTGGACATGGCTTTATACGTCAGGCACAGATCGCCTCTGAGTAGGCGGTAAGCAACTGAGTAGAGCTGGAGTTTCTTTAGCCTAACTGCGTAGGGCAGTCCCTTGATCCTCTTGGTGAGGTAGTTTTGGGGTCTTTCTAGTTGTAGCAGGTGTCGGGTAAGGTACATCCCAAATGGGGCATTGTATTCAATTATGGGCCTGATGAGTGATGAGTAGAGGGGCACAATGATCTCTCTTGATCTAGATGTGAACCCCTTCGTGATAAGGTGGGCTATATAGAATGTCTTTCTAACCACTTTGGCAATGTGATTGTCAAAGGAGAGATTGCAATCTACTTGGGTCCCCAAATCCCTAATTACTTCTTCCTTACTTAATGGATTACCACCTATGTGGTAATTTGTGGGCACTTTTTTTTTCCCAAAGGGGATGACTATGCACTTTTTGGCATTTAGCTTTAGGCCATGGCTCTGGCACCAGTTATCCGTCTCTGTGAGACCTTTTTGGAGGATGCTTGTGCCAGCAGGCGAGTCGATTATGGACCCCAGTTTGCAGTCATCTGCAAACTTTGTCAGCCATAGTCCTCCTGTGTTAGCCTGTACCTCAGAGAAATATATACTGAACAAGAGAGGTCCCAGGACTGAGCCTTGTGGGACGCCACTTGTAACTGGTTTAGAGTCTGACATGGCACCTGCAATTCTGACCATGTGGGTTCTATCCCTATGCCAGTTTGCAACTCATCTTGTGACATAGGGGTTGATATTTAAGCTGGTGAGCTTATTTATGATGCCTGAGTGGGGTATTGTGCCGAAGGCTTTTGCAAGGTCAAGGTAGACTGTGTGGACTACCTTCCCTTCGTCTATGGCCTTGGTGACTGTTTCAAAGAAATTGACCAGGTTCAAGAGGCAAGATCTGCCCTTAACAAAGCTGAATTGGGTAGGATCCAGTGTTTGGAGGTTCCCAATGTCCTTGTTTATGAGTTCCATGATGATAATCTCCATAGTCTTGCAGACCAGGCTAGTCAGGCTTATAGGGTGATAGTTTCCAGGGTCCGTTGTGGCACCACCTTTATGGAGTGGGACCACTGTTGCTGTACGCCACTGTTTGGGTACATATCCTGTTGTAAGACTGAGACTGAACAGTGATTTTAAGTGAGGGTTCAGTTCTTCTTCGAGCTCGTGTAAAACACAGCCCGGGACACCATCCGGTCCCATTGATGCTGTGTTTTTTGCTTTGGAGAGGGCAGCTCTCACCTGTGCATCTGTGATATCAGGGAGGCTACACTCTGTTGGGATAGTCATTTGCCCATTTGGAGGGGGGGGGGAGTTTGCACTGAACCTGTCTGCCAGGATGTTGGCAATGTCTGTGGGTTCAGTGTATTTTTTGTCATTTTGCACTAACTCAGAGCATATCTGGGAGTTTCCACCCAGGTTTCTGACATAACTAAAGAAAGCCTTGTGATTATCTTTAGCATCTTGTGCAATTTTTCTTATGAAGCTGGCCTTAGATGATTTTATGAGGGATTGTAGTTTCTTGCTAGTACTGATCAGAGTTGCCTTCCCTTTCAGGGATTTTGCTCTATCATGTAGTAGTTTCCTCCTTCTGTTGTACAGCTTATTTATGGCTGGGGTCCACCAGACAGGTCTCCTGCCTTTGGAGGAGTGTGTCTTGATTTTATTTGGGATAGCATGATCCATGCATTCCTGTAGGTATCCATAGAATGCGTTTGTAAAGGATTCTGCGGTTTGGGCCATATTTTCCACTGGCCCTGGGGCTTTGAAGGATTCCACCTCGGTTTTGAGAAGGGGTAAGTTTGCTTTTGAGAAGTTTTTGACCGTGGTTTCCTTTGCTGGGGGTGGGGATGGGATATGGATGTCCATAGTGATTAATTTATGGTCAGATTTTACCAATGAGGGGTACACCTCTAGTATGGAACATAGAGTCCCCATGTTGGTGATGATCAGGTCCAATATGTTTTCCCCTCTTGTGGGAGTGGTGACCAGTTGTTCCATGGCATTTGAGTTTATAAATTCTAGGAAACATTGGGCTAGGGTGTTGGGGCTTGAGTAGTGCTCTCAGTCTATGTTTGGGTAGTTAAAGTCACCCACTATAATGGTGTTTGGAGAGACCTTCATATTCTCCAGTGTCTTCAGGAAGTCCGAGTGGGGTTCCTGAGTTTGGGAGGGTGGTCTGTAGCAGGCTATAAACTGGAAGGCAGTTTTGCCCACTGTTAGTTGCACATGGATGGTCTCAGATGCTTCGTGCAGTGCCATCAGCCTGGAGGTATGGGTATCTTTGATGAATATGGATACTCCCCCTCCTCTTGTGGACACAATCATATGCACACAAACATGCACACACACTCTCTTACCTACTCAACCTAATCCCAAGTTGAAACGCGAATGCAATTAGTCCCTATCACCACACAAAGAAGAAACTCCTCACTAGTCTACTGCTCAGCTTGCAGTTGCAAGTCAAAAGAAACTCCTCGCTCCATTGTTGCTCATCCTTGGCTCATAGAATGGGTCCTGTTACTAGGAAACACAGCATGATGCAGACAAATGTGATGGCAGAAACACACCTAACTGAATTTCGGAATACATGAACGGACTTACTACAGGGTTGACAAATAGACAAAATACCTAAGTGAGTCGCTCACAGTCCATACTATTCCTCCAGAGACTCCTCACATATGAATGGATGGCACTGCAATCTGCACCATCGCTCACTTTGGAACACCACCAGTCCACCTCAACACAGGTATGCAGCTAGTAACAAGGTAAGTAAAGAGAGAGAAGAATAATTGACTGCAGCTGTACTGAAGGGGAATTAAGTAGCCCAACTAATACACCTGCAGCCAATAATAATGAAGTCTGATCAGTTCAGAGGGCAGGCAGGTCACCTCCACCTCTCCCCCTCCCCCCAATGTTTGCAAGTCAGCCAAATTAAGTTTTTCAGGTGGGAGGGGGATGGGGAGGGCCCAGGGGAGGAATTTTAAAGACCTTTTTTTCCCCTAACATTTTTGCTATCTCCTGGCTTGCCAAGTGGATATTATAGTGTACATAGCATATGCAAGGCAACTTCCTTGTGCTATTCTAATTAATGTTTGATCAGAATGCGAAACAGCATGTTGCTGTCACTGCTGCTAAAATCTAATG
Organism: Protopterus annectens; assembly: GCF_019279795.1. Lineage (NCBI taxonomy): Eukaryota > Metazoa > Chordata > Ceratodontiformes > Protopteridae > Protopterus > Protopterus annectens. The sequence goes on from NC_056735.1 coordinate 888,195,547, forward strand.
TTTTAAACTGATCCATGGGGATGGGCAGAAGTACTGGAAGCAATCTGGGAATTATCAGGGAAAACAGTGGAGAGGGCAATCTGCTCTCCTGGAGTGCTGTCTGCCTCATAGGAAGCAGAATGGTCATAAGGGGAAGGGGGAACTAAAGATGGAGGTCATCATCAGACAAATCAATCTAGGTTACTTTTAATATTTCTATTTGTTTCAAAAGCTAATGACCCCAAGTACCAGTGATTTATCTTCTGCCCATTCCTGTAATGCATTTACTGTCCTGTTAGCTGCCTGCAGCAATGTTTTTAATCAGCTAAATTATACTTTAGACTTTTAACTACAGATTTCTTTTCTCTGTCTTTAGAATCTACTTGCCAGTCATAAAAGCTGATTAGCAAGAGGCAGGTACTTTGTTTCCTTTCTGTTTCACTCTGTTTTTATGATTCTTTAAAAATAACCTTATCAAAAGTTATACCCTCAGGGAACTGCAGTGGACTATAATTTTTAGTGATCTCAGATCACTATACCAAATAACTACAGCTTTAATACATCCAATTTCGCACCCATTGTAATTTCAAAACAATGATAACAGAGGTGGATTTACCGGGGGCTAGGGGAGCTCAAGCTCCCCATCTCTCAGCTATTTTGCTGCTTTGGAGGTACCCCATTTTAACTCACAACTGTAGCTAATTACTGTTGAATTGCAATGAAATTACTTGATTCTCATAGTTCAACTGTGTTAACAAGCTGCACTTCAGTGCTTTTCTGTCTGACCATTCCACCATTAAAAACAAATAGATAAAAAACTAAAAACGATAAAAACCACAGCACAGTACCAGGAACCACTGTTTATTCCACAAAATGTTAGCGCTTTCGTCGACAAGACTTCATCAGACATAATGAAAATTTAAACCACTTCATTAAAATACCCTCTGCAAGTCATGTGACCACAATCACATGACAAAACTCCATACTTTATTTAAAAAAGGGAGGGTGGCCTAATGGTTAAGGTGTTTGCCTTGCAAGCACAAGGTGCAGAGTTTGAGCCTCACAAGGGATAATTGATTAGGCTTAAAATGGCTCGCAAGGGCAATTAGCTTAGTACTAATCTATGAAACTATGAAAAAACACACACAAATTTCAATGGTTAAAATTAATTTCATCTATTATAGGCTTTCCTTTTTAAAACACTATTGCTGCTAATAACTTCATTGAGACCAGGTGGTACTGTGGCATTCAACAAAATTTGCCACCAGAATTCACGTTCCTCTAATAAAATTGACCAGGGACCACCCCGTGGGAGTTGTTCAACTTGCTCTAATGCACAAAAAATGAAACTGTGCCCACTGTGGGAAGAAATATGTCTCCATAAGGCATTGGAAGGCTTAGCTTTCCTGATGTCATATAAATGTTCATAAATAAGTTGCCTCAACCTCCTTTCTGTCTTTCCCATGTAAAAGAAAGAGCACAGTTTACACAAAGCAATATTCACTACTCCTTTCACCCAGCAATTAAAATTACCTCTGATCTTAATCCTGATATTATTGACAACACACTCCCTTGTTTCTAAAATAGAATGGCAAGAACATGATCCACATTTAAACATTTTTCCTTGCTTGGAATGTGAAGTACCCCCATCCCATCAAACAAATTCTTAAGGGACTTACCCCTTTTGTAAACAAATTGAGGACCTAAACTCACCTTCTCCAACAGTTCAGCATTGTTAGTCAATAACTGCCAATTTTTCCTAATGATAGCTTCAGTAGAACCACAATCCAAATTGAAAGTAGTTGCAAACAGTGGGCGGGTCCCTACATCAACCTGTCCATTGTCCACAGATACCATTTGTTCTACCGGGGAATTACCCATCTTCCTCAACTCCTCTCCTTCTGGTACACAAGATTGTGGACTACCCAATAATGGTACAAAATGACCCAACTGTCGTTTCATCAAAACCTCCTTTTTGATATTATTAATGAGAGACTCAGGATAACCACAATTTGAAAACATGGAAGTGAAAATCCCACAGTGGGCATCCAAAAAATCCACCCATGAAGAAGCCATCCTGGCTGCCCTGACCATTTGACCCTTAATGACAGCCTTCTTCTGGCAAAACGGGTGACTGCTACTGAAGTGCAACAAACTGTTGGAGTAAGTGGGTTTCCTATAAATTCTAGACGAAAGTTCATTGGACACCAGATCCTTCCTCAACAAAACATTGAGGTAGTTGATTGTATCCTCACCTGTACTGTGTGAAAAACACAGAAAAGTAGTAGAATTATTAATATACTCCATAAAATCAACAATCAAGTCCTTAGGACCAGACCAAACCAAAAATAAATCATCCACAGGTACGTGGTGTATAAATTAATGTATTGGGAAAACCAGGACTCAAATACAAATTCATGTTCCCAAGCGGCCATGACAATATTTGCAAATAATGGACCACAAGAAGCCCCCATAGCAACACTGGTAACTTGTTTGAAATATTGTCCCTGGAACAAAATATAATTACTGCCCAACACAAAATCCATTAATGTGGTCAAAGTGTTGACTAACACCTGATCAAACCCAAAATTGAATGACAAATAATCCTCAAACCACCTAAGGCCAAAATCATTTGGGATACAAGAAAAAAGATCCTTAACACCGATAGTAATGAATAAATAATCAATACAAATATTGATCTCATTACTTCTAGTCAAGAAATCCCACAAATCCCTACACAAATGAGCAATATTCATAACATACGGCTTCAATAGGTGATCCAAAAATCGGGCAATGCCATAAGTTTTAGAGTTACCCACATTCACATTTGGCCTAAGGGGTGGATTGTGTATATCCTTGTGTATTTTGGGAAGTCCAAAAACATTTTTTGGAAGATAGGGTGAATCATTAACCATGTATTTGTGTTGCTCAGAAGTAATTTCACCCTGCATCAACGTCATACAATATTGTATCAATCCTATTATATGCTATGGTTCATTCCACCATTCCACCATTTGGCAGACAAAGATCCTTTTGACATTGGTGACTCAGTGGGCTGGCTGGAAGGTGCTCCCTGGTAACGTTTTATGGAGGAACCAAAGAGAGGCAGCAGCTGAGTAATTATAAGCTCGAGTCTGTGGGGTCTGAGAGTAACGAAGCAGAATGAGAGTAACAGCTCAGTAGCAGAGTGCACGGTTCTGTCTGACACACTGAAAGCTGCAGCAAGAAGGTAGTTCCTGCCCCACCTCTTTGCAAAGGAACAACACACTTTTTCCCAAAGCAGAAAATAAGAGAGAATTCAGATACAGAAGTTTGTTCCTTCAATGTCAAAGGGGGAGAAATTGTTTCCCTGAAGACTTCAAACACATTTCCTGTCATTTGGATGCTGCAGATAGGAAACTTTAATTCTTAATGTTATGATGATGTGAAAAATTTGCAGCAAAAATCCAGGTCGGATGGATCCCAGCTCTGTGGCAAAGAGGAATCATTTCCTAACCACTAGTTTAATCAGAACACATTGCATGACTGAGTCATGGGTGGCACAGTTACTTCAAACATCAATTTAATGACTTCCATAATAAGCATTAACAGTGAGAGGCACTCTTCTTCTTTCTTCTGCTTTTTCTTTCAGCTGCTCCCATTAGGGGTCGCCAAAGTGGATCATCTGTTTCCATTTGTTCCTGTCCTCTGCACCTTGCCCTGTCACACCAACCACCTGCATGTCCTCTCTCACCACATCCATAAACCTTATCTTAGGCCTTCCTCTTTTCCTGTTACCTGGTAGTTCCATCATTAGCATCCTTCTCCCAATATACCCAGCATCCCTCATCAGTACATGTCCAAACCAATGCAATCTTATCTCTCTGGCTTTGTCTCCAAACTATCCAACCTGAGCTGACCCTCTAATATACTAATTTCTAATCATGTCCATCCCCAACACACCCAGTGCAAATCTTAACATCTTTAACTCTGCCACCTCCAGCTCTGACTCCTGTCTTTTCACCAGTGCCACTGTCTCCAACTCATATAACATAGCTGGTCTCACTACCATCTTGTAGACCTTCCATTTCCCTCTTACTGATATCCGTCTGTCATAAATCACTCCTGACACTCTTCTCCACCCATTCCATCCTGCCTGCACTCTCTTCTTCACCTATCTTCCACACTCATCATTACTCTGAACTGTTTATCCCAATAAAGACGCACTAATCCTTTAAATTAACAGTACAGGAACATCTTGTAGGACAATGGTGTGAATGGTGTGCAGTTAACCATCACTTATGTAAGTTTACACATTAAAAACAAGCATTTTGTTTTCTGGGGGGGGGGGTGAAAAATGTCCTCTGTTTTGCACTTTACAGTGTTGATAGTAAAAGAAAGAAAACAGCAGCCAAAGTTCTACCACCAAAAGCCGTACAGCGTTTGGTGGTAGAACATTTGCTGCAGTGTTTTCCTTTTCTTTAACCTCATCAGAACAGTCATTACTTGTCAGAGCTGATCATCGCCACCGTCAATATTGTTTCAGGAGTTGCCAGGTCATTTGAAAAACTGAAGTAAACTATATGTCAGCTTGCTGGTAAATCATTGTGACAGTGAGAATTGGGCTAAGGAGATGATCTTTTTTATGTACACCCTCAGTGAATAGTAAATGATGATAGAATGAAATTTGTTAGCACAATCTGTGGCACAAGGCTGACCTTTGTCCAGTTATGTAATGATTGCAAATCAAATTTTGTGCTAGTTTTAATTTATTAATATGATTCAAGTGTTAATACACAGCTTCTTGCATTCCTGACCATTCTCTGAAAAAAGAATTTTAAATATATTGTGAAGAGTCATAAAAGTTATTAAAACTACAAAAAAATAGCAATGTTATCAGTAAGAAGTTTTCTTTACAGTGATAATAGTCAGTGCATTTATAGTCTTTATACTATAATATAGCAATAACCAATGACTGGATGTAGTATATTGAAGATTTACCCACAGTCGGTGTTGTTTAATCATGAGAGTGAAGTCTCGGTGATTAACAAAGACAACCATGGGTAAATCTTCACACCCAGGAGCTGATTATTGCTATTATTGAATGACATTATTTAAGAAAATAATTGCATATTTGTCTTAATAATGTCTTTGTATAATGGCACTGTGGTGTTCTTCTGCCTTTTTTTCTGCATCCTGGGTCTTTCTTTATGTGTACATCTGTATGGGACTTACGTTCCAATGCTTTCATAGTACACCAGTGCTTTGGAAAGGAAGCAATGAAGAAAGGAAGATCTCCATTGCTTCCTTTTTTTTCTTTTTAAGTTTTAAATCCGGACAGTTCAGAGGTATAAGATAGAGAGGGCAGAAATGCAAGGAAAATCAGATACATCTCTTTAGTTTTGCATAATGTACTTGATTTTCCTTGTATTTTCTCTGTCCTGTCTCTTTCACACCACAGAACTGTCGGGATTTCAAACTTTATTTTAAAAAAAAAAAATTCAAGAAAACTGAAATGCCATAGCATATATTAATAGAAGAAAATCCAGGTGATTGGACTTTTTTCTATTGGTATTTGCTTAATTTACAATGGGCACGCTGGTTGGGCTGACCAATCAGTGCGCATACTTTTGAATGTTAATGACCTATCATTGTATAATATAATTTAATGCACACAAACCCTAAATTATATTTTTGCTAAACTTTCTCAAACAAATTGTCATAACTTGGATATATAGTGCTAGAATTTTTTTGTTAACTAGACATAAGCTTTCACGTGACAGTAATACATTCCTCTATAAATGAGATATTTACAGATTTGGTAACAGAGTGCAACTCTAACCTTTGATTCATACTACTCAAATGTATTAGGGTGGCCTGTTGTATGAAAATACAAATGTATCAGGGTGGCCTGTTGTATGAAAGTACAGAGGGTGTTGGTGAAAATATTAAAGAGTTGGGGACCAAGGATAGACCATTGTAGTATATCAGTGGTGACTGGCAGGTAAGGAGAGAGCATGGAGTGCCATTTTCCTGACTGATACCTATTGGACAGGTAGCTTTTGAACCACAGAAGAGTGGTCTGAGAGAGACCTAGTTAGGACATTTGAGTACAAGTTTGCTGTACAAAACTGTGTTGAAGGCTTTAGACAAGTCTAGAAATAAGGAAGAAACTAGTTTGCCATTAGGCAGATCAATTTATAAAAGACTGTAATTAGTTTATAGCCAGAACAAAGCAATTAACAAAGAGATGCAAGTAAAACAGGTTGTCTGTGATTTCCTGAGACTAAATAACTGGCATATGCAGTATAGTCTGCTGATCAAGCAAAAGGGGAGTGGCCAACTTAGTAAGAGATCCTTAGAGTGCACAGACTATTTCACAGAGCAGGCATGTATGCAACTTATTAAAGTTAATATACAACAAGGTTCTTCATGATAAATATGCTTACATTAAACAAGGACAAAATTCTCAGTAAACTTGTAGGTAGGGCCTTGTGGCAGAGCTCCTGAGATATTGAGGTCAGATGTAGTGACCGCAGGTACTGTTCTATGAAAGAAGATAGTGACTGAGTGTAAGAGTAGACAACACCTAATTTATTGGGTATAAAGTGATGTAAATGGACACTGACAATGACTTTCCCTGTCTCCCACCATGGCATATCTCAACATACTTCTCAATAACATGTAGGGCTCTCAGCTAAGAATATATATATATATATATATATATATATATATATATATATATATATATATATATGGGTCTAGGTTAGAAGATCGACAGCCGACATCACCGACAACGGATTAGCGGGCGCCAGATGATCGACATTGAAGACCGACGCCACGGATGAAAACGGCTTGGCCAGGATAGTGACTTGGAAAGAAGGCTGTGTGAGTATGCGGTGGTGACGGACGTTAGGGTGCGAGTAAGGTAAGTGTGGATAGTGACAGTCTGTGGGGATAGGGGTGGGTTAAGTGAGTTAGGGCGCGGGTTAGGTAAGTGTGCGGTAGTGGTATTTTTTGGGTTAGGGGCGGGTTAAGTGAGTTAGGGTTAGGGCGCAGGTTAGGTAAGTGTGCGGTAGTGGTATTTTGGGTTAGGGCGGGTTAAGTGAGTTAGGTTAGGCAGGTTAGGTAAGTGTCTTGGTAGTACTATTTTTGGGTTAGTGGGTTAAGTGAGTTAGGTTAGGGCGGGTTAGCTGAGTGTGCGATAGTGACGGACCTTAGGGTAAGGGTTTGGGTTAGGGTTGTACATAGTTGTGTGTGTGAGGTTTAGTGTGGGTTTGTGAGGATTTTGGTGTGCTTGTGTTCTCTGTGTGGTTTTGGATTGGGGATGTGTTTTGTTAGTTGATTGTTGTTATTGTGGTGTGTGCAGTGTATGGGGTTTCGTGTTTGTGGACTGTCGGTTACTTGTTTGTCGGGCATGTGAGGTGTCGTGGTTATGGTTTGTCGATTATGTGGTGTCGATGTTTCTGTTGTCGGTGAAAGTAGCTGTCGATGTTATAACCTAGAACCATATATATATATATATATATATATATATATATATATATATATATATATATATATATATATATATATATATATAAATAATAAGTGAAAACTAGTGATTAATTTCTCTACTGCAGCACATCCTAGATTTGCAAACTTAGTGTTATTTTGTAAATAATTCATTGCACTTTCTAATATGGGCTATTATTAGATAGTAAGTTGTTTAGTTTAAGAAGCCAGATCCAAAACATCTGAATGCCATAATGAGCTATGGGTGTCTGCTGAGGTCAATAAAGTGTCTAAAACATGCATGTGCACAGCTAGTGATGTTTGGCTTTATTGGCCTGAAAGTATCCATGAAGACTTAAAAAGTAAAATGTCAAGGGCATTCAGAAGTCATGAAGGTGAAACACTTTATGTCTGTAAGGGGTCACTTGCGTGTCAATTACGAGAAGTCCCAGATCCCCCCCACATAAGTCATGGAGTTCATAGGTGCTCATGTGTACCTCTCAGCATCAAGAGAAAAGGGGGCTGCATTTTGCTTTAACCTAGAATGTGTAAAACTGAGTAACAAGTACACTTGATGTTCAGATGACAATAGCACACCCATCCATATCTTTTCTGGATCCACCCCGTGGATAATATTACCCAATTGCATGCATTAGAACCTAGTTTCATGTAAAAATTTTCAACTGTGATTAAAAATACAGTCTTGTATTTGTTTGTATGTGTAAATAGACCCACTCTCATACAAAGAAGGATATATTTTCTGTTATACTAGAAACCACTCTCATATGAAATATATGTATTGTGACCCACTCTCATACAATTTTAACCCAGACTCATACAATGTAATACTCTATTGTAAATATTGTTTAACAAAAGCTCACCTATCGAGATTTCAAACTCTCCTGAAGGTAGAAAGATATAGTTGTGTACTGGCCCACCAGAAATGCACCAAAAAAATATCAAGAATGGTCCCAGAGATGATTTTTGCTGAAGCATTTCAAAATAAATAAATAATATGAAAAATCCAAGTCATGGCACCAAACTGTTAAGGTCAAAAATAACTTTGTGTGACACAGTTCAGCAAAGTAGACTAATCTCATTTATTGCAAAGAGCTCACATACATGGAAGACTAAGCAACCAGGGTCCTGTCTCTTTGAACACAAGAAACTTCATTATTTTATATTATTATTGCTTCTAGGCAGAATATTTTGTAGCTATTAAATTATAGCCACTGATCTATTAAAACTTAACAGCTTTGCATTATTTTGCTTACTATGAATCCGCAGAACCCTTATCTGCATCTTTCCATATTAGGCACATGTTGTGATCTTCCATGTTGGAACTTTCTACACTGACAATATTCATGTTGGCAAGAAACATATCATTAAAGGTAGACTTAAAAATATCAGAAATTGTCTTGAAACAAGATGGCATCCAGAAAGGGAAATATGCAACGGGAGAATTTTCCCATTTTTATACTTCTCCTGTCATAACATTTATTTGTTGAGTTGACGATGGCATTTAAATTAATTGATCAATCATTTAGCATAGAAAAATTACTAATATCAGTTTTAGGTCCCAAGCTATGGCATGTCTTTGTGATTACCTCCATAATAGACCATTCTCTGGGTTTGGTACCCCTATAACTAAATTCCATAAAGCCCTATTCTTGTGCCTATTCTATTTTCACTTTTCCTTAATGGTCTTCCCTCTAAGATATATATATATATATATATATATATATATATATATATATATATATATATATATATTTATATATATACATGGGTCAACTTCATTAGATCGAAAGACCATTTGATCAAAACCCATTTGATCGAAAACCAGTATTCAAGGCAAATAACAGGGATTTGTTCCCCTCCCCAATGTTGTGCAACCATGGAGTTGGTATATATAGATAGGGGGGTATGGGGGGGCAGCCTCCCCACATTGGGGGTTTGGAGGGCGAAGCCCCCCACCTATTTTCATTTAAAATCTGTACTTTTTGTTTTATTTTCTTCTTTTAAAGAAAACTGTGCGGAGGGCTTCACCCCCCCCAACACCCCCCCCCATGGTGGGGGGGGGCTGTGCCCCCAAACCCTCCTAACTGTATACACCAACTCCAGGGTAGCATGACATTGGGGAGGGGGACAAATCCCAGTTTTATGCCTTGAATATGGTTTTCGATCAAATGAACTTTCGATCAAATGGTCTTTCGATCAAATTAAGTAGACCCAGATATATATATATATATATATATATATATATATATATATATATATATATATGTGTGTATGGGTTCCGTTCAGAAGCTTGAAATACTGAAATCTCTAATTTCAGTATTTTGAGCCCAAGAAGCCGAATCTACATAACAGCGAAAGTTTAGAAGTGCGAAATTCAAAACCTCGAATACCGGAGGTTTTGAATTTCACGCTTCTAAAGTTCCACTATGGTTATGTATTCAGGTAAGTGTGTAAGTGGGTTAAGGCATTTGGTTAGGGGCTGTGGTGTGTGTTAGTGTGTTTTTTTACTGTGATGTGTGTGTGCGAAGAGAAAGTAGCTTGTGTGGTGGTGTTTTGTGTGTGTTTGTATGTAGTGCGACCTCGGAGTGACAACATTTAAGTAGGTGGGGTGTGGGGAGTGCAGGGGGGCTTGTGTGCTTCTGTGGTGGATGGTTTGTGTGTGTGTGTGTGTGTGTGTGTGTGTGTGTGTGTGTGTGTGTGTGTGTGTGTAGTAAAACTGCGAAATTCAAAACTTCCGGTATTCGAGGTTTTGAATTTCATGTTTTAGTTTTCATTGTATTGTTTTGCAGATTCTACTTCTTGGGCTCGAGATACTGAAATTTGAGATTTCAGTATTTCGAGCTTCTGAAGTGAATCCACACACATACATATTATATATATATATATATATATATATATATATATATATATATATATATATATAAATTACATATATAGATATATGGGTTCATTACTAAATATTGAAATTCCACAGTCCCAAGACTCTGAATACACCCAGAATCTCGAGTTTGCAGAATCTCAAAAACAGTCAAAGGAGATTGCTGTATAGTGTGGAATGGGAACTTTGCCATTCTCTCAACTGTAGTGTAATCTCGGAGTTGGTATATTTAAGTTGCAGGGGGTGCAGGAGGGCTTGCCCCCCTGCATAAACGTTATTACTGTTGTTTTGTGTTGTAGTTTTTTTTTTTTATTTCGAGATTCCGCAATCTCGAGATTTTGGGTGTATTCAGAGCCTCAGGATTGTGGAATTTCGATATTTAGTAGTGAACCCAAATCAAATTAAAGAATGAAGGATGGATCTATATATATATATATATATATATAATATATATGGTTTAATATCAAAATAAAGAATGAAGGTTCGATGAAAACGGGAACATCATATGTCAGTTCCTGTATTACCGATCTTCATTTCTGAGAGTGTCCGTTGCTGTGAAATACCACTGTGAATTCGCTGATACATAGTTGATGTTATGAATAGAGATAGATCACGTTACAATATGAGTCCAAAAACGAACAATAAACTAGTAACAAGTCTGTTGAAAACACTTCAGTTTACCGCGCCACTACTAGAATAAAATGATGAACATGCTGAACGACGATACTACATATGCTCGATCCTCAAGGTATGATATGGTTAAAGCACAAACCAAAATTGATTGGCAGCTTTATGAACTACTTATGGATGGATGTATTAACAAAGTTGAACATGATTACTTAGTAGTAGAACATCCCATTACACCCAAAGTGTTCGGGATACCAAAAATACATAAAGATGTGGGTAACCCCCCTTTTAGACCAATAGTAGCAGCTAAACATTCCAAAACTGAGTCCCTGGCACATTTTATTGATATTAGTTGTAAAGAAGTTATAAGTAATATTGCCCACATTTTAAAGGACTCATGGCACTGTTTAGAAAAATTACATGAGAATAGGGACAGGATTTCTACTGACACATATTTAGTCACTATTGATATTATTAATTTATTTTCAGTCATACCTCATGAATTTGGACTTGAGATGTTTGAAAAAAGTTTATTAAGATATGGTATTCAGCATACTGTTAAAAGAAAACTATTAGTGGATCTTATGGAAATGATTCTTTTTAATAACTTTTTTCAGCAAGATGGTGAATATTTTAAACAGGTGTCAGGGGTTGCGATGGGAGCAAGGTGTGCACCGGTGTATGCCAACTTAGTTCTGGCAGAATGGGAACAACAACATGTATTTAACTGCACATTTTGGTCCAATGTAGTCCTTTACTTAAGATTTCTGGACGACATCCTAGTAATTTAGAAAGGGAATAAAGAAGAAATGAAGGATTTTATTGATTATTTAGGAAATACAACTTCCTTCCTAAAATTCACGTACAATATAAGTAATAACAAATGTGAATACTTAGGTATTAATATTTATAAAAAAGAGGGGACAATAGAATCCAACATATTCCGCAAAAAAACATTTTCAAATTCGTATTTGCATTTTAAAAGTTGTCATCCTTATTTTCAGAAAAGAAATTTAATAAAAGGACAAATGATTAGGTTGTCGAGATTAATAAGTGAGGACATTATTTTCACTAGTGAGTTAGATTTTCTATGTAAAATGTTTTTGGAAAGAGATTATCCTGACAACCTCATCACTTGTTTGAAAGAGGAAATTTTACAGAAAAGACATGAACATTTTAAGCCTATATTGATAATAGGTAAAGAAGGAATGAAAAAAACAACACCCACGGATAAAAATATGGCATGTTCATTGACATTACCATACAACGATGACACTAAAGTTATAGTGGAGGTAGTAAAAGATGTATGGGAAAGTGTGTTCAGTAATAACAGTGGAATAATGGATCAAATAGGTGTAACCCCCTCCATTGTATTTAGTAGAGGAAGAAATTTGAAAGAAATATTTGAAACTCAAGAGGCAAACAAAAAATCTTGCATGAAAAAGTGTGGATTTTGCAAGATTTGTAGATATATCAATGATGGGCCATATGTAGCCATAACGGGATATAATAGAGTTATTAGATGTCCAGGTTTTGTGAACTGCAATACGAAACAAGTAATTTATCTTGCGACATGTTTATCATGTGAGGCATTCTATATAGGAAAGACGATCAGAAAGTTGAGAGAGAGAATAAGCGAACACAATAGGGATATAAAAAACAAAAAATCAACAAACGCTTTATATATGCATAGTAAAGAATGCCCAACTTTCAAAAAATTTCTGTTTTTTGTAATTGATAGAGTGCCCGATACAACAATAAAAGAAGGAGATGTAAATAACTTGTTGGAAATGAAAGAATGTCTTTGGCAGTACAGGCTTAATGCCAGTAAAAAACCTGGCATTAATGAATATATATCCATTAGTAGCTTTTTAAGAATGAAATCTTATACTATTTAGTGGTTGAATATTTTATTGTATCAATTGTATTTATAGTATTAATTACATATGTATATAAATATTGTTATTTATTTATTATATTTATTTACTTGAATTGTTATATATACATTATCAAAAGATTTTACCTTATTTATTATATTTACAATATCTCAACAGTTTTTATTAACAGTTTTTATAAGTATTTCTTTCTAGATTAGCATCTGTGTATATATAGTCCATAAGCTTTTTGTTTTTAAGTTATTTTAAGATACGTGCAGGGCCTGTATAGACCTTTATGGTTGTCTGCTCACATATATGTTACAAATATTTATACCCTTATGTATATATATATATTTTATATTCGCTATAATTAAGAAACAATCAATTAGTAGGCATCATCCTGTTTATTATTATATTATTATATTATTTTATGTTTTTATGTCTTCATGTTGTTATGGATATGATATAATACCTATATATCCGGTTGTAGATTCAAATGTTGTTCTTCTGTCTTTTTTTGTAATTTAATTACATAATTATGTTATTATTATCATAATTACAGATAATTAATTGAGTAAGAAACAGTATTTAAGAAAACTGCTCCATTAGCTATGTACTCTGATGAAACCCGGTATGTGACTGGGTGAAAGCACTAAGTCTTTTCTTGTGTATGTTGTCGGTTATAGTTATTGGAATAAACTGAATTTATTCATTAAGAGTGGTGCGGTAAACTGAAGTGTTTTCAACAGACTTGTTACACGTTACAATATGGATTGGGAAATTTATTCTTTTCCTCACTTTAGTACAACCTCAGAGTTGGAATATATAATTTGCAGGGGGTGTGGGGGGAGTCAGACCCCCACAGGGGAGAGTGCAGGAGGGCTTGTCCCCCCCTGCATACACGTGACTTTCAGTGTTCTGCAGTACATCCGAACTGCTGTAAAACAGGTAGTTAAGTATATACTTACCACGCTGTTGTGAAAGCTGCAGGGGAAAAAGGATGTCGAATAATGCCGAATTCGCATTCGTTGGCATAACATTTGACATACTGAGCTAATTAATATGCAGTATGTCGGTATTCTGAGTCACTAACATGAATGGATTACGTTCTGCATTTCACGGTTTTGATAGCAAACATATATATATATACATACATATATATATATATATATATATATATATATATATATATATATATATATATATAGATATATATATATATATATATATATATGTACAGTATTTTTCAGTACCAAAGCCACAGTTTGATAGCTGGTGCAGAAATAAAAATGTATATTTATTATGCAATAGATTATCACACAGATGTTAGGTTTCAGTCCCCTTCCATGACACAAAAGCATTTTTTTAATGATTACAGTATGGAGACTACAATTTTTGTACTGGAAAGATAAAGGGTGGTTTGAGAAACAACAAATATGCATGACATATGTGCCATACACTCTAGTTTATGCGATAGCCACAGTTTATTTAGAGAGGTTAGAAGGCAGCGGCTGCTGATTTTTTTACACAGCTTGACTGTACTTCAGTTTCTCAGTCTTTTTTTAGGAAGCATGCTTGCAATCTTTATTCATAGCACATAGATGAGAGCTCATAAACCTCTAATATCCAGTGACATGACTTATTTTTGCAATCATTTTTATAAAGCAATTGTTGTTATTAATGAAGTCAACAATGACTGTCAACACTGACCTTGAGCATCAAACGGCACCATTTCACCCTCCTGGCCATTTTACTGTCCATCATACTAGTGCTAGCAATTTCAATTCCCAGAACTCTAAAAGTAGGGCACAGATACACACACACACACACACACACACACACACACACACACACACACACACACACACACACACACACACACACACACACGCATAAAAATACATGTATGTGCTGTATGTTACATGTTTTAATACACACTGAATATCCCCAATCCCGTTAGTCCAAAATATTAACCATTTGAAATGTCTGGACTTTCTACAGCAAGTTCTGAAACATGGAGTCTGAATGGCCAAAAAGAAAAGACTTACATATAAGTCTGAGATGGCCATTATTGAGAATATTCCCCCTTACTCTGATGTCTGGTGATCCTGGGGTTAGTATACAAGTTTAGGGGTATAGGGTGCATGTCCCCCACATTGGGATTCAGCAGGGCTTGCCCCCCTGCAAACAGATGTTTAAAGAAGACAGATGTTCAAGATTCACTCATCTCCAGCATTTTTTATCTTGTTTTGCATGTTATCACTTGGCATTATGTTATTGTTGGGAAATAATTCCATTTTCTATAATTAAGTCCACTGCCTGTTAATGCAGATCTCTGCAGGACAAAACTAAGTAAATGCAGAAGATCTAAGAAAATAATCTACCATTACTACAAACATGGAAAAAAAAAAAGAAAAGTCTGAGGCTTCCCTTTCTTCTCACATAATCTGGTTTTTATTTATACTGAGATAAGTGCATTCATACAAAGACTTCATAAAATCTAACAGTTGACAATTTCAAAGTTTAGTCCAAAAATAGATATGTTGACTTCAGTAATTGTATGTGACTGAATATATTCAGATAAGGTTTTTCTCTGCATAATTTACAGCTATTTGTTAACCAGCCACAGTACCTAAACTATTCTTCTATTGAAACATTTCCCGTTACATTTATCTGCTGGATTTTTTTTTCTGTACTTCATAGGTTCATAGGATGATACTAGGTTATTGGCCCAGAGGCCCTTATAAGCCTAGCCAAGAATTTTGTCCATGTTCCCACAAAGTCAGCTCCTGTATCCCCTGTCCAGCAGGGACACGTGGGATCCCAGGGATGTATTTTCTGTTTCCCATCCATTCATCCAGGTTCCTCTTAAAGAGGGCTAGAGAGGTACTCTGCTTGACATGGAGAGGGACTCTATTCCATAGATTGGAGAGTCTCTGGGACACAAATCTATCTCGCCAATAAGTTCTATTAATGTCACAGACCAGGTTGAGGCCTTGCGTGCGGGTTGTGTGAGCAGAGTTTGACTTACGGATATGCAGCAACTCCATCAAGGCTAGGTCTGAAATGGCCTTGTATGCCAGACTCAAGTAACCTCTGAGCAGTCTGTACAAGACTGAGTAAAGGGACAGGGCTTTTAGCCTCTCTGTATAGGATAGGTGTTTGAGACCCTGGATTTCCCTGGTCAGGAACCTCTGTGGTCTCTCCAGACCTGCATGTACTTGGCAAGGTACATGCCGAAGGGGGCATTGTACTCGATAATGGGTCTGATAAGGGAATTGTACAGGGATGTTATGACCTCCTTGTTTCTGGATGAAATACCCTTACATGCCGAAGGGGGCATTGTACTCGATAATGGGTCTGATAAGGGAAGAGTAAAGGGATGTTATGACCTCCTTGTTTCTGGATGAAATATCTTTACTTATGAGGTGGGCCATGTAGAAAGCCTTCCATACAATGGAGGCAACATGGTGGTCAAAAGTCAGGTTGCTAATAACCCTAGTGCCCAAGTCCCTCATGACTGATTGCATGCTTAGTACGTTGTTATTAATATGATAAGTAGTGGGGACTCCATTTTCCCCAAAGAGGTTAATGATGGATTTCTTGGCATTCAGTTTGCGGACATGCTTCTGGCACCAGACATTAATTTGGGTAAGGCCATCTTGGAGGGTGTTCACATCACTAGGTGAATTTAAGGCAGTACCCAACTTGCAGTCATCTGCAAACTTGGTCAGCCACAGATCACTGGTTTTGGTTTGCACTTTAGAAAAGTATATCCCAAACAGTAGAGGCCCCAAGACCAATCCTTTGGGTACAATGCTCGTTACGGGTACTACTAGAAGTTGCTTCTCCTATTTTGACTGAGTAGGTTCTATCAGTGCGTCAGTTAGCTACCCATCTGGTAACATATGTGTTGATGCCTAGCTGGCATAGTTTATCTATTATGCCCTAGTGGGGAACAGTGTCAAAGATTTTGGCTAGGCCAAGCTAGGTGGTGTGCACTGTCTTCCCCTCATCCATGGCTTTGGTAACTGTTTCAAAGAGGTCAACCAAGTTTAACAGGCATGATTTCCCTTTGACAAAACCAAACCATGTGGGGTCAAGTGTTTGGAGGTTGCCAATGTCCTTGTTTATAAGGTCCACAATAACGCATTCCATGGTCTTGCAAATCAGGTTAGTTAGGCTGATGGGCCTATAATTGCCTGAGTCAGTGGATGCTCCACCTTTGTGTAGAGGGATGAAAGTGGCTGTCCTCCATTTGGGTAGGATGAAGCCAGTGCTTGGGCTTTGGTTGAATAAGATGCCTAATGGAGCTGAGAGCTCATGCCTGAGTTCATGTAGGATACAGCCAGGGATGTTGTCAGGTCTCAGGGAGACTGTATTTTCTGCCTTTCAGAGGGTATTAAACATCTGCTCCCTGGTGATGAGGGGAGGGGGGCAGATGCTGGGGTTGTCCTTGTTTACTGATAGGGGTGACAGAGGGGTGAAGTTTTCACTGAACCTGCCTAAGCAGGGTAGCTATATCTATGGCATTTGTGTATGTGGTGTTATTGAACACCAGTTTAGAGTAGATTTAGGTATTACCTTTGAGATTGCTCTCATATGTGAAGAAAGCCTTGTGATTGCCCTTAGTGGGTGTGGCCAATATGGACTCAGAGTTAGCCTTAGAGGATTTCACCAGTGACCTTATTTGCTTGCTCAGACAAAGGAGAGATTGCTTCCAACTTGGCACCTGCTCCTTCTTGGTCCTGGGCAGCATTTATTTCCTTTTATTATAGAGTTTGTTTATTGCTGCTGTCCACCAGACAGGTTTACTCTTCCTTGAAGAAGATGATTTGGTCCTGTCAGGTATTGCTGAGTCCATGCAGCTATGTAGGTGCTCATATAGTTTTTTGGTGTAGGCTTGGACATTACTGCTAGTTCCAACTGAAGGGATGGTGGCTGTGAAGTTGCTTATACCTGCTCAGGAGATTGTAATCAGCTTTGGAAAAGTTTTTTTTATTTGACCTTCATAAGTGGGGGGGGGGGGGGGGGTTAGGGGAGATGGTGACTTTGAAAGTGATCACTTTATGGTCAGATCTTACCAAGGAGGATGATACTGTAGGGGTGCTACAGTGGTTACTCATGTTGGTTAGTACTGATCCAATGCATTGGCATTAACGAAGATGAGGAATTTCTGGGCATTCATGTTTGGGCTAAAATAGGTCTTCTACTCTATGATCGGGTAGTTAAATTCACCCAGGATCCGGTAGTGGGTTGAATCTTGATGGATTCAAGTAAGTCCAGATAGGTGGAGTGGGTGTCCTGAGTGATGGTTGGGGGTCTGTAGCTAGCTATGATTTGAATAGGTGTTTTGTCAACAGTTAACTGCACTTGGAGTGTCTCCTGTGCATCATACCGTTTGACCAGCCTGGAGGTGAGTATGTCTGTGATAAATACTGAAACTCTAACTCCTTTGGATTTGTAGCCCTCCTTCAGGTGTCCCTACTGTCCTGATGAACCCACTCCATTATATGTCATTTATCTTACTGGGCATTGTCCAGATAAGCAACAATATTTAAAAAATAATACTACATATAAGAATACTGGGGGAATAAGCATTTTGTTCTGCTAAGGTAACACCTTTCTCTTCTAACTTCCTTATGTTCTGCATGGATAAGGAGGATTGCAGTGCAGGCACATTTTACGAAATGTAAATCTTAATCTTGCATGACAGAGTACAGCCTGAAGAGTCTCCCAGAAAGCAAAGGTGCTGGATGGCTCCCCACAATTCTCCCATTACAAACTGCCACTGATCACTGGAGTGCTACGGGTGTTAGCTATTTTGTTTTGCATCATTGGTGATCATTGATGACTAGTGTTCCTCAAGAATCTCCCCTTTTTACCAGTAGTTTATTTAGAACATGCTATGCGGAACTGTTTTTCATTTTGCTGCACTGCTGTGGTAGTAGGTCTTTGTCCCAAGGTAAATAGAGTGCTACAGATGTTAACTGCTTTGTTTTACATCACTGGTAGCCAATATTTTCTCTAAAAATTCATTATTTACTCTCAGTATATTAAAAAACTTGCTACAGCAAGCTGTGTGTGTGTGTGTGTGTGTGTGTGTGTGTGTGTGTGTGTGTGTGTTACAGAGACACTGTAGTATTAGAGAGCACACACATTGTTACTACAATACAAGAAAATATTAACCATAAGGACCTCACACTGTTAGAAAATACGAATAAGGAAGACAACACAGATAGTATTAAAAAAGCATGTCAGGGTATGTAGAAACAGGAGTTAAAATAAACCCACAGAAAAAGAAAGGATACTTCAGATTTATTGGAAATGACATGAAATAAGACTAGGACTACAGCTTATAAATAACTGTTATAAACTGAATGACATGAAATCCAAATATAAATGGTTATGAGAATGAACTTGAAAACACAGAAAAGTCCAACCAAAAAGCATCAATGAAGGAGAGGGACATCCTTCCACTTGATGATTCTCATGAAAATCTGCTGGTAAAATCACTATCAGGAATGAACAGAGTACTTATTACTGTAACAGTGCTGACAGGAGTGAAACCACAAGGGATGAATTTGCTATCACCATGTTTGGTATCATAAACATCCTACTTTGGTAATGTATAGGTATTTTTTGGGACTAATGATTTGTAAATGATCCTCTTAAAACATATGAAGGCAGCTCATAAAGAAATTATTTTTAGTCAGACAAATAAAATAGATCTCTGCTTCTGTTAGATACCCCTGTATTTAAGGTATATTATTTATTCATAATGGCAAAACTGTTTAACACAAGGCTAACCTGGCAAGGATATCGTAGTGTTTTTGAGTCATAGCTCTTTGGAAAGATCTAACAAATATTTTTTCCACATTTTCAATGGATAAATTGCATTTTGTTGGAGCTTAGAATGCATTTCTGACAAACCCTCAAAGAGGTATTTTTTTTTAATCTTTACTGCAAGTCAATACCAATAAAACATAATTAAGTCTAAAATGTATATAAAATTATTTTATGTCAAAGCTTAAAGTTTAAACATTGAAAAGTAAAATTGGACCTTTTAAATAAACACAATAACTTCAGTGTTAAAGCAGATAGATATTACCTCTATCCATTAACATATCTATTAGTATATTTGTTTCCGCTACAAAATTTTTACCCTTACTAATGAGCCTACTTAAACTCACCATCTGGCCTTTCCTGACACTTTTTTTATACTGAATAGGATGGCAACTGTCAAACCTCAATAGGGAATTTGAATATGTTTTCTTTCTGAAGATGGTAGATGTAATTTTGCTGTCTAACAGTTTTTTTCCTGATCAAAATATCCAGAAAATCTATTTCAATTTCACTTGTTCTAGATGTAAATTTAAAGTACCTCACTGCACTATTTAGATAATCCACAAACTAGTGCTTCGTCTACAGATCCTTTCCACAATATTAGGACATCATCCAAAAAGTGTAAATAACACTTTATTTTGTCCTTATATGTGGAATCTAGTATGTGCTGTGCTTCCCAGCCTGCCATCACCAAGTTTGAATAAACTGGTGCACACTTTTCACTCATGACAACTCCTGTCTTTTGGCGGAAAAACCCTCCCTCAAAGAATACAAAATTATTAGTTAGTACCACCTCCATTACTTCAACCAAAAAATTCACCTTAGTAGGGTAATGTTTTCTGGATTGAGTTAACATCTGTCCAGACTGTTCCAGACCTTCTTGATGAAGGATGACACCAAATAAATTTACTACATCCACTGCCAAGAAGATGTAGTCATCATGTGTGCTGATTTCCCTCAGTACCTCTAGGCAGTGCCATGAGTCTCTCAAGATCTGTTTCTGTTCCTGAACTACCTGTTTGGACCAAAAATCTCTATATGCAGCCAGAGGTTCTGTTTTTGATTTCCTAGCCAAGACTATAGGTCTGGGGGAGGGGGGGGGGGTCATTCTGCTTTTTTGTAAATCTTGGGTATCCTGAACACGGCCGGAATTATAGGTGCCTCTACTTGTAAATAATCCAGTTCTGCCTTACTAATAATTCCTTGAAAAAGAATCATTCAAAAATAGGTCAACGTTTGCATAAGCCATGTAGATTTCATTTCAGAATACCCTTTCATATGTAGCGCTATCATTCAGAATGTCAGACATCTTAATAGTGTAATCTAACTGACTCATTATAACCAGACCCCCTCCCTTGTCCGGCTTTATGACCCTATAGTGCTTGTTTTGCACTAGGTCACTCAAACATTTTCTCTCTTCTGTTGTCAAATTATCTTGTGACATATTTCTAGAGTTACAGATCCTCCTTATCTCCCCACTCACATAACCTTTCAAATGCAATCACCATTGGAATACTAGAGGGAAATAATGTGCTTTTTCTCTTTAGACCTGTTTGGTCCATTGCGTGTGGTGTACCTCTCATCAAAGTACAACCTCAAATTCAACTGTCTGGTGTACAATTTCAAGTTAAGTATTCTTTTTATATCAGTTTTAAAGCTTGGTACATAATTAAGACCCTTGCACAGCTCCCTTAAATGTATTTCACTAGTTTCAAGATCACTCAGGTTATACAACGTAAAACCTTGATATGTTGATACACAGACAGTGGAAACATGATTGTCTACCACATTAGAATCTACATACATTTTGTCACTTGTCATGTCCTTAAAAAATTGGTACATTCTTGAGTAGAGTCCTTATCAGTGCTGAAATGTCCAAGAACAATTGCTTGATTACTTTCAAGCCTCAATTCCCTGTCCTCCTCCATCTCGGTCCCTGCACACACCAATTGTTTTGCCCTCTCCAAGCTGCTCTGATCGACGCACTTGGTGTGAATTCACTAAAAAATGTTCACCATTGCCAGCATTCCTACTTTCTGATTAATTCAGACCTGCATTCTCTCTTCCATCACGATTAACATGTTGCATGGCCTCAGTTTGTACCCGAGAATAAGTATCTTGTTGGGAGGGGTGGGGGGATAGGATATGCCCTGTGCTCAGCATATTCTTTGGCATCTCTATCCAATTTATTAACTTTTCTACTGATATTGTTAGTGACATATTGTCCAAATCAATGCATACCTTGTTAAACTGTTCATCCCTCTGTTCAAATAACAAGTCACAAGTAATACTTTCATGCAATTCCAAAATACCTTTTTACAAATCAATCAACTTACGGTCATTCTCCCAAGTGACCAAAAAATACTGATGCAAAAATGTGGACAGTCTGTGAAAATCTATATATTTAAGAGGCATGACTGACTCTATAGCATATATCAATAGAAAATAAGTCAGGCCGCTCAATGGTCATTTAAGAGCCAGACTTTTTTCTATTGATATATGCTCACTTTACAATGGGAACACTGATTGGGCTGTTCAATCGGCGTACTCATTTTTGAATAACAATGATCTGTCATTGTATAATTTCAAATAATAACCTAGCAATAAACACAAGATATATACAACATTTCCGTGCCCACTATTTAAAAAAGATATAGTCCTCTCATTAAGTTTGGTAAAAAAGAACTTGTTCAGCTGGTCTCGATAATTTCAGGACATCTGGTAAAATTTATTTTTGAATGTGGTGACTATATTAGACCAACTGTTTAATGGTTTTCTTATAAATGCTATGGTACCAAAAGAATATAATAGACCTAATGCCTCAGTTTATTGCTGAGTTACAGATCTCTATAGTTAACATCTGTAATTTAGACATTTTTGAAAGGTGTGTACTTCAACTATTTATAGGAGGCAGCAATTATGGGCCAACTATGGATGATACTCAGCAGAACATTTTTTAAAGGTAGGTCTAATCTCAGTCATCACATCAAGTTTTACAACAAGCTCTCATTATTCTTAGATCAAAGACTGTATGCCTGGATGCAGCAAAAGCATTTGACTGTATACTACATGACCAAATACTGGACATGATGAATAAAATGTCTACTGCAAGTGTTCACATGTTATAGCAGCACATGGTACACATGCTCATTGCCACTGTCTCTAAATTGCCAAATATCGTTACTCACATTAGACAGACCCTAGTTAATAACCTAGCGCTTCCATCACCTGACCATACTGAACTGCACAGCTCTGCCAGAGCCACAACTCTAACCCTAAAACTCCCATCCAGTCCCTATCTGTAACCGTGGCATTCTCCACTCCCTCCTTAAATCTTAAGTGTTTGATCACTTCCTAACTGTAAAGCTCCAGTCATACTCCTTAACCTTAAACTCCTCTCCCACTTCCTAAACATAAAATTCCCTTCCTGTTCCATAAACTTAAAGTTCCTAATTGCTTGCTAACTTTAAACTTAAAATTTGACTGCTCCCTTTATCTAAAACTCCCCTCCCACTCTCACTGCCTGAAATCATCATCTATGCTCCCACCTCCTTCTGTCATTCCTTCCCCATGGCTGCTACACTTACTTTGCACAAACCTGGCTACTGTGTTTGGGCTGTCACACCTCACCGAAATACAGAAGTTAAATTTGAGCATGGGTGGATGGCCACACAAGCTGCAAAGCAGTGGTCCTTGAGTGCCTGGTAATTGGGTGTTTGTAGTAGACCCTGAATAACATAGCTATAAATCAATATATCATAACATGGATAGAAAATTTGTTGAGAAATAGGAAACAATATGTGGTACTTCAACGCTCGAAATTGCAATGGAAATGCATCAACACTGGGTTGTCCTATTGATCAGTTTTAGTCCCAGTTATATTTAATATCATGTTTTCTACATTACCAATTTCAACTGATTTTTGAATCATAAAATATGCTGATGAATGTAAAACTGGAGCTGGCAGAGATAATATCAATGAGATTGTATCACTAAATAATTATCTGAGCATGCTCTTAGCACAGGCCAATAAAATTGGCATGACCTTTAATGTTAGTTAAAGCAAAGTAATATATGGTGCCAGTGGTGGTATATACATCAAAATAATAAACTCCATATTTTAATAACTTGGGAGTAGTAAGGCTCTGGAGTAATTTCAAAACAGTCCATTGTCAACATAAGAAACAGAGCTATGAGACAGAGTTTATATTAACAACTATATAATCAAGAGAACTGGACATAT
The DNA here is from genome assembly GCF_019279795.1 of Protopterus annectens. Lineage (NCBI taxonomy): Eukaryota > Metazoa > Chordata > Ceratodontiformes > Protopteridae > Protopterus > Protopterus annectens. The sequence continues at coordinate 888,219,491 of NC_056735.1, forward strand.
TAACGGCCATATTTATGTCTACTGTTAGACCATTCATGAAATACAGTTTAAACTATTGTTCATTTAACATGTGAGAATAGAATCAATATGGAGGTGATATATAAACAAGATATACTGTTATAATTTTATCTTACAGTGATATATTAAGACATCAATTTGTACAGGGTATTAAGAGGCAAGTTGTAGATTGCAGAGTGTGTGATTTTATACTGAACTGCACATTTTAGAGCAAAATCTGGTCTTGTAGTTGTAAAATCACTACCTCAAGCCAGGGATACCTTTCCATAGCTTAAGACTGAGAATGATTACACCTGCAGATGGTGTAATTATGTTACTCAAATAATTCCTAAATACAGTAATAGGTTACCATTAGAGGTTAGGAAATCTAATGTTGTGGACAGATTTAAAATTCTGTTGGACATAACTGTTATCATGGGAAACAACAAATTCACCCATGGTACTCATGAGTTTGCACTTTTAGTGGTCTGATGACGTATGCAGCATTTAAAACTATGAAACAAAACCATTACACTATGTACATAATACGCTATTAGGTAGAAAGCTGACATTTGTTCACGTTATCTTCTCCTGTATGTTATATTTCACTGATGGATTCACAATTAAAAGACTCTTGGTAGCTATGCACTTTCACTTATCCTTCCAAATCTTTCTATACATCAGTGACAGAGGTGATTTAGCAAGCACAATCAGATAACTAACATGAAACAGAATTGGCACTTCTACTTAAGGTGGAATCTGATTTTACTGACATATCAGCTACTTTAGATGAAAATGTTGATGTTGGGAAATGATTTTAAACCATTAGAGAAAGAGAAAAAAATGACTGAAAATAACCTAAAATAGAAATTATTATATAGAAGGAATGTTAACTTCATTCATTTTGTTTTAATTTCCCGTACCTATTTTCTCCCCTTCAAAAATATGGTAAAATCAGTGAATTTCAAAGTACCCATCCTCTATACAAAAGTTGGAAAATCAGACTCTTTCAAATCATCCAACAGGTATAAGGTAGCAGACTCATTCAGGGTGGAATGGCAGTTCATTACAGGATACACACACATTGTTTAACTAAATAAATAATAATCCTACAAAAAACAATACTTTTATGTATCATTTACTTGTTTCTATAGAGTTATTTGCACATAGCAGTTTCTCTTATCAATGAAGTTAAAAAGCCAGTCAAGGGTAAAAAAAAAAATTAAATGTACATTGCTGTACTAACCAAGGAAATGTGCTCAGGTTGATGTCTCTAGAGTATAGATTTGCTGCTTTGTTCTGCTTAGGACTGAATCTGGAGGTTCACAAAAATATGCCACTTTATTTTCCATTTTTCATTAAAACAGTTATGGTGTATTACATGCTACCTGCTAAGTCAGCTGTGCTGTAACAGAAAAGCGGACTATCAACTAAATTCAATGGAAGTCTGTGTGTGTGAGTGTGTGTGTGAGTGTGGTACAAATAATTATCTGCTCTAGAAACAATTAAGAAGCATGGAATTTGCCCTATTATGATAAGTAAAGCCTAGAATTTTTGTCTGTCTTCATGGCAAGCTTAATAAGAATGAAATATGGAGTTAATGACTCTAGAATGTATGAACCCAACTAGGTAAGCCATCTTATGGTTTAACTATGGAGATTTGTTTTCTTTATATTCTACTCCATAGTACCTGTGTGCATTTGTACAAGTCCACATAACATGTACATCCTTCACTGGCTACAAATAGAACAAAATCTTATTCTTACTAACACAGGCACGGATCTTTTTCTCACATCAGATGTGTTACGGTGATTATTTCTGAAAGAGAAAATAGTCTAACCAAGATAAAACCAGCAATTTTCAGACATGTACTATAATATCAAATAGTACAAATAGTCCAACTTGGCCCAGGGAATTATCCTAGTGGACTAAGGTGTACTTCTGCATTTGTCTAGGTGGCATCCTCCCTTGACTAAAATAGACTTCATTTTACTCACCTATGTATTCTCGCTAAGCTATAACAATTCTTCTTCTCACTCTATTTCTCCTATACTCTTTTAGCCCCTCTAAGCTCTAACATTCCTCTTCTCACTCCTGCTCCTAAACTTTCATAGCCCACTCTTACCCAAAATATCCAGGTCCCCTCTACGTACCATTCTGCATACTCACCCCTCTGCAAACAACACTCAGCTGATAGTCTCTTGAGCCTCTCCAGCCCTCTTTGGCTCTACCCACTCCGTTCGCCCTGCGGGCTCACTCCGCTCCCCTACCCTGCCCCCATTTCCCACCCGCCCCCAGTACCTCTACCTATATTCCCCCCATATCCACACCCACTGCCATTCTACTCCAATCAATCACATTATTTCTGTAAACAACCACTCCCTTTTTCCCGCCCAAATTAACCTTCCCTACCTTTCCAAGACTACCCCACCTAGCCAATAGGATTCCTCTTTTCCCCTCTTCTCCCACTCCCTAACCACACCCCCACCAATCCTAACACAACTCTTCACTCCTACACTATTAATTCAGTCCCTACCAGCCCATATACACATAAACCTCACTTATAACTACAAATAATTCCTCTACAATAATTCTACTCTCCATATTGCCCATCTCACCATGCTTTCAAAACCCTCATTCACTTTCTCTTTACTTCTACTACTTCTTAATTTATCCTATCTTTACTACCTCACTCAACCCCTTAACTCATACCACTCACAATCCCTCCATGTTACCAACCACCTAAACTCCCCTCTACCATACTCACACACTCCTATTACTCCACATCTATATCCTGTAAATAACCTCTTACTTTTCCCTTACAAACTTATCACCTCTCAAAAACATTTTACCCCCTTAATAACTAGCAAATGCTTCAGTTTCACAATACAACCCAATCTTCTTATTAAACTGTCCAACTACCTCACTAATCCACTCTTACATCTAATTTACAGTTTATTATTAGGTGACATCCATCCCAACCCAGGCCCCTCCACATCTTCTTCTACAGAAAAGTCCATCTTATTTACTTCTTTTAATGCCCAAAGTGTAGTAAACAAAGTCCCAAACCTCCATGCTTGGCTCATTCATAATAAACCTGACATCCTAACCATCTCCGAAACATGGTTAAAACCCCATATAAAAGACTCTGAAATTATTCCTCCAAACTATTCTATCATAAGGAAAGACAGGTCCCATAGAAAAGGGGGTGGCGTAGCTCTCCTATACTCATCCTCATTGTCAGTTACCCCTTATAACAAACCAGTTCCACACTTTAATAATGCTGAACTACTCCTCACATTACTCCAAGTTAACCTACATAAAAACATATGTATAGCCTCACTCTATATCCCCCCAAGGGATAATATTTCTACACTTGAAGAAATCCTCTCCTGGCTCTCCAATAATATTAACAATGAAACTATAATCTTAGGAGACATGAACATTAACTGGGCCTCCATTAAATCTCCTAAAAAACACCTTAATATCAACCTCTACAATTTTTCACAGCTAATCAACTCTGTAACACACCCCTCAAAAACATCTCTAGTGGCAGCATTCTAGACTGGATCCTAGTCTCTCATCCCCACTACTTCTCTGATAGTGGCACTCTTCCTGATCCCCTCAGTGACCACATACCCATCTTCACTCATCGACTCCCATCACTCTTGCAATGCACCGATAATTATATTACAATCTGTAACCAAAAAAACTTTAACCCAACATCCTTTTCAAACTCTCTAAAAGCAATTAACTGGAATTGTCTAAAAACATTATCTCTAGATAATGCAGTTGCCCACTTCAACTCAGTATTCCTAAAACTACTTGACTCCCATGCACCCTTAAGGACTAAGAGAATTAAAATTAAAACAGCCCCTTGGCTAACCAAAAACACACTAGCATCTATGCGGCACAGAGACAAAGTCTGGGTACATTACCTGAAAAACAAATCCCCCCTAGTCCACAATGAATATAAAATACTTCGAAATAAGGTAAAAAAGCTCATAATCTTCGACCGACAAAACTACTTTTCCACACTTCTAAACAATAATAAATCGAACCCTCAGAAATTCTGGAAAGGTATCTCTACTCTACTTAACCCCAGCAAACCAGATACCCCTACCCCAGACCCAAACGCTCCTGACTAAGACTTGGCTACCCAATTTAACTCTTTTTTCATTGAATCCATTTCCAAATTAACGTCATCTTTCTCTAACACCACTACATTCTCCAAAACTCCCTTACCATCCCCAACCATCTCTACCCTACTCTGCTACTACTTCCTCATTCCCATCTACTAACTCCCATCCCTCCACTCCTTCTCCTACTCCTACTACTTCATCAGCTTCATCTGCCCCTAATTCTCCCTCTTCACACTCTCCTTTTTTCTCATTTAAAACTATACCCACTTCTACTATAAAGAAACTCCTTATGAAACTGAAGCCATGCACCAATGCTCCTGATAACATCCCTTCTTACTTTCTTAGCAAAGCTGCTGAAGCAATCGCTTACCCTATTAGCATTTTAATCAACTGCTCTATCCAAGAATGTATAGTACCCCAAGTCTGGAAAAGGGCCTTTATCATACCTCTACATAAAGGTGGCAACAACAACAATGTAATTAATTTCCGCCCCATCGCTATTCTGTCCCCCATCTCTAAACTCCTAGAAAAGTGTATCCAACTACAACTCCTTCCACATCTTTTAGATAATCACCTACTAACTCCCACACAACATGGATTCAGACCTCATCATAGCACTATGACCGCCCTCCTCTCCTTCCTTGAAACTGTAAATAAAGCCCGCGACTCTGGCCAAATTGTTTCTACCCTACTACTGGACCTCTCTAAGGCTTTTGACACTATCTCTCACAGCCTGCTACTAACTAAACTTTCTAAACTTAACCTATCTCCCTCCTCCTTGAACTGGTTCTCCAGCTACTTATCTAACAGATCTCAAGCAGTCAAATGGAAAAAGGCCACCTCCTCATTTCTAAATACTCCTACTGGGGTACCCCAGGGCTCTATACTGGGTCCCCTTCTCTTCAATATATTTATAAATGATTTCCACAACTCTATCCCATTCTCAGACATCAGCCAATATGCCGATGATTCTACTATTATCTGCGCTGCCACCTCTATCCCCTCACTCCTAAAACTGACTCAAGATGCTTTTACAACAACTGAGCAATGGATGAAAAGGAATCACCTAGCACTCAATGCCTCTAAAACCAAATTAATGTTATTCACCCCCTCTAAGGCAACTTCTTTCAATATAAACACATTCCACATCTCTAGTCAAAATAATCTACCCCTGGAACTGTTGTCCGAGACCAAGTTACTTGGGGTCCAAATTGATAACCAGCTCAAATTCAACTCCCACCTACAGTTAAATATCAAGAAAACCCATCAAAAAATAGGTATGTTTTACCGACAAAATCATTACCTTACACCTGCTACCAAAATCACCCTCTCTACCTCATTTCTTATCCCCTCCCTTCTCTATGGAGCTCCACTCCTAACTAATCTACAGACCTCTCTAAAAACACAACTTTCCTCTCGCTACAACAAAATTGCCAAGTTCGCTACCAACCACAAGTCCTCCACCCACCACTGTTCCTCTCTCCAAAAACTAAAATGGCTAGAGCTACCCAGTTATCTCACATATACTCAACTAAATCTTGCGCATAAGCTCATTTTCAACCCCTCCCTTTGTCCCTCCCTTTCATCAGCCTTTAAAATGCGCCTTCCTGTTAGAGTATTAAGGTCCAACAATCAAAATCTATTAGAAGTATATAAACCAACTTGTCCCCCAGGCAAAAATCTTCTGTCTTATGGCCTTGCACGCCTTTGGAACTCCCTACCACCTTCCATTCGCACCACCCCCAACCATTTTATATTTAAAAGATCTATTCACTCACATCTAGTATCCCAGTGGGAATGCTCTTGCTCCCACCCCACATAACTAACACTTGCAAACTCCATCTTCCTTCTTCCTCTGTTTCCTCCTGCAACTTTCCTTATTACCCACCCTAACTCATACATATTATTATTCCTACAATAATCGGAAAGAATACACTAGGCCACACTTCCTAAGTATTGCTTCCCTAATATGTTATTACTTCTCAGTACTTTTGTGCATTGCTTCCTAATATGTTATTATTCTTCAGTATTGTCATGGAATGCTTCCAAATATGTTGTTATTTCTCAGTACTTTTGTGCTAAATTTCCCTTTAGTCTGTATTACCTATTAATTTCATCACTAGACTGTACTCACTCTAGTTTTTGTTGTATTATTTGCAAATTGTTTTTTCTTGTATGATTAACTTCTGTGTAATTGTATAATTTATACATCTATTAAGAATAACCTACTGTAACCTACTTAGTTTTGGAGCTTTTCTCCCCAGGACTCCATTGAAAATGGGTTCATTTGGCCCAGTGGACTATCCTGGCAAACCAACTGCAAATAAATAAAATAAATAAATAAATAAATGTATTAAAGCAAAGAACACTGGAATAGTTGATGCTTGATGAATCATTTGCATAACTAACCAGCGCAATTCTTTCATCAATATTTCTATGTGACTGCAATGTAGACTTATATATCTTACTATGAGTGTAATATTCAATATTCTGCTTGTTTTTTTTCTCCTTTCATTGCCATCAGGTGATCCAAAAATTAGTATCAAGAATGACGAATAACATTTCTTCATCATTCACGACTAATATCCAAGTGGGAGTTGCAGATTTGAAAATTTTCTCTGGCCTGTGCTCTGCTTGTACTGTTATATTATACGTGGTTACAGTATCTGTTAATGTTATAGTTTTCTTCGTGATTATGCTAAAAAATCTCCATGAACCTATGCATCTTTTCTTCAGTAATCTATTGCTTAATGGAATTATTGTCAGCTCTGTATTATTACCTAAATTAACCATTGATATTTTATCAGAAAATAAAACCATCAGTCCATTTGGTTGCTATTTTCAAATATTCTTTATTCATATTTTTGTCTTCAATGAACAAATAATTTTATGTGTCATGGCTTATGACCGTTATATAGCAATCTGTAATCCTTTAAGATACTCACAAATTATGACTTCTGCACAAATATTTAGGCTTATACTGTTTTCATGGTTCTTTTCTATTTTTGCATGTGCTGTAGGAATCACTTTATGTACAAGGCAACCACTGTGCTCTTTTGTAATAGAAAAGCCTTTTTGTGATTATTATTCTGTAGTAAAATTACTTTGTTCAGTGGAATCTTTTTACAACTATTATGCATTGTTTGCAACTGTAATTACTACAGCAGTCCCAACAGCAATCATTTTATATTCCTACATTAAAATAATTCAGATTTGTCTACAGAAATCAAAGGAATCCAACTGGAAAGCTTTTCAGACATGTTTTACACACTTACTGCTGTTCGTTATTTATGTGACTGGCATTTTATTTACATTTATCCAAAATCGTCTTCCTCCTAAAAGTGTTCCTCAAGGACTGAATGCATTTCTGTCATTAGAGTGCCTCATGGTACCTCCTCTTGCAAATCCAGTGGTGTACGGGCTGAGAACTAAACAGATCAGAAGTACAGTAAGCATGTTATTTGCTCAGTTTATAAGGAAGACATTCACAGATAAATACTCTACTACTAACATTACTCTGATAAGGGACAAACAGTGAAGAAAACCTACTCTTCCTGCATTTGTAGAAAGCATAAATAATTATGAAAAGTAGTGAAAAAGCTGAAATGAAACAATTCAGTAATGAATAAGTATGTAGTTATCCAAGACTGAAAGCACTACTGACACTAATTTGGGTAAAGACAGGTTTTAGAACAACTGTAGTATATGTATACTATTCCTTTCCACAAATGTAGTAAACATCATCTATACATAGAGCTCAGTAAGTAAATGTAAAGAATAACACAAAAAATACCTTGAGACAAAAAAAAAAAAAACAAAAACATTAAAATCACGCAATACTTTGCACTCACGCTTCTGTATCTATATCTACATATATATCTATATCTAGGTCTAGTTTAGAAGATTGACATTTCAAAATGCCAAATTTAATTTGGTCGAGACCATATGATTAATGTTGTGAAACAATGAAGTGCTTGCACTGAGATCATGGTACAGAGGAGATGAGGGAATTTCCCTTTTCTGCACTGCAGTACAATCTCAGACTTAGTATATATATAACTAGCCCTCACAAGGGGGTGCAGGGGGAGTTGCCCCCACAAAAAACACTCCCAGAAATTCATTAACCTGTGTGTACACATCATGTTGTCATGACGAGCAACAGTGCTCATTGAATATTCACGCCACTAAGCAAGTCTACATGTTCAAAAGCACCTTTTCATGTACAGAATACCTGCTAGTGGCCACAAAACGGTGCACAGAGGCTCAAGCACACAGTATAAATAATAGGTTGAATCTCCATGCAACCCCAGTAATCAGGTATGTGTGGGTAGCACAATATAAGGCAAGGATGAATTGAACGACATAATAAAGAGACAGGGAAGCATAACAAGGAAAATATATGTAAATGTAATTAAATTAATTTACAAACAACAGTAATTAAACATATTTTTAACTATTCAAGTAATCTGGTCCACTTAGGGACACGTACATACATAAATAAAAAGGTTGTGTAGACAAAGAAGGTGAGAGGGACACAGCTATAGTGTAACAAAGAGGTGAATGTGATACATGTAAAACTTATTGGAAGTTCTGAGTTAAGATAACAGTTAGCAAGGAAAGTAGCTAGATGAGGGAATATTGCATATACTGCAGTTATTGCACATCAGATATGTGTCCAGAAAAGTTATCTGTTGTGACCAACAGTATGCTGTAGTCTGCACTTGTCATATAAAACAATAAATGAACTCTACAGATGTTGTCCTTTACACTTCAGAAAGGGACTGTTTTATTGTCATTTATTGTCACTTATAAGCATAGAAATGCTAATGCAAAGGTAAGATATTATCCAAGCATTGTATGTTAATGTAAAATAATTTTTCATACAGTTGTAAAACTTAAATGCATGGTTTCCAGTATACATTTCCTGAGACATGCTCAGTAAATTGTGGTAATATTGAGAATGCCTAGCTACACCTATGTGGCAGACACATGGAAGTATTTTGCCATTTCAATGTGGAATTGAAGGCAATTTTAAATGACATACAAATGATTGAAGTGAGACCATATATACTAATAAAGGTTTAAAAGCTTTCATTGCCTTTTTTGTATGAAGGAAACAAGACTGATCTTGTTATGGCAGTGTACACACCTGTGACAATGTGAAAACATTGAGAAAAAGCATGGATACTTATGCAACCATTCCAATAGTAGTAGTAATTGATGAAAAAAGCATTTTTGCACCAAAATGCATAGTTCAAACATGCATGCTGTATATGTATGTTGCAAATTACAGAAGGACAATACATACACAAATATGTCACAACAAAAATGATATAAACAGAATAATGATGCGATATACCTATCAACAGCTGGTGCAAGTGCCGTGACATACATGTTGACATAAATAGGTGTATCAAAGTGCATGTAAATGGAATATACCATCATGGTGTAAATATTTACCCCTGAAGTGAGCCTTGTTAAAAACATAAGTAAGACCTGTATGACAACACAGTAACATTCATCAAACCCAAAGGGAATATAAATATGTACTATTAAGTGACCTGCTGACAAGTAAATTTCACATGCATAAACTGAACACTGGCCTGTGACAAATATTTATCATCTACTGCATGTATGTCAATAAATGGATTGAGCAAAAACTGGAATAGTTAACTTTCCAGACTCTAATTCTATTTTTTTAAACATAGGAACAAATGACAAGAATTATCTCAGGACAATGATTACTTAATGTGCTTTTTGCTGAACAGCATGCAACTAATACATTATTATATTGGATATGCTCGTAAGGAGGTACAGCAATGAGATGATGTTATGCCTTCAAGTACACACTATCAATAACAGCAACTACCCAACAGAGAAACACAAGAAACTATCATAAAACAGACCCACTCACACTTTGTGATGATTTCGCAGCATGACCACATTAAGAAATAAGGAATAATGCCTCATCACCTATAAAGTCCTAGAGTGGGAACAAAATAATGAAATGTATAAGTAAATGTTTGTATGAAGTCATACAACACAAATCATTATTTTTTTTCAGAAAATAAGGATTATCCATAAGCATTCACTGACATACTCAGCAACTACATTTTAGCAGAGATGAACACATGCAGAAGGTCATATCTTAGTGAGAAAGGTGTAGCAACTGTTTGATTCCACAGAAAGAGATATAGCAGATGTATCATGAAGAACACACTTAAGGAGATTGCATCACTATCCTACTGTAAGGGTACAATCTGATGTGTCATGAAGAACACACTGGAAGGATTACATCACTATCTTATTATAATGTATATGGCTCCCCTAACATGAAGTGTGAGACCTAAAAAAAGTGTCCCTCTTACTGTGCCATATTTGCAGTCTTTGTTTAAGCCACTCTTGTGTGTCCTTACCAGATTCAAACCAGTGCCAATCATGCTCTACACTCTATAGAGCTGTGAGGTAACTGCATCTGCAAAGGAAGTGGTCATAAAGGACACACTTCAAGGTGTAAAGTAAAAAAAGCTTTTGATGTTAATTCACTTAATGCAACTTATTCTGATGGATCAAAGGATGCAGCCATGTTACTTTTATCATAATTGTGAACAGTCCAATAACAATGCTGGTTGGCTAAGTCACTCTTGTCCACCTGAATTGTTTTGCTACATATAGTCCCAGATTTGCATCACCATGTATCTGTGTAGATATCTCTATAGAAGTCATGATTGAATGCATGTGCCACGCGAGCACCCTCATTACAAGAGTCACATAATGCCTATTTGCCTGGCATGAAATCCCCAATGTGTTGAAGGGTCTTTGTCTGAATTAAAACTGGATAGAAGTAAATTGATGTCATGTCATATGTTTCACACTAAAGAAATGTGTTTTAACTGCACCCATCACAAGCAAAATCTTAACACATCTATTAAACAGAATTTATATGAAGGCATGACATCATCACTGTGGTATAATTCAGTTGTTTGAGTTAAAAGTAATGGAGGAGCCCACTCCCACCATAACTGTACTCATTCCAACTGTGGAGGATGTAAGTCATGCATAGCAGCACACTGACACACAATGATGCTATTCAGGCATTGTAGGTTTTAAATACCTACCTATGTGACCAAGGAAGCTACATGATATTGTCTAGACTACATGTGCCACAGGACAAGTCTTGCTACAAATGTGAGATAGTGTGTATTTGAAGGCATAACATAATCTCATTGCTGCAAGACATATCTGTGCATTTATGCTGATTCAAAAATCAGTGTGATCTGGCTCTTTCGAACAAAACTGTGAAAAAAAGGACAAAATGATGACTGTCCACACAGATAAAAGTTAAGCGCTTTCTTTCGTTTTAATCACAACAAACTTCTTCAGAACTAACCAGTAAATCAATTTGTCTGGCTCTTTGTCACAGAATGTTACTTGCTGGTAATTACACACAAACACATATGTTGTATAATGCAGTCATCCTTGTGACTGTTGAAGCACAATGCCTACATAATCCCAATTCAAACTCTAAGGGCAGGATTCACGAAGCCTCCGTGTATGAGTTACAAGGCTTACACGGAGGCTGCAGTTAAACGGTGTGACGTCAGCATGTCATGCATATGCATGAGGGCATGCTGAATCACACCTAAGGCTAACATGGTCCATGTAAGACAGTAGGGGGCGTGTCCATAGGGCGAGCCCTGCAAACGGACACGCCCCCAGAAGAGTAAAAGTCCTGAAAGTAAACCCCCACGACAGAGTCTGTGTAAATGTGAATAAACACAACACAACACATGCCCCCACATACTATGAACATAAAATGTATAAATGAACATCTTATATATCTTTTTATAAGTTGTAAAGATGTTTGCCCGTGAGTGCGCTCATTTGCGCGGGCGTGCCCGACGCTTAGCCACAGTTAGCAGTCAGTGGAAAAGCATATAAGAACTAAATATGCAAAGTAAGCCAAGAAGCAATAGCGTAGCGGTAGAGACGTCGGCTGAAGAGGAGGCAGTTGTGGTTCGAGCCCCCACAACATCAATTGTTATTTTTAGTGAAATAAGCACGAAACAAGTCCCTGACATATATGTACATATATAAAATTATATTTTCCGTAAAATGTAATGGAATGGGCCATGTATTCTGAAGAAATGTGAGATAAAAAAAAAATGGCAGATGTGCCTATAGCTGAGCTACAGTCCAACAAGTTGAGGATATCTGCTTGTAGGTGAACAGTGTTTTAACAGGTGTAAAATGAGTGACCGTAGGTGAGCAGTGTTACAACAGGTGTAAAATGAGTGCCCGTAGGTGAGCAGTGGTTTAATAGGTGTAAAATGAGTGCCCGGGGTTGAGCAGCATTTTAACATGCTGAAACTGTGTGCCTGTAGCTGAGTTAAGTGTAATATGCTTGCTGACAGCCAAACCATGTGTAAACCAGTGTGATCCATTTGCACGGAGCTGTGCACCGCGCCAACAAGCTAACCGACGGGCAACGTTGAGCAAGCTGTATCAAAACTGTCTTTACACAGACACACCTCCTAGCCTGTGTAGACAGTCATAAAATATAAAAAGCAATGGTCAGGTTTGAACCCAGGATACCATCCACCATAGTCAAAGTACTGAACCACTAAGCCATGACAGTTGCACCTAGAAATGCAGTAATAGCATATATATATATAGGAATGAATAGAAAGAGGAGCATGACAAAGCAGGTTTTGTGAAGCTGATACAATTCCAAGATGGCCAATCACAGATAAGTGCGGGAAAAACGGCATATATAAGCCCCACAGGTGGGAATACACAGCATAACCGATTGTGGAACCGACTTGCAGCCAGGATGTCAGGTGTAGGAGAGGGTAGTTGCTTCCGAGCACAGAGGAGGGGCTTTGAGGAGTCCAAATATATGGTTTGGCTCCTTGTCCATAATTATGAGGCCCAACTCATGCAGGGCCAGGTCCTGTGGGGAGCATATACGGCTGAGGCATGGGACCGGTTGGCACATGATCTCACCAGTGCCACAGGAATACCAAGGACTGGTGAGCAGGTCCATCACCACCATGCGGACCTGAAGAGACGGAAGCAGGACCAACTGAACTGTTGGATCCAGGAGGCCTGGCAAATGCCCAACGCTCCACTACTGAGTAAGTTACATGTAATTATTTATGTAAGAAATTAACCTAGCTGATATTATGGAGATGTGTATTCCAATATTACTCCATTTATATTACAGCTGCAGGTGTCCGTTCTGCGAACAGTCGAGCCTATGGCGATAGGCTGGTGCGGTTGCACCACCAGGCAGGTCAGTAATTCTCTCCCTGTAACTGTAAATAAATATATAAGTATGACAGTTAGCAAAACAGTGCAGTGTAGTCACTAATTAATAAAATGTGCAAGTAACAGTGTAAGAGAGTTTGCAAGTATTGCTTGATTACAAAAGTGAGATGCAGCCTGTAATCCAAACATAAAAATGAAACAAGTCTGAAATAAAGATGTCCCACCTGTAATATAATAGTACATAACCTGCAGCAGGCTGAAAAGTACAGCTGCAGAAGCTGAGTAAAACACATGTGTGAAATATATCCCTGTTGAAATTCTGAAACATGACATAAGCGAGACTGTTGGAAAGGATTGTTATAACTAAAGGTAAAACATGTCAATAAAGCCTAGAATTAAGTACCATCCTGAATTGTAAAAATAAAACAAGTGAGAGAGTGTGAGAAAGAGGTATGAATCCACCAATAAAGTAGTAATAACTCCTGAATAAAGTATACTCCAGTCAGTACAGAATGAAATGAATGTGACAGGCAGAACCAAACAGCAACATGTGTTGAAAAAAGTACTGAAGCTGGAATGTGTGTCCCAAAATCTGGATATGTCACTCTCAGTCTGCAATATGCAGATAGTATGGTTGTCTGAAATACCAAACATCCACAGTTGTCTATAGCTATATAAAGCAAATGTAGCAGGATGATGTAGCTGAACAGAGCCAGATATGAATGTGTATGAATAAATATGAAATGTATATTGATGTAGCAGTAACATTCCTATCACCAACCTGAAGTAGTTATCACATAGGAAACTGTAGGCAGACATGTAGTGTGTATATATCTATAGCTAGTAGAAATGTACAGCATATGTATAGGTATTTGAAGTTGTTAATTAAATATTTCTTCACCCTACCCTATAACCACAAATAATCCATTCCACGTGAAATGGGTATGTGCATTCACAATTAACACCCCTGGACATTTGTCCTGTTGGTTCATACATATTTGCATGTACGTTGATGCATCTGACCTGTTCATACATCCAAACCTGATGGCCTGTTGCCATCAATCAACCCTGCATGTTGTTGGATTGTGTATTGCTCTTCAAATTATGCATGTGTTATGCTTGCTGTTCAATGGCTTGAATTTATGGGTGTTTGGTTAATGGGAATACTAATGCATGCTGTTACAACTAATTGTGAATGGTATTGTACGTTACTAACCCAAACTGCCATAACATAATGCAAAACATAGGACGACAGGAAAGGCGGGTTCCAGCGGACCCACCTCTCCCACCTCAGCTGGCAAGTGCACCTGGCAGTAGTGCCCAGGCTGGACCCTCCTCTGGTGGCCCTGTGCCACCTGCGAGTGGAAGCTCTGCAGGGGATGGGGCTCGTCCCCCCTCTGCAAGCGTGGTCAGAGGAGAACATCCACTCACCCTCCATAGTGTCCGGACTGTGGTGCGTAGGGTGATCCGGCACGCTGTGCTTGGGCCCCTACACCAGCTTGAGGCATGGGTGGCACAACTCACGGGCGTGCCTGCTGCCCGGCCTACACAGCCCCCAGCACAGCCCCGTCCTGGGCAGTGAAGGCACAGTGGCAACTGCCCACGGGTGGGGATCTCAGTTCCACTGTTGCCATCTGTGGGCTCATGGGCTCGAGATATCCAAACATCCGTCCCCGTCAATTGTGTAACCCCCCCTACATGTGTCATACACCACTCCTGTATGCATCTTGTTTGTCTTGTCTGTTAACCTCCCCTACCTACCCCGCGAGCTATACTGACTTCCTGTACCTGACATACCACTCTCACCTGAAAAAAAAAAAAAAAAAAAGGGCACTCTGTACCCACAAAAAAATTACGCCCCATACATAGCTTCCCATTTTGCACACATGTCTGCTGGACATGTAAACTGGCAATTACAACTGGCTGTACAACAAATATTATTGTTGTCCTTACACCTCTCTCAGGGGTGGAAGGTTTCAAATTTCACACCAAATTACAAACATATGCACAGCTGTTGCTGACAAAGAAATGGGCAGCTATGGGCCTTTCCTACATCCCTCCTGCAAAACCCAAGCTTGTTTCCCTACTGTCCTACCCTCTTTGTGACCCCTTTTTCACCACTTTCCTATCTCCCCATTTTCTTTTCTTTCAAAGAAAATAGCGCGGGTGTGCGCAACAATAAGCACTTTTAAGCAGTAGTAAGCGGGTGTGCGCAAAGCTAAGCAGCAGTGCGCATGCGTGACCTCCACGCAAACCAGAGCTAACCCGCTTACAACTGCTTAAAAGTGCCTTAGTCGCTCTGAATGACAAGGCCTGTAGTTTTCTCAGCAGCAAAATAAAATACCTCCCTCAGTCTCGAACCCAGGACCTTGGAAACACTAGTCTGCATGACTTGAGTGCTATACAAGAACATTGTGCTGAAAGAAATATATCATAAGATAGTAGGAATTAATGTAAAGGGAATATAGCAAGTCTAGTACACAAAGCATGTCATGTATATTTACTGTCAAATCTAGTGGATTTGTAAAATAGTACTGTGTGCTGAGAAACAGTCATGCTAGTTGGTGGCTACTAAATAATAATGTCACAGTAGCATCTGGCAAGCCACACACATACTCAGAGCAGGATAAACACTGCCATAGTTGAATAGTTAAGAGTTCAGACAAAGCAACTGTGACTGAGTTACAGGGATGTCCCTGATGTGAAAACAAATGTCTACTGTGCCCCACTGACACCCTGTCAAATGTACTAACAGTAGGCAGAAAGGTGTAACTACACATGCAATGGTAACTATGACTGACTGAAGGTATGCACCACCTGCACGGCACAAATGGTGTACTAATACATATGCTTGAAATAACCCACAGTCACAACTGCAGAGTATCAGAATATGTCACTGGAGTAACCCACTGCTATGTACCATTCCATGAGGCTGATAAAAGATGCACCGGAGAATATCTGAGGCCTGCTCAGCAGCATGATCAAATACCCCTGTAAGTGTCAAGGCCCACACCATGGCCAGACCATACTGCATGCAGTAACACCTTACCACAACAAACACATAGGGAATTGCTGGCCAAACAGATTTAGCAAGCATTACAAGCTGTGAATGTAAATGGAAAATAGGAAAGCCATAGCAACACATTACAGGAAAGACACCTAGCAGGCATACAAGGAGTGAATGTAAAGGCCAAATATTGAAGCCATACCAACAGATTGCAAGAGCCACTGCTATATACCAGTTACACCACAATCCCCACAGGAAAGCACACACATATACACAGCATTACTAGTCGTAGGTGTCAGTTTACATACACACGGAGAACAGGACACTGGAGGAAGGAATACTCAGCTTACAGAACAACATGCATTGCAGTGTCTACAACACAGCCTGAAATATGCGAGACATACCAACCCTTACACTCACAGAACAGTGTCCACAGCAAACCAGCATGGTCCCCACCTTGATAATCTGAAAGGGCTACGCCTACCTAACAGACCTTTTTATAGCACAGGCCTGTAATCACAGTGAGAACTGCAATCACTACACAACAGGCTGCATGCAATTAGTAAATGCTGGCTAACAATTGGTGCAGAGGCCATCACATGGACATGTGCAGATACCAACAAAAGCATCCTGTACTCCCAGTCCACACATGCAATACTGTCATTGAACCCGCTGGAGGTAGAGGGAGAGAGAGAAAACAAAAAAAAAAGAAAAAAAAGAAAGACAGAAAGAAAGAAAGAAAGAAAGAAAGAAAGAAAGAAAAAAAAACCCTGAAACAACAAAGCAAAGAGGCTGACAGCCAGCCAAGCAACTGCAAGCCTACACAAACAGCTGCAACAAACACAGGTAATGTAAAGTACTACTATAATACTCTACATACTGTGAACCCTCCAAATGTGTTATTGGTCTGTATCTATGTATATGATGATGTGCATAGGGACGGGGACATACTGAAACTGTCACTGAAGGCTCCACATACATATGTATGTGAAAGTAGCTATGTGCACATAGCAATGTAGGTTGTAGTGCAATGTACAAGTAGGTTGTACAGTAATGGGTGTTCAGCCGTACGTTACTGTGTATATACATATGTGGAATTAAAAAGGAGTGTATATATATATATATATATATATATATATATATATATAAAACATGTGTATACGTATGTATATCGAGATATGTATGTATATATATATATATATATATATATATATATATATATATATATATATAATATGCATATGTGTATACATAGATAGAGAGGGATGTAGAAATACATAGACAGATATAGTTTCACAGCGGCATAGTTTAGTACTAGGCTATCTGCAGACAGTGTATAGAATAGATTTCGAAACTTGCGCCTCTGTATAGTAGTGACACAGTGAAGACCCCCCCCTACATAATAGCATTAGTTTACTGTGCCTCTGTCTAGTAGTGACACAGAGAAGACCCCTGCTGTAAACCTATGATCTCCCATCCACTTGTCAAGAATGCACATGAATAGTGTCAGTGAGGGTCTCTGCCTAACATGAACTGGGATCCTGTTCCACAATATGGGAAGCCTCTTAGTGATGGATCTGTCCCTACAGTATGTCCTATTCATATGTGTGCTGAGGTTTAAATCCGTAGCTGTTGTGCTTCTGATGGATTTGGATTGTATGAGGTGGAACATGTCCATCACTACCAGATTGGACATGGCCTACTACATCAGGCACAGATCACCCCTACGTAGGCAGTATGCTATGGAATAGAGCATGAGTTCCATTAGTCTGGCAGCATATGACAGTTGTTGCAGACCCTTGATCCTCCTGGTGATGTACTCATGGGATCCCCCTATCTGTTGCAAGTGCCAGGTGAGGTACATACCAAATGGGGCATAGTACACAGTCATGGGCCTGATAAGGGAGGAGTATAGGGGTACAATGACCCCTTTTGATGTGGATGTGAATCCCTTCATGATAAGGTGGGCAAGGTAGGAAGCCCATCCAACCACTTTGGCAACGTGGGTGTCAAATGAGAGGTCAGCATTGCACAGTGTCACCAGGTCTCCGATTACTTTGTCTGTACTCAGTGGGTTATTATCTATGTGATAATATGTAGGTACCTTGTCCATCCAAAAGGGTATGAGTATACATTACGTGGCATGCAGTGTCAGGCCATGACTCCGGCACCAGTTGTTGGTGTCTGTGAGGCCTGTCAGTAGGATGTATGTGTCAGCATGTGTATCACCTATGGCGCCTAGTATGCTGTCATCTTTGAACATTGTCAGCCACTACCCTCCCATGTCTGCTTCCACATCTGAGAATGATATGCCGAACATGAGCAGTCCCAGGATAGAGCCCTGTGGGACACCACATGTGACTGGCTCTGAGTCTGACATGGCACCAGTGAGGTTGACTATAGGGTTTCTATCCATTAGCTGGTTTGCAACCCATCATGTGACATATGGATTTACATGTCAGCTGTTGATCATGTCTATGATGGCAGAGTGCGGTATTGTGTCGAATGCTGTAGGCAAGTCCAGGTAGGCTGCATGGACCGCTGTGCCCTCAGCAATGGCTGTAGTGACTGATTTGAAAAGGTCAACCAGGTTCATAAGGCAGGATCTGCCCTCTACAAAGCCAAACCTGGTGGGATCAAGTGTCTAAGTCCCCAATGTCTCTGTGTATGGGTACCATAATGATCCTTTCCATAGTGTTGCAGACCAGGCTGGTTAAGCTTATGGGGCGGTAGTTACCAGGGTCTGTAGAGGTGCCTCCTGTGTGGAGTGGGACTACTGTTGCTGTATGCCAGTGTCCAGGTACATATGCTGTAGTAAGGCTACGGCTGAATAGCATGTAATGTGCATGTGTAGCTCCTCTTGCAGTTCACGTAGGATGCAACCTGCAATACCGTTGGGTCCCATTGATGTTGTGTTTACAGCTCCACTGAGGGTGGTTCCCAGCTGGACATCTGAGATGACAGGGAGGTTACAGTCAGCTGGGATAAGTAATTCCACGTGTGGGTGAGGGAGGGAGAAACCTGCACTGAACCTGTCTGCCAGACTGTTGGCATTATCTGTGTGTTCAGTGTAGGGTATGTCACTGTGAACTAACTGTGAACACAATTGAGGGTTCCCACCCAGGTGTGTAACATAGCAGAGGAAGGCCTTGTGGTTATCTGTAGTGACCATAGCGATGTCCCTCTCATTGTTGGCCTTGCATGTTTGTACGACAAAACTCATCTTTCTACTACTGCTGATGAGAGAACCATAGCTCTATGGAAGTATGCTCTGCCGTGCAGTAGCTACCTTCTGTTGTTATACAATTTGTTCAATGCTGGGGTCCACTAGACAGGATGCCTGCCCTTGCTGGAGAGGGTCATGGTTTCATTTGTGATTGCATGATCCATGCATTCTTGGAGGTGTCTGTAGAAGCATATGTGAAGGTGTCTGCATTGTGGGAAGTGGATTACACTGGCCCAGTGGGCATTAAGGATACCAACTCAGTTATAAGACGTGTAAAGTCGGCATGTGAGAGGTTTCCCACTGTAGTCTTTTGTGTTGTGGGGGAGGTGGGATATGTATATCCAGGGGGATTAGTCTGTGGTCAGATGTGACTAGTGAGGGGTATACTTCCAGTGTGTAGCACATTGTCCCCATGTTTGTGATGATCAGGTCTAGTATATTATCTCCTGTTGTGGGAGAGGTGACTAGCTGTTCCATTGCATTTGACATAGTAAATTCCGGGAACCTTTGGGCTAGGGTGTTTGGGGTAGAATAATGCACCCAGTGTATGTTAGGGTAGTCGCAGTATCCCAATATGATGGTTTGTGGTGGGACATTCATATCCTCCAATGTCTACAGGAAGGCTGACTCTGAGATTGGGAGGGTGGTCTGTAACATGCTACCAGTTGTATAGCAGGTTTGCCTATGGTTATCTGCACCTTGATGGTCTGTGATGCTTCATGCATTGCCACTAACCTGGAGGTGTGTGTGTCCTCCAAGAATATGGACACACCCCCTCCCTTTTTGTTTTGTCCCGAGTCCTGGGGCCAAAATGCATGATACGGGGTATAGCCTGGTACCGCTGGTGTGCTCTCAGGAGCCTTGAACCAGGTTCTCACTTACTGCACAGACATCGAGATTGGTAGAATATGTACGTACAGATATATGTAATACACACATACATATATAGATATCCGTAGAGACTTATACATATACAGATAGATCTGACTGACAACAGATATGTCTGTATATGACTATCTCTCACTCTCTGTCCCACCCCCTCACACTCACACTCACCCTGTGTGTGTCTCTCTCTCTCACTCTCTCCCCCTCTCTCCCCACATCTATATGTATATATCTACATCTATATATACATATTACATATACATATATGCAAACAGATATATATCCATATACAGATATAAATATATCAATACATATATAAATATATCAATACATATATATATATATATATATATATATATATATACATATATATACATATATAGACTGTGTGAGGCACATGTGTGCAGATGTCTTGCTACAGGTGCCTGGTGTCACAGGCATGGAGTGAACACTAGTGTGGATACTGGAGTACCATACCCCATTCAAAAACACTGACACCAGTAACCACCACATATGTACATGCCTGCCCACCACTGCATGTGTCAGGGGGGAACAGGGTCAACAAGTGTACAATAGTCTCCACATCGATATACACAGTGGCACACTAGTCCTGTAATACCTGTACATGGAATGTGTCAGCGGACATGGTGTGTCAGCTATGGACATGTAGGTCACTGTACCACTCCACACCCCACAATGTCCTACACGGTATGTACCTCCCATGACAGCTACACATATGGTGAAGGACACAGACATATGCAAGTAACTGTGTCAATGCACTTAAACACCACAGAGAGCACACAGACTACCTACAAAGAGGTTACCACTGCTGGCTATACATAGTTCGGTCACACCCATGACAGTTGTCTACCAACCATGGTAACACCTCCAACATCCACAACACAAATTACCTATGTCTGTCGTCCTTGTCACTGCAGTATAGAGCACATGGTGGAGGTATGGGACCCTACCCACAGATATGACATACCCTGTAGTAGACCACACAGAATTAAGAAGCAAGGCTCCCCATGAGTAGATGTCAGACATACCCCTGCTGAATGTTATGCTAATAGGTAATATGCCATATGAGTCACCCTGTTTAACTGTTTGTAAGGAGCAGGTACGATCATAACACATGTGTCACAAGGAGCAGGGTAGCATAACAGTATGCTGCTGTAGGCCCAGGGCCAAAAGCACACTACCTACCTAGGACACAATTGGTAGCATAACAGTATGCTGCTGTAGGCCCAGGGCCAAAAGCACACTACCTACATAGGACACAATGCACACCCATGAACACACTGCAAATGGAATATGTGAGGTGGAATGAGTGTGCTAGTGACTGGGTGCATGTTGTGTACTGGTGTGATTGCTCACCATGACTGTCTGTCTGTCATGGTAGTGTGTGTCCTTGGTGTGAGGCCAGAGACAGGTGTGTGGGGTATTGCGATCAACACATACTACATTGCCATATGTTGTGCTGTGTTACCCTGTATGTCACTGTGGTGTAGGTAGGGTTATGGCAAGTAAGAGTAGTGTGCATTACCAGTGAAATATGTAACGTGCATTGTGTGCAGTGCATGGGCTGATAATGTTCCCCATACAGTACCTTGATTCAAACCCCCAGTGTGAGGTTGTGTATTGTACCTGAAACAGTGCGTTTGCTGCTGCAGTATACTAGTCTGTTGTATGGAGTGTGCCAGGTACTGTTGCACAGTTGTCGGATGAGCACTGATATCTGGTCATGTACATGTGTATCCCCCAATAGACAGACAGATGCTATATATGGTGCCTAAGTTATATCACTGCAGCCAAGTATTATGTGTATTATGTGTGCTATAGTCTGCTGACAGATATTGCTGACATATTTTCCTTCTCCTTTTCAGGGCCATGGTTCACCAGCGGAACCCAGTCTACTCCGCTGCAGTGGAGGAGATACACCAGAGCTTGGTGTGGGATTTCGCTGTACTCTTTTCCCGCACCAGCCAGAACCAGCAGGAGAGGGCTGCACTGTGGCAAGACCTGGTCCGTCGGGTAAATGACATAGGCACACATAACCGGACATATGAGCAGGTACGCCATCACTGCAGTGATTTAATTAGAAATGTCCATCAGCGTGAGTCGGATATCCACAGGCAGCAGCTTGCCACAGGTGGAGGGGTGGCTAGACATCCCCCACTCACCAGACTGGAGGGACTATTCCTGAGTGTTGTGGCTCCAGCACAGCAGCAACAACAACAGCATACATGTGTAATGATGGAGGCTGGAGCCACACAGCAGCAGGACACAGAGCATGCAGGTAACATGCCATGTGTATAGTTGACCATTCTGTACACTGTTAGGTTATGCATGTGTGGGGTGTGTCCTCGATTTGTAGCTGTAATCTTGGTAATTATTGTGCATTACTGATAACCTCATTATCTGCATTACACCTGTGGAAGCTAACTATTGCACTACTGAACTGTATCATGCCCACAGTATCAATGGCACAGTTGTGCCCACTGACGATAAAGATCTCTTTTCCGCAGGTCCCTCTGGTGTAACAGCAAGGCAGCCTATCCATGCTGGTGAGTGTGTAATACCATTAGCTTCACTACTCTGTATACTAATAGTAATAATAGGCTGAAGCAGTAGTGCTATGTGTTTGATTGCAGGTGTGTTTGTGTCTGTGGGTTGATATCTCATATACTGAGGTGTGTGCATGTGCCCATGTGTGCATGTGTGCATGTGCCCACGTGTGCATGTGTGTATGTGCCCATGTGCACATGTGTGCATGTGTGTATGTGCCCATGTGCACATGTGTGCATGTGCCCATGTGCGCATGTGTGCATGTGTGCATGTGCCCATGTGTGCATGTGTGCATCAGTGGTGGCATTGTGTACACATTGTAAACTGTGTTTCCTGTCTTACTCCCACAGGTTCTGGTGCTGCTCTGGTGTCGTGCAGCAGGGAACCTGAATCAGCTGCTGTGGATAGTGATGATGATACCTGTGTAATGGCACAGGTAGGTGTGCCAGGGTTCGTCATTGGTCAGCCAATTGACACTACACAGCTGTCGTCCCATCAATGCGCACAGTCATCCTGCCAATACATCCTTTGTCACCAATGTCCCTAGGTGATGGACAGGATACAGTGGGCATTGACCAGGGTAATGTGGTACTGGTGGCACATGCATCCCCACACTGCAGCCATGGTCAGGGCCCTGACACGGTAACACACAGGCAGACGTCCATGGGTTCTCGTGGGAGCATCCATGGGCGTACCGCCCCTGTCAGACACGCCCAAAGAGGTCTTACAACTCCAGCTATGTTTCGGGCTGGAATGCAGGCACAGTCACGTATGGAACGGTACACCAGACAGGGTCTGAGGGAGCTGAGAGCATGTCACACAGCCATGAGTGACAGTATGCGTGATGTTGTGGCTGTCATCCACAACTTCACCGAGGTCATTGACAGACATTGGGGGGACACATTTGATCTGTTCCACAACTATATGTCCATGAGCCAGGGCAATGGTGGACGGTTGAGGCATCGACGTGGCCGTATGCCAGCAACAGCAGCAGCTGGCAGCCGTCGTGGATGACAACAGGGCCGCGGCCACTCACATAGTGCCAGCAGCAGCCCCAGCAATGCTGGGTCTGTGCTGTCATCAGACCGCCCCAGGAGACCACGTGCACGTGGCACTGGACAGTCCCAACAGGGACCTGTCTCTAGTCAACAAACACCTGCTTCTGATGACAGTACCCAGTCTGGCTTGGTACCTGATACAGTCCATAACACCCCTGCCAGGCACAGGTACCATGTCCATGGCCACAGACAGTGATCTGTATGACCTGGCAGGTACAGTCTGTGGCTGTCCACAAACACCTGTATATTATAGCCATGAGGTGGGGCTGTGTGCATTCATACACACATGCAAAGTGATAACACCTAGGGCTACCGCATACACGCACACACTGCATCAACATTGCCCCATCTTGTACTGCTGTCCCTCACCAACACACACACACAGACATGTCAATTGGTTGTATCAGTGGCAGACTCAGGCATACCAGGTACACACCCTGTGCATATGATGAAACTGTGCCACCTCCTGCAATCTGTAAAATCAGTGCAGGAACAGGTTAACATGGTGCTGATGCACAGGGTGACTACATAGATGTATTGTAATAGTATGATGTTGACAACAGTACAGTGTAATTATAGCATTGTGGGTATATACTGATGCAGTTACAGTATGAATGTCATTGTATTGTTTTGTACACCCATAGTAATTACCACAGTGTTCTGTCTGCACATCTTTGCATACTGGTGGTGAGGCTGTGAAGGGATGGCCACCTACATAGGTAGCACAGGGGATACAACAATGTACATAGATACTCAATGATGGCCATGTCAACTTCGAGTTGCATGCTGTCCACACACGACTCTGCAATGCAGATGTTTCAGGATGTTGATATCTGTGCAGTACTACACAACAGGTTCAAGGCTCACAAGAGCACACTAGCACTACAAGGTCACACCTCATACCATGCATAACAGCACCAAAACACAGAACTAACTATGACAGGAGGGAGAGTGTCCATACATGTCAAGGATACTGTGGTGCCAGGACAGGTAGCATACATCATACTAAGTCTGGAACTGCTGAGTGAGGGCTCAGTGTCTGTTATTTGACATGTGTATCATTACAGCTATGAGCACTTGGGTATCAGGCCAGTTATTCAACATTACGAAGGTACGTGGTCTATACACTTGTGGGGGGTGTGGCTGGACCCAGCCCGTCTGACCTGGGAATGTCTGGGTACTGGCTTAGAGTGCCTGCATATATGCACTGTTACATACTGGAAGTCGTACACCTTGTTTGTTGTAGCATAGTCTACATACAGGCCTGCTGACTGTAGCTTTGTTTGTATGCATGTTTGCCTGTTATGTTCCTGAAACACTGATTCCACCTGCAGTGCAGATATACAGTGCCTCTGTGGATCCCTAGTGACATCTGTGTTGCTTACTGTACTGATGTCCATATGTCACTTGACAGAACGTCACTGTTTGTCTTGTTTGCATGTAGCTTGCCTGTAACACATTGCATATGACTTACCTCACATTTGCTCAAGACAGCATTCATATATGCCAGCACTAACAAATCAGGAGCACTACACCCTCACATAGTCACCTTGAGTACCTTGTTCCCCATTGGCCCTATGTGTCATTACTTAGTATGGGAGTCACAATGCTATGGTAGCATGTGCAAAGGTCACCTGTCGATCTACTCTCAGGTCCAGTTGGTGAATCTGTGAGTCATGTGGCAATGTTACAGCTGCCTCATGTACACAGACAACCCTCTCCCTTTCCCATACATGTACAACACATGTGAGAGATGCAACCACATAGCCAAACTGGGGGCTAAGCTCTGTTTACACAGCACTGGCATTCCCTGTCAGGTGGAGTGGGATACTACAGTGAATACAGTACCAGTCTCCCATAGACCTGCCACGACCACAATCCAAACACAGACACACACAGGTACATTATTGGGCTCTCAGAATTGCATTCTGCCTGAGCAGCTGACAACTGCAATGCAGACACACAAGCAAACATTACACCAGAGCAGAGCACATGCAACACATAGCTCACAAAGCCAGTGTGCCAAACAGTGTCAGGCCATATGGCTAGACAACACACCTGATACGGTTGTATGAGGTACCTCTATTGTCACGTACACGGTGGTCCTGCTCCCAGGCTGAACAAGGTGACGGTCACGCTGAGCTGCCCTTCAGGCACTATGATCCACCACATAACACAAGGAAAGCGGTCACTCCAAGGCATGTATAAGTATGACTCAGTCATTGTCTGTGCCAGTGTGTATGACCTCTGACGCACCTCCCTGGACTACATGTTAGGGGACATAGAGGGGCTCTCTGAGCTTGTGGCATAGGCTGGTATGACCCTGGCCTTGAGTAGCATCTCACCCTCACCATGAATGCTGCCACAATATGTAGACAGGATCATCGGTTTCTGCACTTAACGTATCTTTCAGTGACATCCAAAGGGGATCCAGTGCCTGTCAGTGTGGGATTACATGCTGGACATGCCACATTGCTTTGCTTGGGACAGCTTGAACCTGTCACCCATGGGCCATTGTATATTGGCAGAGGCTGTTGCTACACACATAGTGCCTTTGTATGCAAGGCTGACATTACATAGCCACCTACACAGGTATCACACGGGATGGGACACTAATAGCAATGCTACTCAACAGCAGCAGTGTAAACCTCAAGATGCATGCAGTGGAAACTGTCCTTAGCATGGGGTACAGCAATATCCGTGAAGTAACAGACTCCTGGTACAAGGCTCCCAGGTGCACACCATCAGTGCCAGGTCATTCCTGATACCATGCTTGTCATCCCCTACAAATGCACCAAAACAGAACAGGGGGGATGTATCCAAAGGCACCTCAGATACACACACCCCCAGGTTGGTGGCACTGCACAAAGCATCAGAGCCTCTCCATGTGCAACACACAGTGGGTTAGACTGCCTTCAGGTTCATAGCCTGGCACACACCACACTCCCATACCCAGGAAACCCACTTGGCCTTTCTGACAACACTGGGAATATGACGGTCTCTACACACACCATTATATGGTTGTACTGCAACTACCCAAACATACAGTGTGAGCATTATTCTAGCTACAAGACCCTATCTGAAGGTTTTTTATCATTCATTCCCTGCATTGCTATGGAACAACTTGTTACCACTCCCACAAGTGGTGACAACATGCTGCACCTGTTCATCACCAATATTTACTATATGCTCCAGAACAATCATGTATCCCTTGTTGGTGGGATGACACCATCTACAACCCACACTGTATAGTCACATACCACATGCAGCCCCCGCACAGAACACCACAGTCATACAGTTGTCTGATGCATATTCCATGTATTCACATGAGGCAGGCTTCGGATATGGGAACTCTTGCAGTTCACAGTTACATATGTGTAGGTGGCACACACATACATCATGTGTGCATTGACATTACTGATATAATGTATGTCGTGCAATATTGGGAACAACACCCCACACACATGGACAAACTGTGTGACAAAAATACACATGGCATTTGTAGGATACAAACCCCTACCTAACTATGTTAGATCACTTGTGAGAGTCGCAGTAGCAGAATGTACTATTTGCATTACTGGGAGGATTGCTTTCTCCTGCTGTACTTATAGGGTGCTGACATCATCAGTGTTTAGACAGTGGAATATGCAGCATGTGTTGTGTAGTAATAGTTGCCAAAAGGGACATTTCTCATACACATGGAATTGCACACACTACTCCCCCACACATAGTCACACACACACTGGGCACTTGCAGGATTCAAACCCCTATCTAACTATGTTATGACACTAGTGAGAGACACATTAGCAGAGCGCGCTATTTGCATTACTGGGGGGATTGCTTTCTCCTGCTGTACTTATAGGGTGCTGACATCATCAGTGTTTAGACAGTGGAATATGCAGCATGTTTTGTACAGTAATAGTTGCCAAAAGGGACATTTCTCATACACATGGAATTGCGCACACTACTCCCCCCACACACAGTCACACACACACTGGGCACTTGCAGGATTCAAGCCCCTACCTAATTATGTTATGTTATGACACTAGTGAGAGACGCATTAGCAGAGCGTACTATTTGCATTACTGGGGGGGACTGCTTTCTCCTGCTGTACTTATAGGGTGCTGACATCATCAGTGTTTAGACAGTGGAATATGCAGCATGTTTTGTGTAGTAATAGTTGCCAAAAGGGACATTTCTCATACACATGGAATTGCACACACTACTCCACCACACACAGTCACACACACACACTGGGCACTTGCAGGATTCAAACCCCTACCTAACTATGTTATGACACTTGTTAGAGACGCAGTAGCGGAGCGCGCTATTCACATTACTGGGTATAATTTCTGCTCCTGACATATGTATAGTGTGCTGACATCATTATGGATGAAGAGGTATGTACATCTGTTACTATCCATCAGTAAGGGGGAGAGCATATCTATGCATTAACTTTGCACAGGCACAGTGGCCTACTGTACTGTGGAAGCAGACGCCAAATACACTGTGGATAGCCTTCTCTATTCCCTAGGGACAACAGTCAGGTATTGCACTCTATGGCCATATGTTTACCTGTCAGATCCAAGTATCTGTTGCTCATATACTGTTTGTGGGTCTTTATTGCCATAGCCTTCCCTGTCTCTATAAACAATGTGTGTACTGTGGGAGATGTTTGCATATGAGTGAGATCCAGTACTTTACTTATGTCTCTGTTGTAACTTCACTGTGTGCACTGGGCAGATGTCTGTATTGTGGGAGGTTCCTGTGTTAACACACAGACATAATTGTCCAACCAGCTGCCAACAATAGAAATAAGCAAACACTAAAATACGCTGAAACACATCCGTTTAATAGCAAAGCTTTCAGGTACAAACCCTTTATCAATACTCATACAGGTTACAAATAAAATCAAACATTTAAATAGAAGCCAACAAAGCACATGACCAGCAGCCAAAGAGCATGTGATAAAAATTTGTGTTTAAAAAAATATAAAAATAAACTTTAAAATGCAATTATTTCAATACTGAATGTTGTAATTTCACTAAAATAGGCTTTAGTGTAACAGTAACATTCAAGCCAGGCATCTTGTCAGCTGAAAGTCTTAAAATCCATTCACATTCTTTTAAATCTAACAAATTGTTAAGGTCATCCCCCCTCATGGATACACACACTCTATCAATGACACGAAATCTAAACTTGTGTTGATTGCCACATAAGGATATATGCCTATATAAGGCATTCCTGTCATTCCCTCTCCGTATCTCAGACTTATGCTCAATGATACGGTCCTTTAATCTTCTTGTGGTCTTACCTACATAAAAACAATGGCAAGACGTGCACGTAGCCAAATATATCACATTAGTTGAAATGCATGTTGCCATGAGGTTAAACTTATATATAATCCCACTTACCGGATGCTTAAAGTCTAAGCTATTTTCTTTATCTATTATATCAGGGCAGCAACTACAGTTGAGACATTTTAAAGTTCCATATGTATTAGTATTATTCACTTCAGTTGAATTTTTAAAATCCTTGTAACCAAGCTTACATTTAAAATTTGCCATGTTTTTATAAGAGAAAAATGGTCTATCACCAATAATGGATTTCATTTCACTGGATGCCAATAAAACAACCCAATTTTGATTTATAATATTTCTTACAAACCTAGTCATACAACTAAAAGTTGTAACATATCTTAGGATATCACCATTTCCATGTGCCACAATATTTTCATTCTGGTGTTCATCCATAAGAAATAAAGGTTTTAAACCTAAATGTCTATTATTTATAGTATCCATTTTAGCTGTTTCTAATACGCTGTCTGGATATCCACTATTTCTGAACTCATTAATGGTTTCATCCAGCTGCGACATGAAAAGACTATCATTCGTGTTAAGTCTACATATTCTATTAAGTTGTGATTTAACTATACCATTAAATACATGTGATGCATGCATGCTAGTATAGTGGACATACCTGCATGCATTTACCACTTTTTTATGTACTGTAGTGTACATTACATTGTCCTGTATCCCTATTTTAAGGTCTAAAAAAATTAATGAACAAATCAGAAAATTCAATTTTAAACTTTAGGAAAGTAGTGGATTCATTCAAGAAGTGTACAAACTGTAACAAACCATTCACATCACCTTTCCATATGAGAAAACAATCGTCCACAAAACGCTGATAAAATAATATATTATTGACATATGGACTAGTGTCATTTATGACAAACTTCTTTTCCCATATAAAAAGTACCAAGTTTGCATACGTATTAGCTACGGGCGTACCCATAGCAACACCAGTATTTTGCATATAAAACTGACTATCAAATAAAAAGATATTATTATTCAAAACTAGGTTTAATAATAAACATAATGTTTCAATGTCCCTTGTTGCAAACATAGAAGAGTTGTTTAAAAACTCACGAATTGATTCTATCCCAAACTCATTAGGTATAACTGTAAACAAGGACGTTATATCTAAAGTTACCAATAAAAGCCCATTGTTCTGTACTACATCCTTGCCCATATTATTATACCATACTCTTAGTTTTCTGATAAAATCTGGTGTATCTTTCAAGATGGTATCACATTTCTCTAATAAAGGCTGCAACCTTCTATGTAGATATACCGAAATTGTTTCAGTCAACCACCCCTTCCCAGAAACAATAGGTCTCATCGGTGGTTGGGATAGTGACTTATGGATCTTAGGTAAACCATATAATTGTGGGATGACTGGACAAGGAACAGTAAAAAAATGAAATAAGTCTAGTGTTATATCATTAGAAAGTTGTAAGTCATAAACTGTCATATTGACCATACTTACACATTTTTTCACATCAGCGTGCACAATAGTTTTAAAAGCATCAGCATCATCTGATAATTTCAAAACTACATTCTGATAATCTACCCTATTCATAATTACGATAGCCCCTCCCTTATCTGCCTGTTTAATACCAATGTCGTTATTACTTTGCAGGTTCATAAGGGCTGTGTATTCCTCATAACTTAAGTTATATTCTGATGAAGTCAGTTGTATTCTGAAGAAAGCGCTCAACCTTATTCCTTGTGAAATAAAAGAACTCTGTCTCTGGCACAGTTTCCAGGTTTCCGGTGTTTTTCTGCTACTTTCGGGTGGCGTATTTGTTTTACAAGTTGTTGGACACTGGGACATCATTGTTTTTTTAACTTAAGTTATATGTTTTACTAACAGCATTATTTTTATTCTCATACAGCATTCGTAAGTCCCTCTCACACAAGTCATGGAAAGCAGTTACTACTGGGCGGTTCACAGGTACAAAAGTACTACGTCTTTTACAGATACCAACATCATGAAAATCATTATTAAACATAAGTTTTATGCTTAAATTCCTAACAAACTGTTTCAGCTCAAAGCTCCCACAATACTGTCCTTTGAAGAAGGAATGAAGCTGAACCCTTTTTGTAACAGGGAATAATGCACTTTGCCCAAGCACAAGTCAGTTAAATTCAAAGTACCTTGCATAATTTCTAGTTGTTTCACAGTACAATTTTTGTCCAACAAGCTTGGAACACACGCCAAATTTACTTCATTACTTATAGTATGTGCATTTGCTGTGTTAACACAATCCAAACAGTTAGATAAAGAAAAAACATGAGCATCAGTGTGCTCTACTTGCGTGACATTTTTGCTTGTTTCTGTGGGCTGTTGTGTTTGCGTTTGCCCACATTTACCAACTGCTTAGTCGGTTGTCTTCCCCTCGAAGTAGAACGGCCCCTCACTGTTTCAGGTTGCTCTAATACAAAACGCTTTTGAAATATACTCGCCACTGTTTTGTTAGATAATTTATTAGTCTGTTTAGTAATTCCATCTGAAAGGGGAGAGACACAAGTAACATTCACTGCAACTGAAGCACCTACTTCACTAATGCTTGCTGAAGTGGGCGTGTCACTAGTTGTTTCTACTCTTTTATCAGCTTGTAAACCTCAAGCTGCAGTTTCATTTAAAGGTGTAGTAGGAAAATCATCCAATGTGTCTAAGGAGGCTTTCTGTCTATTCTGAGAACTAGTAGCAAAGTTTCTTGATGTAATCTGTTCTCTTGGCCAAGAAAAGATGTTATTATTTTGAAAGTCTCCCAAGTCACGTAGTAACTTACGTTTTTTTGTAGCTTGTATTCGTTCTTCCATCAACTGTATCCGATCCAGCATCTGCTGGTAAGACCCATTTAATGAAGTGAAACAAACAGCGTTAAGAATATTATCTTCTAACACAATGATTTCTTCCTTCAGCTGTTTTTCATGATCCAGAAAAAAATCATTCATAAGATTCATGTAGTCCAAGCTGAGTTTTATATTCATTTGTTGCCACTTTCTCAGCAGCTCTGGATAAGTATTTCCATATGAGGGCATTTTCAGAACTCTTAGCCCTCGAGGAACAATACCTTTATCCAAATAAGCCAGAAAACGAAAACGCTGCCATTGCAAGCGTTTAAATATACACACTTTTCTCTCCAACAACAGCAAATTCTTGTTAAAGTCTTCCACATGTCTCAATTCCATTTGTTCAGGTAATTCAAGATTTGTAGCAACATTTGTAGAAAAAACTTTTAGGAGAGGATTATTCTCATTCTCCAGCAGCAACTTTAAGGAACTCATGATGCTGCTAGAGTGGCTGCTAAGGCTTCAAAAATTGTCCAACGTATAAAACAGCAAGAAAATATAAAATAATTGTCCAACCAGCTGCCAACGATAGAAATAAGCAAACATTAAAATACGCGGAAACACACCCGTTTAATAGCAGCTTTCAGGTACAAACCCTTTATCAATACTCATACAGGTTACAAATAACATCAAACCTTTAAATAGAAGCCAACAAAGCACGTGACCAGCAGCCAAAGATCATGTGATAAAAATTTGTGTTTAAAAAAATATATACATAAACTTAAAAATGCAATTATTTCAATACTGAATGTTGTAATTTCACTAAAATAGGCTTTAGTGTAACAGTAACATTCAAACCAGGCATCTTGTCAGCTGAAAGTCTTAAAATCCATTCAAATTCTTTTAAATCTAATAAATTGTTAAGGTCACCCCCTCCCATGATATAATACATAAAGAAAATAGCTTAGACTTTAAGCATCCGGTAAGTGGGATTATATATAAGTTTAACCTCATGGCAACATGCATTTCAACTAATGTGATATATTTGGCTATGTGCACGTCTTGCCATTGTTTTTATGTAGGTAAGACCACAAGAAGATTAAAGGACCATATCATTGAGCATAAGTCTGAGATACAGAGAGGGAATGACAGGAATGCCTTATATAGGCATATATCCTTATGTGGCAATCAACACAAGTTTAGATTTCGTGTCATTGATAGAGTGTGTGTATCCATGAGGGGGGGGGGTGACCTTAACAATTTATTAGATTTAAAAGAATTTGAATGGATTTTAAGACTTTCAGCTGACAAGATGCCTGGCTTGAATGTTACTGTTACACTAAAGCCTATTTTAGTGAAATTACAACATTCAGTATTGAAATAATTGCATTTTAAAGTTTATGTATATTTTTTTAAACACAAATTTTTATCACATGATCTTTGGCTGCTGGTCATGTGCTTTGTTGGCTTCTATTTAAATGTTTGATTTTATTTGTAACCTGTATGAGTATTGATAAAGGGTTTGTACCTGAAAGCTTTGCTATTAAACGGGTGTGTTTCAGCGTATTTTAGTGTTTGCTTAACACATAAACACGCCAGACATGTGTGTGCAACTGCTGAACTGTGACATGGCCTAAGTGTGTGAGCATGCCCAGTTCACAGTTTCTATGGCTTCTTGACTGCCACATCTAATTTATCTAAGTGTGCGAGCATGCCCAGTGTGACCTTTCCTTATGTTTGGATCCGTGGACCACCACATTTCTGTTTGTGTGTGGACGCCATCTATATATCACATGTACAGTTGAGTGTTGGACATCAGGTTGTGTTCTTACTGCCCAACTGCTGTGTGTCTGAACCTAACAGGCATTATGCTGTGCCTGCAGGGTCGCCATGGGATAGTTTGCATACAGTTGTCATCATCCTTTCCTGCTGACCAAACAGTTGTATTGTTGTATAGTGTACTGGTGCAAAATTTTCACTGTGGTAGACAGTATAATTGGTTTCAGTCCTATCACTGCTTGTAATGTTTATAGTGAGCACACCAGACTGGTTGAGGGCCAGTTGTGCAGATATGACCATGTTGCATTTTGTTCAGATATGGACAGCTTAGTACATGATTGTCCGACATTGTTAATGTATTCCACAACTTGTGTGGACAGTGACAAACAATGGCCATGTGCCCTAGTCCATTTGTAATGCTAGTCAGAGAGTGTTTGTCCTTCAACACACATTTACTGGTGTTTGCCATGATATATGTCACGGTTAGTGTGCTGTGCCTCTGTCTACCCATGACATACAGGTGATATCCAGGGTACACCTACCATCTCCCATCCAGTCATCATGATTCCTCTGGATGACAGTCACTGAGGGACTCCCTGGATATCCTGTAGTGAGAGTTTAGTCGTGAGTGGAGTGAGCTTCTGGGTTATGGACCAATCAGTACAACATGTCCTGTTTATGTCTGTGCTGGGGTTCAGGCCTGTCAGCTGCATAGGTTACCAGCATTCAGTGTTTACATGGTGCCAAATGTCCATTGATACCAGGTTGGTCATGGCTCTATGCATCAGGCACAGTTCACCTCCAGCCAGGCAGTATGGCACTGTGTGGAGCTGCAGTTTCTTTACTCAGGCAACACATGGCATCTGTTACAGCTCTGCAATCCTCCTGGTGGGGTATTTGTGTGGTCTTTCCAGTTGCTGCAGGTGTCTGCTACAGTACATCCCTGAAGGGCCATTGTACACAATTGTGAGGCTGCTGATGGATGACTGGAAAGGCACATTGACCTACCCTAACCAAGCTGTGCTTACCTTCATGATTAGGTGGGTATATGGTATGTTTCTGCAACCACTACAGACACATGGTTGTCACATGCAGGATATCTATCACCTTGTGTCCCCAGGTCTCTTATTGCTCCTGATGTATTTACTGGGTTAACACCTATGTGGTAATTTCTGGCCATGTACTGTGTTACCACAGGGGTTGACTATACACTATTCTGCATTTAGCTTGTTGACATGGCTGTGGCACTACTTGTGTGTTTCTATGTGTGCCTTTTGTAGGTTGCTTGTGTCAGCTGGAGGGTCCGATATGGTGGCCAGTTTGTAGTCCTCTGCAAACCTGTTCAGACAGAGTCCTTCCATCTTGGCCTGTACCTATGTGACATATATAGCATACAAGAGGGGTCCCAGGACCATGCCTTGTGGGATACCAGTTGTACCTGGTTTGCAGTCTGCCATGGCTACAGCATGTCTGCCAGGTCAGTTCTGTCCTTGAGCTGGTTTGCAACCCATCTACTTGCATAGGGGTTTATAGTTAGGCTGGTGAGCTTATCTGTACCGCCAACTAGGGTATTGTATGGAAGGGTTTAGCAAGGTCCAGATAGGCTGTGTGATCAACATTCCCCACATCACTGGGCTTGGTGCATGTTTCACATGAGTCAGACATGTGTACGGGGCAGGATCTGCCCTACGACAGCCACACTGGGTAGGGTCCAATGTCTGTAGGTACCCAATCTCGTTATTCCTGGGATCCATGATCATCCTCTCCATTACTTTGCCAACCTAGATATTCGGGGTTGAGGGGTGATAGTTTGCAGTATCCATTCAGGCACCCCCTTTGTGGTGTGGGACCACTCTTGCTGTACACCACTCTTTGGGTACATATCCTGTGGTAGGACTGATAGTGCACAGTAATGCTATTTGCTGTTCCATTCTTCTTACAGTACTTGTTGGACACAACCCAGGACACCATCTGGTACCATTGATGCTGTGTGCTGTGCTTTGTGGATGCTGGCTGTTACCTCAGTATCTGCAATGTTGGGGGGCCAGCACTCTCCTGGGATAGATATTTGGCAGTTAGGTGCTGGTGGGAAGTTTGCAATGAATCTGTTAGGTAGGATGTTGGCAATGTATGTGGGTTTGGTGTATTGTTTGTGATATTAGAGTGCTGCAGAGCATATCTGTGGATTATCACCATGGTTCCTACCGTCAGGTAGGACAGCTGTGTAATAATCCTTTGTGTCCTGCACAATTTGTATCATCATAGGTTCATAGGTTCATACTAGGCTATCTGCCCTGGCCTTGTTTGAGCATGGGCAGACTGTGTGTGGGTCTCAACACCCCTTGCAATGTGCATATTATGCCCACGTAGGGTTTACTTTCCTAGATGTGACACAGGGATGGCCCCCAGTGTACACCTACTATCTCCCATGCACTTCAATGGATTTCTCTTGTTGAGTTTGTGTGTGGAGCTCAGCCTATCATGGACTAAGATTCTGTTCCAGAGTGTCCTGAGCCTCTGGGTTATGGATCTGTCCCTCCAGCACATCCTATTAATCTATGTGTAGAGGTTCAGATATCTCACTGTGGTGTGTCTGCTGGATTTGGGGTTTCTGCAGTGGAGCATGTCCATTCATTCTGGATTGGACATGGCCTTGTACATCAGGCATACATCACCTCTGACTGTGCAGTATGCTTCTGAATTGGGCTGTGTTTTTTTCAGCCAGGCTGCAGATGTCCAATGTTTGGACCCTTTATCCTGTTGGTGGGGTACATTTGGGGTCTTTCTGACTGCTGCATGTGTAAGGTAAGGTACATGCGAACTGGGGCATAGTTGTCACGTATGGGCCTGATAAGGGAAGGGTATGGGGGCACAGTGACCTCTGTAGCTCTACATGTGCATCCTTTCATATTAAGGTTGGCAATATAGCAGGTCTTCCTGGCCACCTTGGCAATGTGTGTGTCACGTGACAGGTTACCATCCACTTGTGTCCCTAGGTCCATGATTACTTCTTCCATACATAATGGATTGCCACCTATGTCATACTTTGTGTGTGCCTTGTTTGGTATTTGTTGGGACATTCATACTCTGAAGTGTCTTCAGGAAGGCTGGCTGGGGTACCTGGGTTTGTGTGTGGGGTCTGTAGCAGGCTTCAAACAGTTACACAGTTTGAGACAGTGTTACTTGCCAGTGGATAGTCCATGCTGCTTCTTGCTGTGGTACCAACCTGGGGGTGTGGTTATTCTTGATAATTACTGGCAGCCACACTCCTATTGTCATGTGTTCCATGTTTTGGAGCTGTTGAGCCTTGCCCATGTTTCTGTTACAGAACACATATTACCATTCTCCATGCTGTGGTGGGTTTGGTCTGCATGCACCTTGCAGGTTAGACTTCTGGCATTGGGCAGCATTACGTCCAGGTTATTATCCCTTGTGCTACCTATGTTGGTGGGTTTGTGTTTCCAGACTTACCTATTCCAGGCACAGTGGGGGTAACAGCAGCCTTTGCCAGTATCTACACAGCCAGGTGTGCTGGGTGCATGCCATCCCTAGCAGGTGGGGCATCATGTCTTGCTCGGCATGTCAGCCCAGGCTGTCAGCCATGTGTTCCCTCTTGCTAACAGCAATACCTCAGCCAATTATTGTACTTGATCTTGTTGTCTTCATAGTGTGACATCATGCTTGGTGAGGGTGAGATGTTAGGTTGGGTCTTCATGTTTGCATATACTAGATGGTGTTTCATTGCTTAACACATGGCAATCATGCCTCAGGTGGTGCTGCAGGGCTGCCTCTGTTGGATGCACATACTACACTCCCTGTACATGTTTGAGAGCAGGTTATGTCATGTTAGGCATCCCTGTTACTATATGAGTGAGTCAGAGAGGGGTATCATTCCCAGGGGTCCTACTGAGCCAGTGTATGTGCTATGCATTGCCTCTTTTCCAAGGCCAGGGCATACTGGGCATGCCTCCTTCTGCCTACTGGGGCAGGCTCAGGTTGTTCCTCCTCTGAGTCATGCTCTGCCTGTGATGGCCTTGGCAATGGTGGGGGGCTGTTTGTCCCGGCCCTATGCTGGTCCTGCTGCAACTGTTTTCGCAGGATCATATTATGTAGCATAGCACATACCATGACAATTTGGGTACATGTAGTTGATGAGTACTGCAAGGCTCCACCAGATGTGTCCAGGCACCGGAACCGTGACTTGAGCAGCCCAAACACACACTCTATTATATTACGTGTTTGTGCGTGTGCCTCATTTTGCCGTTCCTGTTCAGGTGTGTGTGCGTTTCTGATGGGTGTCATCAGCCATGGCTCCAGTGCATAACCTGGTGTCCACAAGGTGTCCATGTGGGATGTCCCCATTGGCAAATGTCTGGTACAGCTGTGTCAAATGCCAGATATGGGAATCATGGTAGCTCCCAGGGCAGCCAGCACACACATTCATTATTATGTCCTGGGCATCACACATGACCTGGCAGTTGATGGAGGGGAAGCCCTTGCGGTTAATGTAGGTCCTACCTCGCTGACCGGCTGGTGCTTTGATGCATATGTGCGTGCAGTCTATTGCACTCACTACCTGAGGGTATTCCGCTATTTGCTGGAAGAGACGCATATTGCTGGCCAATACCTCACGGGCATTGGGGAAATATACATGCTCACCGACATGTGCTGACATGGCATCCAGGAACTTGTGCAGTACCCTGGAGGCTGATGCCTGTAATATCCCCATCATATCACCAGTTGGTCTCTGGAAGGTACCTGTTGCTAGTATTCTTAGGCCAACACATACCTTGGTTTCCACTGGGATGGGTTCCCCTCTGTTGGTTCTGTGTATGAGGTGTGGCCTGCACAGCTCAACAATTTGCTGCAAGAGGTCTCTGTCCACTCTATAGTGCTCCACTATCTCCAGCTCATGTAACCCCTGGTAGGTGACCCTGGGCCTGTACACTCTTCTCCGTCTCCTCACTGTGGGTTGTCTGGCAGCATTTCCATTGTCACCACCTTCAGCAAGTCTCCTATGTCTCCTTATGACAGCTATGGCAGCCCCTAGCATGTTTGGTCTGAGTGCAGCTTTTTCAGTTTTCACTTCTACTAGCTTACTCCTGTCTTGCAGTGTCTCTTGAGAGAAACATACTGCAATGCTGTTTGCAGTGTTTTAAGTGCTGGGCTGGGCTTGTATTCTGCCTGTGTAATTGCCTGCTTCTAATTGTTTTCACCTGCTACCTCTACAGGTATTCCCTGCTAGTTTCCTACTATTTCTTCTGCTTTCTTTTCCTCTCTGTTTCCTCAGGGGGAGCAGCGTGCATACCAGCGAAAACACGCTCACAGTGGCTACCACGCGGGCACACATGCTTACACTGACTACAATCTGCTTATTCGGGTTAAAACGTGCGCACACCAGTGCAAACAGGTGTACAGATCTTTAAACAGGCTCCTACATGCTTACTCTGCCTTACACGCGCGCACTCTGTCTTACTCGCAGCTCCCAGCGTGCATACGCGTGCATGCACATACAGCAAGAAACTTTGGTGTTGGCCACAGTGTACACCTTTCATTTCTTGACTTTCCCATGCTTATCTGTTGAAACTCCTCTTTTTTTGCTATGTGATTGATATGTTTCACATACCACTTTGCTCCAATGAGCTTGATTTCTTCCTGACATTCCCCCCTGTGATGTCACCTATCTCCTACTCTGTTACTCCGCCTTATCTAACTCTTACACTACACGGACTGTGCTCATTTGCTATGTGGCAGTGTGATTCACTATCCTACCATTCATTTACATAGGATTGCCTACTAATGCTTAGTTACATGTCTTACACTCAGCTTCCCCCTTAGCAACCACTAGATGGTGGCCATGTTGTTTTTGGTCTGCTAGTCCCTGCATTGCAAATCCATGCATTACATAAAACCCACATTTGTGGGTTTCAAACCTTCATTTTTCAGTTTTATATAGCGCAGCCCATTTGTGCGGGGCTGCACTGCGTTTAAACATCGCCGATCTCCGAAAAAAAACCCTTTTTTTCATGTTTGCATCGGTTTACCATGCCAATGGCCACATATTTGGCCATTGGCATGCTGTCTGTAACATTTGCACAGTTTATTTGGAGCTGTCATGGCTCTGTTGTGTTATTTGCAGTAACGTACTCAGTTGTCAACTGAGTACATTTCTGCAACTAACACGACTCTTACACAGGCTGGTTTCAGCTTCATGGATTGCTTAATCTACCTCATTTGCATGCCTTTCGGCTGCAAGTGGGGTGATTAGCATATCCACGCCCTGCCCATGTAAGAGTCGTTTTAGCTTTCTCTTACACGGGATTTCGGGCTGTTCCTGGATCGCGATGGCTGCATGGAGTCTTACACGGCTCTTAGACTCCGTGCAAGCCATCGTAAATCCTGCCCATAGCTTTTTAAGGCAAGAGGTTACAGAACATTGTATCATTTCCTCATGCCACAGGAGAAGGCTTACTAAAATGTTGAGATATCACATTTCAGCAAATGGCCTCATCAGGGTTTTACAAAGCAGTTATGTGTGCTACCATGGACAGAAAGTATTGAAAGAGTCCTCTCTAGCTATGTATGCATTACATACATGTACATTAACACATGCACTACCAACTGACTCTATGGAGTAATGTCTGTGTTTGA
The DNA here is from genome assembly GCF_019279795.1 of Protopterus annectens. Lineage (NCBI taxonomy): Eukaryota > Metazoa > Chordata > Ceratodontiformes > Protopteridae > Protopterus > Protopterus annectens. Next base: position 888,260,218 of record NC_056735.1, read on the forward strand.
ACTAACTACCTCACTAGGGTCGCAAGCTAGAAATCACTGCATAAATTGCAAGTGGCATGCAAGATGTTTGTTTGCTTAAAAGTGTGACAGTGCATATGTGAATGAATGACATCACCATTGTTTTTATGGGGTGAAGTGTGTGCTAAAAGGGAATGACATTTTTGGGAGAGCTCACCACCACCACCACCACCACTACTACTACGATAAAGCTGCACATCATTTCTGTAGGTGAAGCCATTTCTACCTAGCATGAGAGAGACACACACAGTCACAGTACTCACTCAGTCACTTCTGCATTCTAACCACTTACCTATCTACTTACACAATCTACAGAGCACACTATCAACAGCAAGCAGCTCAGGAGAAGTCCAATTACAATATTGAGATAGTGTACTTTTGAAAGAATTACCATATCAGTGTTTATAAAATAAGTTTTATCTAAAAATGTAGGAAATGTATGGGGAGCCTTCTCCAGATGTAAATATGTTTCCTAAGGGGAAGTGTACCCAATGGATCTTTTGATCAATCTAGATCTACTGATATATAATCACAGTATTTAAGCAATGCTGTAAATAAACCAATTACTTATTTAATTACAGTCTAGAGTACACATTATCAACCGCAAGCATCACAGGAAATATTGCAATGGAATTGTGACAAAGAGCACATTTTAAAGGGTGAACTCATCAGTGTGTAGCAGAACAAATGCTTGTGATAAAAGTAGAATAAATTGATGGTGGACCCTCTACAAGTGTAAATGTTCTCCTCAGTGAAAGTTTACACATCAGATATGTTGTTGAAGCCATACTTAGTTGACAATAAACACACACACACTCACACTAGTTCAACAATGTGAATTTGAACTACATACCTCCCTGGGATTCAATAAACTCCATGTAGGCTTCAAGCAAAGCCTACACCAAGTTTATGTGTTTGCACTTTGCACAGCAGCACTTCATGAAAATTAATCCCGTGCGCCACCTACAAAAGTAAACAAGCAGGGTTTTGTGGCTGGCAAACTGGACTAGCAGGACTGGGTGAAATGCCACAAGGATCACCAGGGTTTTTCATATATTAATGTTTATGTTCCAAGGACAGCACAGTGTATGTGTACAGTACAGCAAACTGGGCTACCAGGGTAGTGCAGAATGCCACAAGAATCACCAGGGTTTTTTATATATTAATGTACATGTTCCAAGGACAGGACAGTGTATGTATACAGTGCAGTGAACTGGGCTACTGGGATTGCTCGGAATGCCACAGAGATCACCAGGGTTTATCATATATGAATGTATATATTCCAAGCACAGGACACAACAGTGTATATAGTGCTGAGTATTGTGGAATCTCATTCCAGGCACTCTGTACAAGTTCTGTCAATGATCTGTAAGGATACATGGACTGCCATTTATAAGAAACAGTCATGGGAAGTGGATTTATTGAATACGGACACACAGATGAAGTTTAGAAATGAACACCGGGAAGCAGGAGAGGTGA
>NC_056735.1:888266714-888296714 GCF_019279795.1 Protopterus annectens
CCGGTGTGCAAATGAGAAGCCCAATCACTGCTTCTTCTACCACTAATGAGCCATGATCTGCAGCCAGTAGTCCAAACAAACCTTTAGGACACATCCAGACCCTTAGAGTCTCACAAAAGGGCACAATGGCATAAGTTCGAGTCGAGCCAGCACAACTGTTGTAATTGCTCTTGGAAGAGCTGCTGGAAATGGCAGTAGCTTTGGTTGGCGAGGAAAACCCTGACACTATAAGGAGGTAGAAGAAGCAGTGGTCGGGCTTCTCCTGGGGTCTGATGATTGTCTGATGAAGTCTACCAAACTGGCAGGGTAGACGAAAAGCGCTTCACTTTTCGTTTGAATAAAGCTTTGTGGATTATTCATTTGTGCACCAAAGCTGTTGTTTTACTTATTTTGCTCATTTGGTCCGTGTTGTTGCAGAGTCCAAAAACTGAAAAGATCTATTGCTTTTTCTGCTACTTATGTGTGTTGTGTATGATTCTATGTTTTCACCAGATTAAAGTGGTAAAAGTGGGTTAAATGTGAAAGTGGTGAAATGGGGAGCAATCGGGGAAGAATAAAGGAAAGGCAGTACAGGAATGTGCAGGAGGAAGGTAGGAAAAAACATATCTATCCAATTTCTTCAACAGTAACAAGTGATATGCTGAAGATTAGCTGAATTTAGACTGTCCCCTCCAGAGAGGGGGCTGACCTGACCACAATGCAATCAATTTGTATAGTCAATTGGACAGAATCAAGTATGTCAAGAAGACACGTGTATGAAATGGAGAGCTATGTATGGGAAGATTTTTTTTTTTTTTTTTGGTGGGACAGGTGGCCATTTATTTTTTATATGAGAGAGAGAGGAATGTTGGGGAGGGACATAGGTATGTCTGTGTCAGATAAGCTGGGTAGGTGAGGAAGCAACTGCAGACAGATAAGGCAAACAAGACAAGAGACAAGGATGGTGATGACACAAAAGGTTGGGGGACAAAACAATTGGGCTGAGGCTGGGGACATCCTAGGCCCACATATGTCAAGCTTGGAGACAGTGAGAATCAAGTCCTCACCCACTGGCCCATCATCACTGACGCCTTGCTCCACAGCTGGCTGGAGTGCTCGAAACCTCCTCCTACTACTACTTTGGTCCATGAGGGAGAGCAGCCTCTACATTTGGTGTATGTGTGCACCAATGGTGTGGTGCACCACCCTATGTACCATCCCTTGCAATTTGCTGCAAGTAATGAAATCACCACCTCTACCACTGTTCCCAGAAGGTACCAGTGGACCAACCACTGGGGCAGCACTACCTGAGGGTGCAGACAGTGCAGGGGCAGCAGAGGCAATGCTGTCAGGTTGGGTTCCAGACATGCTGGACATTAGTGCAGTGACTGGTGGAGCGAGGGCAGGCTGATTCAATGGGGCTGGCCTACATTCTGTCCTGTGGAGCATTTAGTGATGTGGTATACATGGATGACATGGACACATTCTGATGGCACATAATAAAAATAAAAAAAAAAATAAACTAAATTAAAAATAAAAAAATAAAGAAAATCAAAAAGAGAGATAAGGTTTGGGAGTGAGGGAAAAAAGAGATGATTAGTACTGTTGTATGTGACATACAATGCATTAATTCAATTATACAACTCTATTATCGTAAGTTTTACATTTAAGTATTCCCCCTGACGGATACATACTATAGATTGCTGCAAGTATTTATTTATTTAACATTTGTTTACCAGGAAGGTCCAACTTGGAACAAAGCCAATTTTCAGCAGAGGCCTGGGGAGAAATGCTCCAGACACATGCCTTTTTAACATGGGCAGAAACCAGAACACCCAGAGAAAACCCACACAAATGCAGGGAGGACATGCAAACTCTGCACAGAAGGCACCCCAGCTGAGAATTGAACTGGAAAACCTCTTGCTGTGAGGTAACAATGCTACCACTGCACCACTGCGCCTAATCCTTGAAATGTGCATATATTGCACATATGCGTGTTCCAGTTTTACAGATTACAGTTTCCAGCAGGACATGTGTGCCACTGGTATAGAAGTTTTAATTTAATGCAAATATTATTGAAGAAATAACAGTATGGTATAGTTGTGAATTGTGGTAGGTGAATCACAGCCTCTGACTACTCTTACAATTGGTTTGTGCTACACACTAATGCATGAATACTTGCTTTTACAATTGGAAAATGCATGCTTAATTTTATACAATTCTATAAAATACCACAAAAGCTATCTTTAACTTTTAATGCTACAATAACACCCCTCTTCTGCTGTATATGTACAGCTTGCTTCACTCAGTCTCACTAATCTATCCCTGTGGGTCCAGACATTGAGCTCACAATCTCTGTCAGCTGGGGAAGAAACAGAAAAGAACAGAAGACCATTATGCATACCAGTCTTGCCTATATTCAGCTTTCTAAATCTTACAAGGACTCTCTTTACTTGATACATGCACAGAAGTGGAATGTCCTGCAGCCCTGAATTCCTCATACCAGCAGCTAAGAGTATCCGTCTTCCTCTTCTTCAAAGGATCATAGGATATTAATGGTACCTACATTGCTCACCAGTGTGTGGGATACCAGTGACACTAGAGACAGCCTGGGCTAAACTATTCCAACCTCAGATTTGTACTGGGAACCAGAAAAGTCCCCCTGCAAAAGCATTTGGCTGTGGTACTTTACTAGGAGAAACGAAAAAATAGCGGCACAATAAACTGGAGATAAAGCTTAAAAAACAAGTTTAATTAGCACTTTTCCTTCATCGAAGGAAAGGTACTAACCTTTCTCAAAAAGATTTGTTAAACTTGATTTTGTTTTGCTTCCTTGAGTTTATTATTGTGCCATTTTTTTTTTGAGTTGTTTGTGGTTGTACTTTACTAGGAGTCCAATGAATATCCTGGACTACTTAATACCCCACCTCTGTGCCCTAAACCTGGCACCTTCCCCACGAACACCAGACATATCTATCAGCAGACCTAGAGCAATGGAGAATGATGGTTTACCACCATTTCCAGTTCTTGCATTTACTGGAATGCACACATCCGAGTCTGCATGATGATAAGTGGAGAGCAACAGTGCTAAGCAATAAGTGCAGTTCCAAGATTAATCTGACACAATAATAGTGTCTCCTTTCTCATACATATAATTAGTATCAGCTCCACTGTCTAAAGTGTTACAAGTGAGGTGAATATAATAGAAAGTGGAACAACAGTAAAAGGGCATGTAATATCTTGTATTAGAGCCCAGGACCTTGTGTATGGCAGTCCTACACTTAACACCTGTTGCTACAAGACAATTAAAATAGTTGTCTATGTTTCAATTCAATAGTATAAACTGCAATGTCACAGAGTAAAAACAAAACTTTGTAAACCCTGTACTAGAACCCAGGACCAACTGTACCCCAGCCCTACACTTAGACCTGCTGCCACAGGACTAGTTACTTGAGTTTCCCAAATTTACTAATCATTGTTAAGGTCTCTCTATTAACTGCCATGCAATATTGCTTAGCCAGTTTGCAGGGTGCCCAATAGACAATAGAATGTATCTAGTTTATATTTGTAGCTGTCTGGGTCCTGTCTGCTACCTGGGTGGTCCTGTCATCCAGTTGTATACTGTCATGTTCAAACTATATAAGCCCAGCCAAACCTGACATTCAGTTTCCTCCATTTCCAATGTTTTCTCTAAGCATCACATCTCACAAACACTGCCCCCCTCAAAAAAATTAAAAAACCTTGACAGAAAAGGGAAAAAAGACAAAAAGGGGCAAGCACTTGAAATGAAGAAATCAGTCTATGACATATACAGAAAATGATGGTTTACAAGAGATATCTCTTCAGGGTTCCCCTTTATAACCTTGAAATACTGAAATCTCAAATTTCAGTACCTCAAGACCATAAAGGTGAATTTTTAAAATAGTGAAAGTACATAATCACGAATTTTAATATCTTGAATTTGCAGTTATGGCTTTACGTTACGTTACGTGTGGTGTTTTGTGTGGATGGTGTCCAGTGTCATGTATGGATATAGGTGGAATTTAAGGTAAGTGAGTGTTTTGTAAGGGTTTTGGGTGTGAGTTTGAGTGTATGTGAATGTGTTTGTAAGTTGTACGTGTGGGTTCGGGTAGGCAGGTGAAAGTATGAATGTGTAAATGTTGGATGTGTTGGTGTTTGTATATGTGTGTGTGTGTGTGTGTGTGTGTGTGTGTGTGTGTGTGTGTGTGTGTGTGTGTGTGTGTGTGTGTGTGTGTGCGTGTGTGTGTGCATGTGTGTGTGTGTGTGTGTGCACGCGCGTGTGTGTGTGTGTGTGCGTGTGTGTGTGTGTGTGTGTGTGGGAATATAGAATGTCTGGGTGTGAGTTTACTTTCTTTTTCTGATGTGTAATCTCGGAGTTAGTACTTGTGGATGTGTGGTGTTATGTTTTTGTGTTTTTTTTGTTTTGTACTGTAGGTATTGTGATGTATGTGTGGTGTGGTGTATGTTGTGTGTTTGGGATTTCAAATTTCGCAGTTTTGGGCTGTCAGTGTTTTGTGGATTCGCCTTTATGGTCTCGAGATACTGAAATTCGAGATTTCAGTATTTTGAGATTATAAAGGGGAACTGTCAACAGAGATCTGGATTTGAACTCTCACTCCAGTGAACTTTTAAAACAAAGGAGTGGTGCCTTATGCCTCTTTGTCACACCCACAGCTTTGCATCAAGGAACTGAAATCATTCTGCACACAACCAGCTGCAACATCATCTACAGTAATATGAAACCATACAAATGTTATTTGTACATTTATTATATTTATTATATTTGGATGTAGTGCACTTAGTGTTCACACAACCTGTTATGATTATTGCTTGCAATTATACAGCTCTGTGCTACCTTTGTATGTTAGTTGGTCATTCTTCAATTATCTAACCAGTGTGTAAGCCATTCTATACCATTGGCCTTAAAATGTGTGAGTATATTAACTGGAAATAATATCATATGCAGTTGCCAACAAATGAAGGCAGTTTGGATATTACTGAACACAACCTATGAATTCTGTGCTGCTTACTTACATTTAAAACCTTACATATAACACTTTATAGATCTAACCTAACACAGCCATTGGATATAGGGCAGCCTGCAGTGCTGTTTTGTTTTCCTTCTCCTAGCCAGGAATAATTCACAGATGCAATCCATTAAAAATACACTGAGGGAGTGCCTGCACCATATTTACATCTCTTACATGGATCCAAGTATTTGGGATTCAGCAGTTCTAATGAGTTCACACTTCATTTGCATCTTCACTGTGCTAACAGCCCAAATCTACACAATATAAAATGGCAACTGTGTAGCTAGGCAAAGTGATGGTGAGGAGACTTGTTTATGTGGAGAAGACTGAACATACCCTATTTATTCAGATATATCTGCACACAGGATTAGTGAGCTTCAAAACATATGCTTGAATTCTGTCAGCTACACACTCCCCATGCTAGAATGTAATTCAGAAAAATCTGAAGCAAAGTCTATTACACTTTTATCTGTATGCATTAGTTAGAAGTGTGCTGATGCCATGGGCATGTTTGTCAAGGCATTTCACAGATACACATGATTGCCAAGATGTGAAAATGGAATGCCATGTGATAAATATGTGCAAATGTTTCAGTGACTGTTCCTTCAATAGCACTTTTAACATTTCAAAGATGGTTTGTTAGAAACATGTGTCATTTGCCTGTTCTTTTGGGGTGGGGGTTACAGGAACAAAGCTGAGTTACTGTTATGGCACAAACAAGACATGTTACTAATGTTGCTCTCATTTTTTTTGCATCCAGCCTATTTTTCATATTTCACATCTCTAGACTACTTTATGTTTTTCCAGTGGGTAATACTGAGAGGCTACCTTTTTTTGTTTTATCTGGGAATAGTTATTTTGTAGTTTTGAAATACTTATGCGTATTATCCTTCAATTGCTTTCTAGGAGACCTAGGAGTATGCCACCCAGGGGTGCCAATCCTTGGAGAAAACCCTTCAATGATGCTGAAAATAAGTGACAGTGGATGCCTTTAGGCAACACAGTGCCTTCCTGCTTGAATGGCGATAGGGAGATATGGCATGCAGAATTCAAATTTGGCACCAGGTTGTGGATGATGTCAATGCCAATAGTGGCCATAGCAGGACATATCAGTAGCTGTGCCATAGGGCCACTGACATGATCACATTTGTACAGAGGAGAGCAGCTGCAGTTGGCCATGACTAGATGGTTAACATAGGATGGCCTGCTATGGAGCCACCACTACCAGATAATAAAGAGTTCCTGGCCAATATCAGTGATCCAGACAGCTTCCAGGTGAGTGCAGAACAGCATATCATGGACGTTGGTGCAACACTGTCAGAGACTGCAAGAGTATCTCAATACGAGCTTCCAGGTAGGCTTTGTTGTGTGGACTAAAGTAAAAGGGCCACATAAAGATCTTTGCTACACTACTACAGCTTATGGCAAATAAATTAATTTGTTTGACATACTGCTGCTGCTGCTGGAACATGAAAGTCAGTGTCAAACAAAGTCTTTTGGTAAAAAGTCTCTCAGGCACTACCTTAGAAAGTTGTGTGGACTGTGGGCTCCATGGTGAACAGGGATAAGACCCTGAATATGGTCCAGGTGACCTGAGTTCAGATAGTTCATAGGGCACCCATAGGTGTTGACAGGGGAAGATGAAAGTGAGAAGCCATTACTGGTTCACCCATTCTCAGAGGAGGGAGGCAGCTGCGTCTCACTACATGGGTGACACACACCAGGAGCATTAGTGTTACAGTCTGTGTGGTTTGTGCCTATTGAGTACACAATTGTGAATGCATTTGCTCTGTCACACCAAAGGGCATAACTTAAGGAGATGCCTGGGGAGCTACACCATGGAACCAACAAGTTGGCCTGCTCTCTATTACTATTGTAGTGGATGGATGGGCTGATTAGGATTCCTAGGGAGGAATGAATGCAACATAGGGCTCTCAGCTAACCCAGGGATGCCTGTCTTGTCATTTTTGCTGAATGAATGAGATGACTGAATGAAGGTAGAACAGCTATTAGGCAGGTGATGGGGAGGAGAATAATAGTGGTAGTGGTAGTAGTAATAATAATGATGATAAAAATAATAATAATAAATCAAAGCCTGTTAGAAAGTTACCTAATCACTGCTGCACAAAAATAAAATAAAAAAATAAATCTCAGTAAGTAGTGCACATGATTTTTAAAATAAACAGTTTCTGGAACATTAAGTAAGATTTTTGACATAGCAGTACAGCTTCTGTCAAACACTGGAAAACAAAAGTCCTTGTTTAAAATGTCTGCCAATCCCTTAAAAAAAGTCCTGTAGAGAAATGTTTCTGAGTCACCAGCCCTTCATATAAAACAAGTCTCAAGGTTTCAACCAGCAGGACTTCCACTGACACTGCAAATCATGACAAAGATTCAGTGCTTCAGAGCCAACTGCTATGGCCTCTACGTGTCTTACTTCACAGAAAAAAATACATCAGACCAATCCAGACTCTCAATAAACTGACTTCTGACATATGAAAGAGTCCTGTATGTGGGGCTGCTTCCAGTTGCCATTGATTACCCAGTAGTTCAGGTAATATCTTTAGGTGACCAGTTACAAATATATGATGCAAAACACTACCCACTGCTAAAAACTACTCTTTCTCAGAGAGAATCTGCATGTCAGTCCTTCCCTAACTGATGCATATAATGGTCCTCCCCTTGCCTATCAGTGCCATCACACTATGTTTTTTACATATGTATATGTATATATAATAATATACATGTATATGTGAATTGAATTTACCCCTAACCTTGCCGTGGTTAAACAGGATGTTTGGATTATCCTTCATACCCAATTAATTCTTTCATGTTAGACTTATTTTTCACTCCTACCCTCACTTAGCTCTTTCTCTGCCTACTGCATATATATCTTGGATCGTTTACAACCTACTTTACCCTTCCCCCATACTATACTTTATCTTTCTGCCTCTCTTTCACTTGCCTTCCCATCTACTTTATCTCTTTCCACTTATAGATATGAATGATAATAGTCATAAAAAAGCAATTGTATTAGTAGTACACATTTATCTGCTTTCAGTTTTGGTGTCACATGTTATTAATTTATTTATTTTTATTTAACAGTTGTTAACCGCGAAAGTCCGACTGGGTCAGTGCCCATTTTCAGGAGAAACGTTCCAGACTTATGTCTTTGGAATGTGGGAGAAAACCCACATGAACGCTGGAAGGTGTGTACTAGGCTTATGGCCCTGGAGCTTTTACAAGCCTAGCCCATAGGATTACCCTGGCATCATGCCACCCGACCTTAGTTCCCAGTGCATTCTCTTGTTTATAACTTGTATATTAATTTCTTACATCAAAACACAGAGTACCACCTCTCTCCATTCTAACAGCCATGTATATGTATTTTATGTGCCCCATATGCATGCCCACTGCTAAAAAGGCCTCTGTTATTTGGTGGTGGCCAGTACCTGCAACCTCCTACACAGTTCTATACTCTTCCTTTATCCATATGTCTCAAACATAATCAACTGCATTTTGTAAGAGTAAACAAAAGTGGATGTAAGTATGGGTCCAAGCATAAAATAAACACAATATTACACATTTAACAAAAATTATAAACGTGGTCTTCACCCTGAAAATTTTCAGTAAGGCAGTGCAACCAGACCAAACAATATCATACATATATATGAAAATACTGGCAGAAACAGATCTTTTGGTCTGTCAAGTCCACCAGAGACTAAATCTTCTCCATCCATTTACCATCCATATCCCAACCATCTTGCCTGTCCATCTTCTAACTTCTATTATTTATCACTTACTTGTCCAGAATGCTCTAACTTTTCCACATGTATGCCACTGTATTAAAAGATTGCTGAACACAGTTTTCTCCTTCAGAACGTCAACACCTAGATTCAGAAAACCATAACATTGAATCTGCCTTACTTCTGAGCAGCAAGCCTGTGTCACAAGTCATCATCTCATTACCTGCATAAGACTAAGTTAAGACTCCTTATCACCTCATATTTAACCAGTATTTGGTCTTTTTAACCCACGTCTACTCCTTCAGTCCTTCTTCCAACATTAAATCAACATACGTACACCACGAAGAACTAAGTTTGCGTTCCTGCTGTAACTCCTGCATGCAAAAAATCTCACAAGCTTTTCAACATAACCATCCTGAAATTATACGGACAAACTGTAATAGCCAAAAACTACAGTATTTTGGAACACAGACATCTTCAGCCTTCTATTCGTACAAGATTATTCACTCAGAGAAAGCAGCAAATGAGAATTCAGAGGCGAAGAGACTGATGCATGATAAAAACTCATTAATAAATGCTTTTAATCATCTGTGCAACCTAGGAAAACAGGCATTTATTTATGTATTTATTATTACTTACTGATTCACACAATTTGCTAATTTAAGCCATTTTTTTTTTTTGCTGTCTTGATTTTTTCCTGGAAAACTGCTGCTGATATTACATTTACTGTCCGTATAGGCCTGTACTGCAGCGTACTATATTTAGCTTTCTTGCGCTAACAAATATTTCTCCAACATTACTGTTACAATGACTGATGCCCGGCCCCGCCTTTCTGTTCTTCTGAAGGTTTACTATAGCAATAATCCACGCCTGGGTGTGGGTAATGCTAAATTTACCCACGGTTGGCGTGGTTTGGTTCCGAGTACGCAGCCCGAGGAACCAAACAAAGCCAACCGTGGTAAATTTAGCATTACCCACACCCAGAAGTGGGTTATTGCTATTATACCATGACATTATTTAAGAAAAGAAACTATTACTTTTCTTAAATAATGGCATAGTATAATGCCTGTTTACTGCCCTTCCGCAGATGTCTGGCATCCGCGGCAGTTCTGATGTACTGCGCGCCTGCGCAGTACATCAGAGCTGTGGGCAAAAGCGGAGAAAGCAAGATCTCCGTTGCTTTTAGTCTCGCTATGTTAAATGAGTTTAACATAGCGAGACAGTTTTAAAATAAGCAACGGACATCTCCGTTGCTTATTTTAAACTGTCTCGCTATGTTAAACTCATTTAACATAGCGAGACACTAAAAAAGCAATGGAGATCTTGCTTTCTCATTGCTTTTAAAACACTGTCGCTATGTTAAATGGGTTTAACATGGCGAGACAGCTTTAAAATAAGCAACGGAGACCGTTGCTTATTTTAAAGCTGTCTCTATGTTAAACCCATTTAACATAGCGAACAGTGTTTAAAGAGTTATACTAATGGAAAAGTCCGGGCGACGGACCTTTTTCCATTAGTATAACTCGATTTACAACGGGCACGCTGGCCAATCAGCGTGCACATTTTGGGGGGGTCATGGTATAATACAAATTATGATCTGCCTCACATTTTACTGGGTGCAGTTCAGGCTTAACTGGAATTTTAAAACGGCATAACTATAGTATCAACTTGGACTTTCAAGATTGCATTCATTAAAACATGCAAAATGTTTACAGTGAAGTCTCAAATACACATCATCACCACAGTGACCTAATTCTTGCCTGAACCTTCTGTTCTAAAACTTAAAAGTGTTACAGTTAAGCCATGTAATAACACAATATGCTATTTTAACTATAAACTTTCACACAGCATACAATGGCAGAACAAAACACAGCAATGGTTAGTTAATAATGCAATATATTAATGTTCTGTACTGACAAAGCCAGTTCTTCTGTATTTACTAACTCATGTTCACGGAATTTTACAGCCAAATAAAAAAACATCAAATCCAAGTGTGCAAACTACGCACAGAAAACACACCGGCTGAGAATCGAACCAGAGAACCACATGCTGGGAGGTGATAACGCTAACCACTACAACATGTTATTACTTATTGCTCACTCCTACTCTCACTACGATTTCTCCTAACTAAAGAAACTTTCAGGGGTTACTTGAAAACAAAAACTGTAGAGCAAATGAAGCAGCAAGCATGGCATTGCACAGCTAAACAAATGTATTTATTTTATTTTACATTTGTTAACCAGGTTAGTCCAGCTGAGCGTTTGGCTTGTTTTCAGTGGAGACCCGAGGAGAAAAGCTCTGCAGTGAGTTTTTAAATAAATGTAATTACAGACAGTTAAGACACTACCATTTAGAACTAGTCGAACAGATACAGAGGCAGCATTTACAATACATCATACTGAAAAAAAACCTAGGGTATAATGTAATAAAACATACAGAAAAACACTTTGGTACAATGCCTTGAAAGGAGTAAAACAGTCTTTGCTACATGTTTAGTTATATACAATATATGTACAAATGGCGTAGCATAGGGTTAGGTAGTTAAACACAGAAATAGAGGAGTCTAAGTTTATTAGATAGGCAGCAGAAGATGAGAAAAAAAAAGATGGGAAGAAAAATGGAGGGGGATGGTATTAGAAGCTTGAGTAGGGTAGTGTCATAGAGGATGACTACAGTGTTAGGACCATTTGTTTGTTAGGTATCTGCGAGTAGCTAGTTTGAAGAGCTTGGTATGGTCAAGGGACCTAATTTCTTGGAGTAGTTGGTTCCAAGCTGCAGCAGGGTTATTGTTATATAGTAAACATCCTGTTTTAGTTTTGGGTTTATAAATCTGTAGGAAGTCCTGGTCTGAGCTACGTAGTGTCCTGGTAGGGGAATATTTAGATATAACAGATGAGAGATTAGGGCATAAGGATGGTGGATAGAGGATGGAGTGGATAATTTGGAGTTGATGTAGAAGGAGCAGATGACGGAATTCGAGCCAGTCCAATTGTTTAAGGGATAGGCAATGGTGTGATTTGTAGGGTTGGTTTGTAACAAATCTGGCAACCTTATTATAAGTAGTTTCAAGTTTTGTTATGAGGGTGGAGTTAATGTTTGTGAATAACTGGCAGCTATATAGAAGGGTGGGAAGGAGAAATGCATAGCAGAGAGTTATTCTAACTGTATTGGTTAAATGTCTCATTACGATGAGGGGGATTTCCTTGCTATCCTGGCCAAATTACTTCTAGTCAGTACAAATACCACCTCAGGTGTTCCAAGATATTAGGCCATGCCAATTGAGAGTAAACCAGTCAATAAAAATCAAACAAATCATTAAAAACAAGTGATGCATGTCCCTTGGAACACAAGACAAAGCTGATCTTGGCCTATTTACATGCTACATTAGAGATGACTAAAAATAAATAAATTTCTCTGTCAAGCTTTAGGACTGGTACAAAAGAACAGAACACTATAATAATCTGCCAAACAGCCTTTCAATCATTATCCCCACTACGCAGAGGTTGAAAAAATGAATGGTCAGTAAGGTATTATTCAATAACGTGTTCTTGTACAAAGGTAAGCACCTGAGAGAAAACATAACCTTAGTTTGGATCATTAAGAATGCTGAGGCTACTGATCCGTATCATAACATTTATAAAAAATTACAACACTGTTTCCATTAGAGGCTGGTGTACCAAAACTGCACTGAAACAAGGGATGAGCCTTCAGTGGATTTGCCTGTCCCATGTCGAAATAATGATAGTGGACAACACTGGAATAAGCGTAACTCACATCTAAGAATACGAACATGACTTATGCTCAGTGCAGTCTTCTCCATTAGTGCTGTAAAGATTACTGAGTTATACTAATTAACAGAATTTCCTCACAGAAGGGAACTGACAGCACTGCACGTAGTCGAGACCTCATAAATGGAGTTTTCAAAAGGAAGCACTGACTCCATCTAACCTATTGTATTAACCTCCTAAATGGTTGTTTTTAATGTAAGCCCTACATTAAACAGCACTTGAAGTGCACCATGCCTTTTGGATGTAAACTCCCCACACTCAAAGCACTTTCAGTAAATTTTGAAAGAAGGACCAATGCCCACTTATCTAACTGCCTGAAAAAGAAGCTATCTTACAGCATGTCATTTTCTGTTATTCACTTAAATGAAACTGATCTCACATGCTTAACTAACCTTTGAGTTACGGTTACAAGATACTTAAAACAAAGCATGTCAACTTCTACATGGAAACAGAATTCTACAAGCTATATGTTGTTATCGTCATAAGGAATTTACTTTAGTATAACAAGTACCCACATACCAGCCTGGCCAACCATTTGAAAAAGAGTGCCTTTCAGATCAGGATTTAAAATGTTATGACAGCAATGAGCATGCCTACAACTACAATTCTGCCTTAACACTTCCACCGGCATGTAAAGATACTATTCCACTCCAGTGTTCTCCATTATCTCTGAAATAACATGTAATAAGCCCCCATAAAATTGACCTTATTAGGAGGGAGAGGAGTTTTCATTCCAAGATATTAGAGTAACAAAGAATTTCCAAAGCTTCTCTCAAGTTCAGATTCAAGTTACATTAGCTGCAAGTTGTATATAATTTATCACTATGCAAAGAGCAGTAAGATGCTAAAATGAATTTCAGAAAACTGCAGTGTTCAACTAAACAACATCTGCTGTAACAGAGATATTCCATTAAAACTATTACCTGCAGCCCCAGAGCATGGCAATTCTAAATTGACAGCTGGAGAGATCATATCATCCTCTTACCCCATTCATTAGCCAAACCTAACATGAGAGCATAAAAACCCAAATTTTAAACTGCTTTACATGTAAGACACTCCCCGGGATTCATGAAGCTTACGCCATGTGCCAGAGCAGCGTCGGTGATCTAGTGCCAAATATAGCCGTCAAGTGATTCAGGTAAGAGCTGTTTCCACGTGCACTACCAGAGTACGCCAGAGCTGCGCAGCTCCCAGTGCATGTATGCTAATTACCCCATGCGCAGCAGTGTAGCATGCAAATGAAGGTATATAGAGATTCATGAAGTTGTGCAGGCGTAGATTAAGCATGTAGAAATGTAAACCAAAAAAAAAAACGGTTTATATTTTGTCAAACATAAAATTGGAGCCATGAAAATGGACCAAACTTACGTATTATAATGTTAATATATGCCAATGGCTAAATATATAGCCAATGGCATAAAACAACATGCACAGCATATAAAAAATAACATTTAATGTCATGGCCACACCAACGCAAACTAAAACCGCAGTGCATCGGTGCACAAATGGGATCACAAGGAAAATATATTTAGATGTCATAAAACTGTAATGTAATGCAATTCATGATATCCCCATAATAGTCAATGGCATGCATGCTACACCACAACCATGGTGCAAGGGTTGTTAAGGGTCTGTGACAGTGTTCCGTATGGTAACTAGGAATTAGCAGTCAATGTCATGCAAATGAGTCAAGTAATACTGAATTGCAAATGCCCCACCAATGTAAGGATGTACCACATGGCATAGCATTATAACACCGAGGAGTGGCCCGGCGGTAAACATGACATCAAGAGAGGGGCGCGCCACCATAGCTGTAAGCACATTGGATCATTGCTAATCCATGTTGCGTGTTGCTAAGCAAAGCCGCAGGATAGGGGTGTGGAAGTAGCCATAGCTTTGCTTAGCTCAGAGCACACAAGGTAACCGAAAGTTCATGTGAACGTGGATGAAACGCACACGAAACCCGGTAAACGGCTGTGTGCGGCGTGCACCACAGCTGAAACAGGAGGGATATGGGAAGACAATAACGAAATGCAGCAACATGGTAATTGGAGTACAAATGAGTAATTAACACCTAGAAACTCACAGTGAGCCATAGACAACAGCTAACAAGGCTGCTAGCAGCTACCTGCAGAACAGGAAAGGGGAGGTGCCGAACAGCAAAGAAAAGAGAACTGTCACAACAGAACAAAGCAAACTTGCAGTAGATCAGCTATATAACACATTTCCCAACACAATCCTGGGTTGTAGAAGCACAAAACAAAAAAGGCTGCAGCTGGATGCATGTCTGACAATGGGAGGGGAATCAGGTTGAAAATAGAAGTAAAGGGCAATAGATGAATCATGGCAGACAAGCGTAAGTCAACACCAAAGGCCCCACAATAGCAGTACCTGCTGTAAAACCAATTATTAAGATACCCTGCAGCTGGAATAGCACAAACACACCCAATTACACCAGCATCATCCATTGCACAATAGTATAAGGTGTGAAAGCCCCACACACACACACTTGTGTATTCCCAGACACTCTGCACCATTGGTGTATACAGACGGGGAACTTTTAATATGTATATGTTAGGGGCTGCCATAGCTTTGATTCACCAGCATGTGTTGAGACTGACAGTGGTGTGGAAGATGATGCTGACAACCATCTCAGGCACCAGAGGAGGAGGAGACGAGTGTTCAGACCCAGGGTAACCAGGAGCTACATGATCTGAAGATAGTAGAGCGTTACAAGGTGGACAGGGACATCATACAGCAACTTGTTGAGCTGTGCTGACCACGCATCAGAGCCAGAAGTAACAGAGGGGAACCCACAGGTACCTTCCAAAGGCCAACTGGGGATATCATGGGGATCTCACAGGCATCAGCATCCAGGCTACTCCACCAGTTCTTGGATGCTATGTTACCACATGCCAATGAGCACATATACTTCCCCCGAACACAGGAGGAGATGGCCAGCAATATGCGTCTCTTCCACCATGTGGTAGACTACCAGGGGGTACTGGGTGCAATAGACTGCATGCACATACACATCAAGTCACCACCCGGTGAGCAGGGTAGGCGCTAAATAAACCACAAGGGATTCCCCTCCATCAACTGTCAGGTTGTGTGCAATGCCTAGGGCATTATCATGGATGTGTGTGCTGGCAGCCCTGGAAGCTATCACGACTCTCACATCTGGCATGCATCACAGCTGTATCAGGTATTTGCCAGGGGGGACATCCCATATGGCCACCTGGTGGGGATTGATGGCTATGCACTGGAACCGTGGATGATGACTCCCATCAGAAATGCACACATGGTCATGGAAGAACACCATAATGAGGCGCACGCAGAAACCAGAATCATCATAGAGCATGTGTTTGGGATGCTGAAATCATGGTTCCATTGCTTGGACATATCTGGTGGAGCCTTGCAGTACTCTCCAGGAATGTATGCCCACATCTTCATAGTATGTGCCATGCTAAACAATATGATCCTGTGGAAACAGCTGCAGCAGGGACAGAATGGGGAAGGCCCTCACAGACCACCACCATTGCCAAGGGACCCACAGGCACAGGGGGACTCAGACCACAAACACCCTGTGCTAGCCCCAGTAGGCAGATGAAGGCATGCCCAGTATGCCCATGCCTTGGCAAAGAGGGAATGTATAGCACACACACTGACAGTGTAGGCACTCATGGACTGACACCCTTCTCCACCTGCACACACAGCAAACATGGATGGCACACACACACGACCACCTGTAAATTGTCATGTATAGGTGGTCTGTTGTGTGCATCCTACATAGGTAGCCCTCAACTATTGTACACACAACCGCCATTGGCACAAGGTAAGTCAATACCTGAACAGTAAAGTAAGCTATCAGCATGTGTCCATACTGTATGTACAGGTTCATAGATACATAGGTAGGTACATGCCCAACCGCAGAGGCCACTCATAAGCAAAGGCAAAACGTGTCTGCTGTCGCCACTCTATTGATCAACTAACTGTCCCTCTTTGGAGCAGAGCCACTTGGGGGATCCCTGGGGTGTAGCTACTGTTCACCACCCACTCTGCAAAGATTCCCTGGAGTGTCAGTGAGCGGTTTTGTATAATGTAATCAGGGATGTAGTTCCAAATAATGGGGAGTATCCCTGACAGGAATCTTCACAGATGTGTACATGTTACATAGTATACCTTAAACACAGCTTGCATATATAGGTAGTTCTCCACGGAATAGTAAACATGTGGAACACACATCCATTGAAATGTGCGTTAATCACCCTTGCACTACCAGTGCCTGCTCTGAGAGGTAAGATATCACTTCCAGGATTAGAACATGCAACCATGTACACATTCATCACAATATCATACTACTAAGCTACTGACAGGATAAAACACAAAAGGTAGGAATGTGTTGAAATAGGACAAACTGGCATATACCCAATGAAAGGTGTATATTATATATATATGAGTATACTCATACCTGAGTAAGGAGAAGGTCACAGTAAGCTGCCTGTCGGGTGCTAGAATCCGCCACATAATGCAAGCACTCAGGTCTCTCAACAGCAGGTACAAATACGACTCAGTCATTGTCCATGCTGGTGTAAACGACCTGAGATGTACCTCCTTGGACTACATGAAAAGAGACATTGAGGAGCTCTCTGATTATGTAGCCCAGGCAGGTATGACCCTGACCTTGAGCAGTATCCTACCTTCACCAAGAATGATGCCACAATACAGAGATAAGATGATCAGCTTTAACAATTGGCTTAAACTCTGGTGTCATTCAAAGGGGATCCAATGTCTGTCTGCCTGGGATGACATGCTGGACAAGCCACGCTGCTCAAGGGACGGCTTGCACCTGTCACCCTGGGATTCCGGATATTGGCAAAGGCTCTTGCCACCCCATAGTGCCTTTTTAGGCAAGGCTCAAATTCTAAACCTACCACCCTAGAACACAAAAAGGAAAAAAAACTAAGGGTAATGCTGCTCAATGCCAGAAGTCTAAATCTCAAAATGCACGCACTCGAGGCCCTTCTCAGTATGGAGAACATCGATGTCTGTGCTGTGACAGAAACCTGGTTCAAGGCTCCTGAGAGCACCCCAGCACTATCAGGTTTTACCTCATATCATGCGCCCGCCCCAAAATCCGGACAATACCAAGAAAGGAGGGGGTATCCATATTCATCAAGGACACCCACACCTCAAGACTGGTGGCAACGCACGATGCATCGGAGACCATCCAGGTGCAACTAACCATAGGCAAGACTGCTCTGCAAATTGTAGCATGTTACAGGCCACCCTCACAAACTCAGGAACCTCACATGGCCTTCCTGAAAACACTAGAGGGGATAATTGTATCACCAAACACCATCATACTAGGTGACTTCAATTACCCTAATATAGACTGGGAACACTACTCAAGCCCAAACACCCTAGCCCAAAAGTTCCTGGAATTCATAAACTCAAATGCCATGGAACAACTAGTCACCATCCCACAAGAGGAGAAAACATACTTGATCTCATCATCACGAACATGGGAGCACAATGTTCAACACCGGAAGTATACCCCTCACTGGTGAGATCAGATCACAAACTAATCTCGCTGGAGGTCCTCATCCCACCCCCTGAAATAAAAAGACCACAGTAAAGAACTTCTGAAAGCCGACTTCACACTTCTAAAGACTAGTGTGGTCTCCTTTAAGGCCCCGAGTCAGTGGAAAACAGTACTCAAGCCACTGAATCACTTACAAATGCCTTCTACCAGCACCTGCAGGACTGCATGGATAAGGCAATCCCAAGCAAAACAAAGACTCTTTGTACCAAAGGCAAGCGTCCAGTCTGGTGGACCCCAGCCATAAACAAACTCTACAACAAAAGGAGGAAGCTACTACAAGATAGAGCAAAATCCTTAAAAGGTAAGACACCCTTGATCACTATAAGTAAAAACTAAGAGCTCTCATAAAATCATCCAAAGCAAATTTTGAGAGAAAAATAGCTAAAGACTCAAAAGACAATCATAAGGCCTTCTTTAGCTATGTTAGAAACCTGGGAGGAAACTCCCAGATATGCTCAGAACTAGTTCAAAATGATGTGAAGATTACTGATCCTACAGACATTGCCAACATACTGGCTGACAGGTTCAGTGCAAACTTCTCCCTCCCCAAAGGAGAGATATCTATACCGACTGCAGCCCCCAAACATCTCCAACGCAAGTGAGAACTGCTCTCTCCAAAGCAAAAAACACAGCATCCATGGGACCTGATGGTGTCCCCGGTTGTGTGCTCCACGAACTCAACGAGGAATTAAACCCACAGCTAGGACAGCTGTTTAATCATAGTCTTACCTCTGGATCACTCCAGGAGTGGCGACTGCAACTGTGGTCCCACTTCACAAAGGCGGTGCCTCCACCGACCCTGGAAATTACCGCCCATTAGCTTGACAAGCCTTATCTGCAAAGCCATGGAGAGGATCATAATGGACCTCATAAATAAAGACATAGGAATTTGCAGACTTTGGATCCATCCCAGTTTGGCTTTGTCAAAGGCAGATCATGCCTTCTAAACTTGGTTGACTTTTTGAAACAGTCACCAAAGCCATTGATGAGGAAAGGCAGTCCATACAGCCTACCTTGATCTGGCGAAGGCCTTCATACAATACCCCACTGGTATCATTGAAAAACTCATCAGCTTAAATGTTAACCCATACATCACAAGATGGGTTGCAAACTGGCTGAGTGACAGAACCCACAGGGTCAGAGTTGCTGGCGCCATGTCAGACTCAAAGCCTGTCACAAGTGGTGTACCACAGGGCTCAGTCCTGGGCCCACTCTTGTTTGGCATCTACTTTTCCAAGTACAAGCAAACACAGGAGGGTTATGGCTGACAAAGTTTGCAGATGACTGCAAACTGGGCCATAGTAGAAAACACATCTGACACAGATATCCTTCAGAAGGGTCTCACAGAAATGGATAACTGGTGCCAGAGCCATGGCCTAAAGTTAAATGCCAAAAATGCATAGTCATACCCTTCGGGAAAAACAAGGTTACCCTAGCTACCAAATAGGTGGCAATCCACTGAGCACAGAAGAAGTTATCAGGGACCTGGGGACCCAGGTTGATAGTAGTCTGTCATTCGACACCCATGTAGCTAAAGTAGTTAGGAAGACCTTCTACATTGCCCACCTTATCATGAAGGGATTCTCATCTAGATCAAGGAGGTCATAGTCTCCCTATACTCATCACTCATCAGACCAATGATTGAGTACAATGCCCCATTCGGAATGTATCTGACCCGACACTTGCAGCAGCTGGAGAGGCCACAAAAGTTCCTCACCAAAAGGATAAAGGGTCTCAAACATCTGTCCTATGCTGCCCGACTGAAAGAACTCCAGCTCTATTCAGTCGCTACCGCTTGCTCAGAGGTGACCTTTGCCTAACATACAAGGCCATGTCAAACCCAGATTTGATGAATATGCTTCACCTCAAAAATCTAGATCCGTCAGAGCCACAAGGGCGGGAGACTTAAACCTCGACACGGCTATTAATAGGACGTGCTGGAGGGATAGATTCATCACCCAAAGACTCCTATGCTGTGGAACAAAATCCCGGTATATGTGAGGCAGAGCACCTCGCTGGCCTTGTTCAAGAGAAATCTTGACCAATGGATGGGAGATTGCAGATATACCCCAGGGATTACCTCAGTGTCACTGCTCGACAGAGGCACAGCAAAATAATGGGTATAGTTCCCCATACTAAAGGGGTGGCGTAAGCCACAAAACTATGGGCTAGGCTTGTAAATGCCCTCGGGCAGATAGCCTAGTATGAACCTATGAACCTATGAACCTATGAACCTATATATATATATATATATATATATATATATATATATATATATATATTTATATATACACATCATCATATATATATATATATATATATATATATATATATATATATATAGAGAGAGAGAGAGAGAGGGAGAGAGAGAGAGCTATGTTGATATATGGGGATATACATATATATGTAAATATATAGATAGGCTAACAGCATTTACATAACCATGGAGGTACATATAAATGGGATACTTACCACATACCGACTGCTTTACATACCGACGCATGTAATCCCGAGGCTTAAGGTCCAAAAGAACACAGTACTGAAACACCAGATGCGCGAGGTGTAATCTCACGATGTGAATGGACAGTTAGTCAGTGCTTCTGGTGTTGTGGTTTGGGTAGGTTACTGTGTGTACATGTGTTTCTTAGGGCTGTAGTGTGTGTAAGTGTGTGTTCTGTGTGTGGTGTGTGTTCTTGGGGGACTGTAATGTGTGGTTGTGGGTTAGCATTGTGCGTCTGGTTGCGGGACCTAGGATGTAGAATATTAGGGTGGTGTGGGGGGGCGCAGACACCTACATGGGGGGTGTAGGGGGGCTTAGCCACCTGCTCATATGTAGTGTAGGATGGTTTGTTTGGATGTGTTGGGTAGCAGTGTGTCTGTGTGCGCATGTGTGTGTTCCATGTTCTTGTTACCTTCGCGAGTTACTGTCGATGTCGGTAATGTGGGGTATGGGAGTCTGGTCCCGGTACTGTGTCCGTTGGAACACTGTGGTTTCGGGATTCCATAGGTCTACGTATACAGCAGTTGAAGTGTTCATATATGTGTATAACATAGACCATAGCAATCACACATTCCGCCACTACCAACCTTTATGAACAAAGGATATGGAGAGTATATGCCTATACACTATTACAAATATGTGCTATGGACATGAGCCAATGATAGTGTTACCACCTGTCCCACTTTGTGAGGGACACTCCCTCTTTGGGCGGTTGTGTCCTGACCAAATATATTAAATGTGGCGAATGTCCTGGGATTGTAGGACATAATTATGCCCCATATGTACTGTAATAGTTGCACACAATAGTTATTTCTGTATCTAAAATACCTACATGTTACAGGAAACAGGATAAGCAACTAAACTGCTACAAGAATAAGCTTATAATTCGGCAAGAAAGGAAAGTTCTATCCCTTGTACTGACCATGGGTTTGTGTCAGCCTGTAAAATCAGACGTGTATCCCAAAAAGGTCCCACTATGGCCATATGAAAAGATGGCAACCCTAGCTAAACAGTGTCAGTCACCAACACAACTACGATGACTGCAAATAACTGTGACAGAAATACACAGCTATCATGTAGCAACATGTTATTACATTCAAAAGTATTACTGAAGGGATTCAAGGACTAACATCACCTGCATGCTATACAGAAACCACATAACAGTGCCTTAATGAATCTGCCTGCAATTACCATTGTATTAGTCCACAAAAGGATAGGTGTTCAAATAGGGAAGGAACCCTCACGCACACAGCAATTATGTATAAAAGTAGTTCCTACACACCTGCATCTGCTAAGTACACCCACCATCACCCCCACACCCAAACATATTACAATACAAACTGTAATAACATCACAAATCATTCATACACTGTACGACATCTGCAGAAGTCTTAACATACCTTGTCAGAGACACACTAACATGGCCCTATGTGAATTAGCTGGTGTTATACAATGGAACAGCTGCTGATGTAATAGGGTTTGTTTGCACTAATCCCGTTTCAGAGGGTTGTGCGTACACCGGGATGTGTTAGCAATTAGTGAGTAACAGCACAGTATGCTACACTTGTACACCAAATCAAGGATGTCTGGTGAGCACACTGTACACCACATAACAGTTCATGCATAGCCATACAGCCTTGAGCTGGCCAAACATCCTTGCCAGACTTAAACATCTGCAGAAGTATCAGGTACAAACAAACCCTGCATAAGTAGCACTGTTCCGAAATATAACAGCTGTACTCACATGTAGAACTAAATCATCTAGCCATTACACACAGTCCACGGGAGTCATGAAGCTAATATATCTCTGTGTGTTTCCATATAGCTGTTGAAATATATTGCAATAACACATCTAGGCTGTCTCCCTCGAAAGTAAGGCAAACGGACAATGCCCAAAAAGAGTACTCATTTATACACCACTGTTGCCATGGTATCTGCTAATGGAGTAGCTGCATAGCTGATGTGCATCCAGTTAACTACTTTGGAACAGCAATTGGTGGACAGGATACCACATGTTACCAATATATAACTAGAAAAGGATGTGTTAGCACACATTCAAACCATCCGTATATACCAGCGGAACGTTCCAAAAACATTGAAACACAAACCGAAAAGGATTGAATCAACAGTTAACGATACCTCAGGTTACTAATAAGGTATGTAGAACAGTCAATATGTCTGTGTATGTAGTATTTTTCTGTAGTCGATAAAGTGCACGCAATCTATGTAGTGGAAACAGTTAACTTGTAGTGATGCATTGTTGAGCATAGTAACGCTTATAGTATTTGTGTGTACTGCTGTAGGTCACAAGGCAAACACCATATACACCACAAGGGATGCTATATAAGGGCTTTGAACAGAAATACTCCTCACCAGCCGATGTCAGTGGCAGGGCTGGTCCAACAAGTATGTGCTATAACAGGGGATAGTATATGTTGATATATTGTAACTGTAGCCATATGTATGGGTGTATTACAGAGAATAACATGTGGAAGGTTGGGCCATTGTGCAAGCATGATTTGCATTGTGGGATATTGTGCCAATAATTGTGTAATATACAGTATTGTACAGATATGTATTACAAGCTACATAGCATTACTGTAATGTTAGGTGAACATTAGTTATGTCAATTGGCATTTACAATACACAATAACAGGATACATATGTCATTTAGTGAGCCGACAGTTTATCAGCATGATAGCAAATTAATGGAAGAGCTATTTAACTATCCATGCACATAAGACATGTAATATGTGTAAAGGTAGGTACTAGGTTGTCTTACCAAGGGTATCTGTAAGCCTAACTAGCATGTGTTAGCTTTCGCTACCCTCATAGGTTGGTTCCCTGTGCCTATGAATGGCAGAGCCAATAGTTACCTGTGCCTCTGTCCAGCAGAGCCACTGCAGTAATCCCTGGGGTACATGTCTGTCTCCCATCCACACGTCAAGGTTTCCCTTGAAGCGTGCTCATGAGGGGCCCTGCTTGATGTACATTGGAATCATGTTCCAAAGCATAGGGAGTGTCCAGGTCAGGAACCTATCCGTCCAGCACGTCCTACTCGTCATTGTGGTTAGGTGTATATCCCTAGAACATGTGGCTCTCAGGGGCTTCTGTTTAGGTGGAGCATATCCAGCAATATAGGGTTGGACATGGGCTTTGTATGTCAAGCAGAGATCACCTGTGAGTATATGGTATGTAAATGAGTACAGCTGGAGTTTCGTAGGTTAGGCTACATAGGTCATCTGTTTGAGGTCAGTAATCCTCTTGGTGTGGTACTGGTGTGGTCTTCCAATCTGTGGCAGTGGTCTTGTAAGGTATATCCTAAATGGGGTGTTGTATCCTTTTATGGGTCTAATATGACATGTGTAGAGTCACAATGGCCCCTCTGATCTGGATGCGAACCCATTAGAGATTAGGGGGCCATGTAGAAGGATATTCTAACCACCTTGTCATTATGGGTATCAAAGGAGAGATTGCTATCTACTGGGGTTCCCGAATCCCATATTACCTTTTCTGTATGTAGGGGACTAGCACCTATCTGGTAGTCCGTGGGTAATTAATTATATCCAAAGGGGATGGCTATGCAGTTTTAGGCATTCAGCTTGATGCCATGATATTAACACCAGGTATCCGTCTCAGTGTGACCCTTCCAGAGGGTGTCTGTAACAGCTGGGGAAACAATTATGTTCCCTAGTTTGCAGTCTTCTGCAAACCTTTTCAGCCAAAGCCCTCCTGTGCTTGTCTGTACATCAGAGAAGTATATACCGAACATGAGGGGGTCCAAGGATGGAGCCCTGGGGGATGCCAGTTGTAACTGGTATACAGTCAGACCTAGGGTATGCAACTCCCACTGTGTGAGTTCTGTCCGTGATCCACTTTGCAAACCATCACATGATGTAGGGGTTAATGTTCAGGTGGATGGGTATGTTGATAATACCAGAAGGAGGAATGGTGTTGAAAGCCTATGAGAGATCTAGGTAGGCTGTGTGGACCTTCTTACCCTCATCTAATGCCTTGGTAACTGTCTCTAAGAAGTCCACCAGGTTTAGGAGGCATGGTCTGGCCTTAACAATGCCAAACAGGGAGGGGTCAAAGGTTGGGAGGTACCCAATGTCTCTGTGACAATGATCCATGATGTGCGCCATAGCCTTGCAGATCAGGCTAGTCAGGCCTATAGGGAAACAGGTCCCATGGTCCATTGTGGCACCACCTTTATGGAGTGGGATAACTGTTGCTGTGCGCCATTCAGGGGGCACTATGCCTGAAGTGAGGCTATTATTGAACATAGTGCATAGGTGGGGAGACAGTACGATCTGAAGTTCGTGTAAAACGCAGCAGTGCTGTGTCCCAGTAATATCGGTAGCACGTTCTGTAACTGTGTAATTCTGTAGTGTAATAAAGTAGTTAGTTTGGTCCTCTAGTACCACACTTGCCAAATGTGTGTGTGTGTCCCAGTTTGCCTGAGGACTGAGTAATGCTTTTATACTGCTCATGCTCCATACATTTCCTATACCCACCGTTATCAAGGCCGATGATGTCACCCATCTACAAATACACCTCTGGGAGTGCTGTGTCCCAGTAATCTCAGTAGCGCTTTCTGTAACTGCGTAATGCTGTAGTGTAATAAAGTAGTTAGGTCGGTGTTCTAGTCCCATACTTACCATGTGTGTGTATGTGTGTGTGTGTGCCCCCATTTGTCTGAGGACTGAGTAATGCTTTTATACTGCTCATGCTCCATACATTTCTTATACCCACCGTTATCAAGGCTGATGATGTCACCCATCTACAAATACACCTCTGGGAGTGCTGTATCCCAGTAATCTCGGTAGCTCATTCTGTAACTGCGTAATGCTGTAGTGTAATAAAGTAGTTAGGTTGGTGTTCTAGTCCCACACTTGTCGTGTGTGTGTGTGTGTGTGTGTGTGTGTGTGTCTGCCTGCATGAGACAATTACAGTGCTTTGTAGTATTCACTGTAGCGCATGCCCTAAATGCGTGTTGCTGCAGTGTGATACAGTAGGGGTTTGTATACAGGACATGGCAAGAGTGTGTTTGTCTGTCAGAACCTGTGTAGAGGTGGCTGTGATTGTCTTACCATTGGCCATGTTTGGGAGAGGGTTTTGTAGTTTTCCTATATAGTATCCGTCTTATGACACATTGGCCACCTCATGAGGAGTACAGCTGTCAGTCAGCCACGGCATTGTGTTGGCAAGCCATACCCATACATCTGGCAAAAGGGCTGGTGAACTAAGTATGCAGCCCTACTAGTACCCGGTATATGTCCCGCACCCATGTGCCATGCACATGCAACCTTGCCTAGGATATCCCACTATGTTGCTAGTAACATGCACATTGAGGACAGATAGTAGACATGGTGTGACCGCAGTGGCCTGCAGAGGACATGGCACCCTGTACAGTGGAACAATAGGCACATATATGCGGACATTATGCCTTCACTATGTTCCACACTGAATGGCTGCAATATATGTGGTGCCATCATATGTGATCCACTAAGGCCAGACAATGCTGTACACATGTGCCCTATATGGACCCATGCCACTGACACCATGGAATACCTGTCCATTATATCCATGCAGGTGCAGGGCTGACCTGCTCATTATAAGCAGGTTTTGCCACACCAGGCCAGTATTGGCATATCAGGGTATTACAGGCTGTGTACACTACATGTGTCTGCCAAATCAGGTACACCAGTACATGTCACTGTACAGTATTGTGGGACAGGCACATCCCAGGCAATGTCCATGTGAAGGACTATTAAACACAGACATGGTATGCATTGCAAAGCTATGGCCCTACACATTGGTAACCAGGATGTCAGGCCAGATAATGCAGTACCCATCTGTGTGGGACATTGCAGACACTACACCCCTGCACTGCACACCATTGTTGGGTGATGCAATGACAAGGATTACCCCTCATCCAGCCTTGTACAGCCATCTTGCACAGCCAAACACTACACACCCATGGAGTAATGCATACCAGCATGACAGTACTGGCACCCTGTTTCTGCGTGTGGGTTGTAATGCTCCCAACCACAGTCACTCCCAGTATAAACCTCATTAGCATACCAACAGTTGTCAAGCACTTTCACATGCCCTGGCCCATAGAATCTCCAGATACCCCCTGTGGTGCATGTGGTCCTGTGCATTACTGCGGTGTGGCAAACTAAGTAGTTACACTGTGTATTTGCCGCCCTGGCAAAGGTGTCAATGTATGTCCATTAGAGTGTGGTTGTGGTGACAATGGCATCCGTTCATGTGGACTGACATGTGTGCCACACCTAATGTATGTCTACTGCATCTGTTGCAGATGGTACTTACTCACCTACACACATGTTCTTACAGCACTGCAACATGCTGCCGCTGGGGCACATGTAGTAACATCATGCACATGTAATAGTAATGAGTAGTCAGGGGTTTGCCTCTGTACTATTCAGCATGTGGCAGATGATACTTATGGTTAAGTCTCCAAGCCCTTCCCTGGTGTACATTGCCTGTCCCGCACACACACACTCTGTTGGATGTGAAGGTGTACACCTGCACAGCAGCAGCATGTGTATTGTAACAGATGGAAATGGTCAGGTGATTGCCTCAGCACCTATTGCAGTCCTCCTCTAGCTGATTGCATGTGGTACAGCTGTGATGGTGTTCCCATAGCCATCTGCATGATAAACACAGTACACTATCTAGGGAAACATGTTATTATCTGGCCATAACAGTCACTGTGAGTGATACCTGGATGTGGTGTTCTGACACGGCATCGCAGATGATATCTGGATGTACCTCAATCATTTTCCACAGTGGGAAATAGCCTAATGACAGGAGGGTGATGTGCCACACAACTACTGCATGTAAGTGTAGCTATGCTGCATTGAGACTACTGCCTGTTTAACATGTGTGTGGTAATGGCTATTCTGCATGTTAAAATACAGACATGACAGTACACTTTTCATGAGGGAACACCATATGTAGGGCCATCTGTGAATAGGTCAGTGTGTGCAACCATTTGTTTCCTATGTTACACACTGAACACACTTCTGTGCACAGCAGAAGCATGGTGTGGAGATTGCAGACAGTACATGATGATAGGGATGTGTTACTGCCATCGCATCCCTGACTGGACATGTGTCACATGAGACAGTGGTATGACTGACACTGTGTGGGATTCCCAGTGACAAGCCAATGATGGGCAAATGTTCATAGCTGTGGTCACACGTCTACTACATATTGTACAGTTGCCATTCGGTATATATGCATGTGTTGGGCTCCCTCTGCAAATGTATACCATCTGTTGTGTTGGGTTGCTGGTGATATCTATGCATACTGTCGTAGGTAATCCTGTATGCTGTTGTCTATCACTAAGCCATATGTGAGTTTAAAACACAACACCATAGGCTGAATGGGTTGGTAGGTCCCAGCAGATCCTCCTGTCCCACTTCAGCTGACCATGGCACCAGGCACTAGCACATCTGGGGCCCAGCCATTAACATCAACCTCTGTTGGCTCTGCACCACCTTCTGGTGGTACCACCACTGAGGATGGAGCATGTCCCCCTTGGGAGCGGGACCAGACAGGTACATATCTGCTATTGTGCGGTCCCGGACATGTTGCGTAGGTGGCTCCCTAATGGGTTACAAAGCTAGATATGCAAGTTCAAGGGTGGATTGTCACATTTACAGGGTGATGCTGCCCCTCATGGACAGCCCCCAGCACTGCCTCCTTTGCAGCTGTGTAGGTGCAGTGGCAGGTGCCCATGGCTGGAGACCTCCGTCCCACTGTTCCCATTGGCTTTTGAATGCTGAAGACCCATCCCCATCCAGGGTGTATGCCCCCCACATGTGTTATATACCAACCCTGTATGCTGTCATTTCTGTGCTCCTACCTATCCTCCACGGCCATAACTACACTCCGTCCCCAACATCTGACCCTCATCTATGGGCACATAAGGCCATTCAGCTCCTAGGACACCATCTGCCCTATACATAACTGTCCATTACACACACGTGCCCACTGGACACATGAAACCCTTATAATATGCATCATAACATACTACTGTTAACCTCACCACTGTCCCTCAGGTGCACGGTACTAGTATGCACATCACTCCTACATGGTCCAGGTACACGTGAGGAGGGTAACCCCATTGTACACAAAACACTACTGGTCCCTCTATGGTTACCCCACAGCACATTGCAGGAGTACTGTTCACACATAATGATTGGACAGGTACTGTTGTGTTAATGTACATTACATGCACAGAGTGATGTATATGGCCAATGTACAACTATTTGTGTGTCTGACTGACACATGTCTGTCTGAGGGAGTCTTGTGATCACATAGAGCAACACCACTACATAATACAGGCATCACTGGTGTTTCCCGTTTCATTCGTTTGTAATGCTTTGTTGCCACATGGTATGTCCCTGATGCATCTCTATATATGTATGTACCTATATAACACGTGAAAGAAAACAAAAGCTGGATAAACGCCTGGTATACACCTCAAGTGAAAAAAATGAAAAGACCAATGGTTAGACCACAGCTGAAGATAAAAATGGAATAATCCACGTCAGGAAATAAATCACTTGCAGCTTCACAGTAGTGCCTTTATAAAACCAAAAGTTGTAACTGAGATGTAGTAGTCAAGGTAGGAAATGGTTCACTTGCAGTTTCACAACACTTTATTAAACAAGAGTAAGTGCTTTCGCAATCTAAGTCAGCTGATCGCTTCTTTAGACTCATAAAAACAGTTAAAACATTGGTATTTAAAATATGGTTCAACCAATGAAAACACATATAGAACTATGAAATAGACTAATTAAAATTGCATCCATCAGTACATTAATTTGCCTTATATTCTGCATAAGATGAAATAAAATATACATATAACAGACACATTTTATGTAATAATCCATATTACTTAATGTTTTAGTGGTCTGGATTTTAAAAAAGGTTTCAAGGAAACAGCATTGTTTAATCCAGGAGACCTATCTGCCTGAAGTAATAAAATCCATCTTTGTTCTGCTTCCTCTACCTTATTCCTTATATCACCTCCCCTCTTATAAAAGGCATGACAGACAATGTTTATTTCAGCTTCTGCACTGTCTGTCATGCCTTTTATATAGGCAAAACCAATAGGTGTCTAAAGGAACGTATCCTTGAACACCTTAGAGATATAAGAAATAAAAAAGACACAAGTGCTTTAGCAAAACATGTGGAAGAAGAAGATAGGAAACAAATTTTTAATTTCATGGTTTTAGAAATAATAAATAAAAGTAGGAGGGGAGGTGATATGTACCCTAATAAAGTGGTG
>NC_056735.1:888304214-888456767 GCF_019279795.1 Protopterus annectens
AACCGGTTCTATAATCTTCCACAGATTAATGAAAAGAACACAATTACTTTTTCAGTATCTCAAACACTATTTCACCTAGACAGCAACAGAGAAACCTTGGCTACTTAAATGTATTACCCATAAGCCAATTCACTACATGCTGCAATACTGCTTAAAAATTTTAAACAAAGTAGAACATCTTTATCAAAAAATCACCCTCATAAAACTTTCACTGACACGAAGCAAGAGTTACTAAATCATCATTTATGACTGGCAAACACAAGGCAAAACAAAGCTCTTGTAAATCCCCAAAATAAGACGCGTTTGAGATTATGAAAGAGCACTTCTTCAAAGAACACGGTAACTAAGTGACCCCAACTCACACTTTCTATTCTGAATTCACAGGAATTAGCTTTAAAAAGAACAATCTGCCATGAAGTAACCCAATTACCCTTCATAACCAACTACCGGCTTCCGCACTCTGCACTAAATGCCCATCTTCAAACCGAAGACAGATTGTGGCACAATACAAGCTAAACAAGCTTTGCAATGCTTTTAGGCCGGAAGTACATGCAGACTCTGCACAGAAAACAACCCTAGGTGAGAATTGAACGGGAGAACCACGTGCTGGGAGGTGATAATGCTAACCACTACAACAAGTTATACTTAAGAGAAATTGTAGCAAGAGATTTCTCACTGACTACAGAATTTTTCGGCTGTTACTGTTACTTGAAAAACAAAAATGTGGAGCAAACGAAGCAGCAGGCATGACATTGTACAGCAGAACAAACAGAACATCTTAATATGACACAATACAAAAAACACTCTCTCTTTTTCTTGCCTGTCACACACACACACACACACACACACACACACACACACACACACACACACACACACACACACACAGACACACACACAGACACACACACCATACATGCGCTCACACGCTATTTAACTATAAATATACTTACCTGTACTTGCAGCCTAACAGAGGAATATAACAAATGAAAAAATGCCAGCAATTATACACACTCAGTCTTTCGGAAGGAGACTCCACTAGAAACGGCACCAGTCATACACACTCACTCCATGCATTCACACACATAATTGGATTTTAAGATACAGCAGCCTGAGTTTACACCTAAACAAAACACTTGAACATGCAAATTTAGCATTCACAAACACACACACACTCCGAACTCAGAATTAACCTGAACCCAGCAGCCATCAAACAGAACTCTGCAGCAGCGTTACGCAAATGAAGCACGCGGCGAGCCCCCCAAAAAGAAAACATTAATTCTTTCTTTCTGCACCTAAATTAATGAAAACATGGCCCGAAAACATGATGATTACAAATGCATTTAAAGACTAAGTATGGAATTAAAATTAGCCTGGACTAAAAAAAAAAAAGCTCACCTTAGCAACAAGTAGATAGAGTGGAATTTGTAGGCAATCCTCAGGTCCCTCAGTAGAATGCACTCAGCAGGATACACTTCCAAAGTAAGGGAGTTCCACACAGGAGATACGGGGATTTATTAGATTAATGGAGTGGGCTGGACAAGAAAGCTCTGGCATCACCTTGTGGGAGGTTCAATGCCTACTTCTAAAGACTATGCTAATATGGGAGTAGTGACATCAGTTTGTGGGAGGAAACTCCCCGTAACTACTACAAAAGTGTAGTAGTCCTGACGTCAGGATTTAAGATACAGTTAGAGGGTTTTCAAAGGTGGGATAACTTGTTTTTCAAACGGAAACCAAAACAGTACGGAAAGGGAGGATGGCTTGGAGGAAAACAGTGGAGATGATAATTTTTAAAAGCTGCAGTACAGATTTCTTTGTGCAGGATGAAATAACAGGAATGAAAAGAGATGGCAGGTTGAGCACTACGATTTAATATCCCGTTGTTCTCCTTTAACAGGTAAATGATGTTGTATAGTAAAACAATTGAGATCAGTACATTACTTCTGTGTCACTATAATTTTTGGGGGGGATTGAAGATTGCTACACTTAGCAACATATTCTGATTGATTAGCTTTGGTTGGAGTTGTCAAACAAGTTATTGTTGAAAGTATAGTTAATGGACATATAAAGTGGTAAAAGTATTACCCCCCTGTGTTATTATTACTTGTGATGATGTTCCCCTTACCTTTTGCTTTAAATCTTCCAGGACCATCTGGCTTGCAGAGGAGAATCTCATCTGCAGATGGTATGCCACATATTTTCAGTACTGCTGAGTAATTTAAAGAAATATTTTAGTGCGTGATGTTAATGTCAGGCCTGTTGTGTGTATTGCTGTACTGTCTGTAACAGTGACACCACTGTTAGTTTGTTAGTGTATATTGCACTATAGTAGTGTAGGTGTTATTTTTTTCCTCTGTTGCTTTTCATCACAGATGATTATGCCAGTGGAAGTGGGGGAACTCTGCTACCTGATGCCAGCATATCAGTAGACTCTGATGATGATGGTGGCAAAACCAAGGCACAGTTGGGGGTTGCAGAGGTTGAATCTGACACTGAGGTTGACATACAGGCTGACATGCATGACTGCCTCACTGTGTTTAGCATGTTTATAATGATAATCCCTATAGACACTTTATCAAGTACTACGACAGACTTGTTGATGATATTTTCCTCTTGTGGGGAGGTAGTGAGGAAGAACTTTTAAATTTTGTCAGATATCTTGAAAGTACTACAGACTATCTAAGGTTTAGTCTAAATTATTCTTCTACATCTATTGACTTCTAAGATGTTACTGTATTAAGAAATACTGAAGGCACCCTTGAGACGCAGCTCTACAGGAAACCCTGTTGGAGGAATAGTTTACTCCATCGGTCTGGCATGCTTCCTTCACATATTTTTTCTAACATTCTTAATGGCCAATGTTTGAGAGCCTCTAGGCTATGTACCAATGATGTGGCTTTTCAAGAGACTATATATAAAATGGGTGAAGGCTTTAATGTTACAGATTACTCACAAACCTCAATAAATAACTCCAGGACGATTGCTTTATTGAATCAATGCACTAGAGGTGCTCCCTATTTTTCTTCAAATAATCACACTATGAATAAGAGACAGTTTGGTAATATGGGTTGCTCTCTTAGGATATTTTTAAATATTCTAATAATATACAACATTACTGTAATGTTATTAGAAAAAAATTGGCCTGTTCTTTTAGCAGAGGAATATGTAAGACGGGTGGTTGGAGATTATCCCTCCTTTACATTCAGGAATAACATGTCAATTAAAAGGCTTTTATGTTATGGCCCAAGGTCTGTATGTCCCACACCCTCAGGGAAGGTTGGTACCCTTCCCTGTTATAATTGTAAAGCTTGCTCTGTTATTTCTCCAGATCCCTGTTTTACACACCTTGTCACCAGATGTGTTTTTACACCTAGATTTGTGGCAACATATAATAGCAGGAACTTAGTTTATCTTGCTAAATGCTGTTCCTGTAATGGTTTTTACATTGGTAAGACCACACGCCAGCTGAGGGAAAGAATTCTTGAGCATTTAGGAAACATACGCAATCAGGTTATATCTAATGCCCTAGCTAATCATGACTTATCTTATCCAGGCCATATTACCTTTCTGTTTAGGGTTGTGCAAGTGCTGCATCCCAGCAGAAGAGGTGATTTTAACAACGCTGTTGAATTATGTGAACTAAAGTGGATTATCTCTATGAGAGCTTATGACATCCAGGCCTTAACAGTGGCACTTCCCTTAAGCCTGTCTTATTAGGCAGAAGATGATGTAAGATCATTTTTGTTTTTTAATTGGTTCAGTTTTAATTGTTTCTTACTGACTGGCTGAGTACTTTTTTAAAAAATGTGTGATTTTTACTTTCATTTTGTATTTGCCCTGATGAAGAGGTAACCCCGCGAAAGCGCTAACCTTTTTCCAAAAAACTGTTTGCTGTTTTACATATCATCTGGATATTTATTTGGCTGGAATGTGGTGGTTTGACTCACTTATACTTATTTTTGGACACACTCTCATAGTGGCAGTACTTCCACTTTTCTGTCAATGGGTGAGCTGTCCACACCCAGACATGGCAGGCCATTGGGTTGTGGTCTTGGATGTCCCCGTGAAGGGACCTCCTCCAGTAGACTTCAGTCACGTTCTGGTAGCAGCAGTGCATCTGACCGTGGGCATGGACATCCAGTGCAACTTCTGCCAGAGCCAGTTCTCATGGTTAGGGACAACAACGATGAACTACCACCTCTACCATGCATGGCTGACACCTGCCTGATATAACAAGATGTATTGCTAGCACAGAGCTTGGCTGTGTTCATGCAGACACTCACACACCAATTTCTCCTGTGAGACCCCTACAGACACACACATGCAACAGTTACATGGTCTGCCATGCAGCTTAAAACTTTTTTTCCTCATTGACTATTTGTTGGTTTATTCAAATGTCTGCTGGCTTCTCTTTCTTACTCACACACCCTCACCAACCTTTTCCATCAGGCTAGGCCTCCTGCCCCCCACACACACACACACACACACACACACACACACACACACACACACACACACACATACAAAACACTGTGCATGTGATCAAACTGTGCCATATCCCTGTTTTCTATCTTTTGGATTCAGGAATACATAATCTTTGTGTCTGAAGCTCAGGGTGCATAGCTGACTTACTGCTTAGTATATCTGCATCTGTGGTGTTGAACTGTTAATGGTACCTTTGACTAATGGTACCTTTGACTTATATTGGCCTTGGAAAGTTAGACAGTTGATAGCATCAACATTTCCCATGTTTATTGTGAATGTTCTTGTGAGGGTTGTGAAGTCTGAAACTGCAATGTGTATCATTACTTACTCTTTCCAGTACAAACATATGGTGCTAAACTCGGGGCATGCAGTGATCATCAGTACTTTTGAGTGGTAGGACTGTGTGAATCTTTGATGCCTGAGACCTACTACTTAATAATGAACACATATAAGTCAAATTAGTCTCTGCTGTCACATGTTAAGGTAGTTTCTGTACAAATCTCCCACCTTTTGCTTGCTTACAGTGCCAAGTAATGAAATACAAAAATATGCCAGTCAGTCATATTATTACACAATACACTCCAGGTTCCAGACTTACCTTGTAAATGCAGCAGTTGCCACAGTTTTAGCTCAGGGATGACTCTGTCTGATGCAAGCAGTACACAGCCAATACATGGGTAGGTAAAGGTTGTGAGAGTTGCCTAGCATCAATGTTACTATATGTATGTGTGTAGTAGGAATGTTTTAGGTCTCTAGGTGGTGAGTGAGTGTGCTATGTGTTGTCTGTTAGCCAGCTGAGGGCATATTGAGCATGCCTATGTCTGCCTACACCCACAGCAGCTGATGGTTTCCCCTTTGACTTCTCATCTGCCTGTGGTTGTGGTGACCATGGCATTGGTAGTGGGATGTGTGGTCCTTTCCCTTTCTGATCCTGATTAAGCTATTTTCTCAGGATAATGTTCTGTAGCATGGCACATACTGTGAATATTTCAGTATATGTCCCTGTATTGTACTGCAAGGCTCCCTCGGATGTATCTAAGCACCAGAACTGTGACTTCAGCAGCCCAAACACAAGCTCTATGATATTTCTGGTTTGAGCATGTGACTCTATGGTATTTTTCAGTGGGTGTGTGTGCATTACTGATGGTTGTCATCAGCACAGTTCTAGTGCATAACCTGCATCCCCCAGTAAATGACCCTGTGGAATATGCAAACATTTGGTACAGTTGGGAGGTGTGCCAGATATGTGAGTCATGGTAACTGCCAAGTTGCCAGCACACATGTTCAAGATGATTTCCTTGGCATTGCACATGACATAGCAGTTAACAGAATGGTAGTCCTTTCTGTTTATGTAGATCCTACCCTCATTTCCTGGGTAGTGTCTTAAGTTCTATATGTGTGCAATCTATGGCACCCAGTACTTCAGGGGAGTGTGCTACGTGGTAGAACTCCTGCATATTTCTGGCCCACTCCTCAGGACTATGGGGAAAATATATGTGGTCACTGACATGTTTAAGATTAGAATTTAGAAATTGATGGAAGATCCTGGATATTGACGCTTGTGACACTGCCAGCATGTCTCCTGTTGGTCTCTGAAAGGTTCATAGCTAAAATTCTAAGTGCTACACATACCTTTGTCTCCACTGGTATGGGTTCTGCTCAGTTGGTCCTGCTTCTGAGCTGAGGACAAAAGAGATTTCAGAGTCACTATCCACCTTGTAGTGCTCTACAATTTCCACATCATGTAGGTCATGAAAAGTTAATCAGAGCCTGAAAACTCTTCTCCTTCTTGGCCTAGGTCTATTGGCAGCAGCAGCATAGACTTCAGCATGTTGCACATACAAATAAACTGAAGCAGCAGCAGCCCCTTACATTCTTTCCATGTAGAATCCTTTCCATGGCTGTATTCCAACAGGTTTTGGAATTCATAGGGAAAACCATCATTAGGTCTATACGGTTGCGTGTTGGATTGGTTGATTAGCATGCAATTCAGATGCTTATGTTGAAATTAGCATGCCACAGTGTTTACGTTGTTTGCACGGCACAAAACACCATGTAGAGCTACTTACTGAATCTGAACAGTGCACTACTATGTGCACATTGTGCCATGACTTGCACATGGTGGTAACAGACCATGTAGGCTTTATTGAATCTGGCCAACCTACATTATCTATTTACACAACATAGAGAACACATTATCAACAAGTGACACAGGAGAAGTTTGATTACAATACTGAGATAGTGCACATTTGAAAGGAAGACATCATCAGTGTGTTACACAGAATGTGTTTTGCCTAAAAATCAACAAATTGATAGAAGAGTCTTTTCCAAGTATAAATATCTCTCCTAAGTGAAGTGTTCACAATGGATCTTTTGACAGAGCAAATTCTGCATGATTCTACATGCACGTACTCACAACAGTTAAACAATGCTGGATTTGAACCACCTACCACTCTAGCTATTTTATCTAGAGAACACAGTATCAACCATAAACAACACAGGAAAAGTCTGGCTCCAACAATGACACAGTGCAACTTTGGAATGATTACCTCATCAGTGTGATGCAGACAAGATGTGTGTGATGAAAAGGGAAGAGTGTGATGAGGAACCCTCTCCCAGTGTAAATATTTCTCCTGAGTGGAGGTCTACACATTAGATCTGTTGTTGAAGCCATATGTACCTGTCACTAAAGCCACACACACACACACACACACACACACACACACACACACACACACACACACACACACACACACACACACACACACACACAAACGATAGTCAGTCACTGCTGTATTCAAAAATAACATTCATTATATCAACTAAAAGTGTGAGAGGAGAACTTTGACTTTAAATGTGTGATAATGCAAATTTGTAAGAATTATCACATCATTATGTTACTGAAAAGCTGGTGTGCATCCCAGGCTTGGGTGAAAAAGCAGTTGTACTGACAAACAGAAAAACAGCAATGTGTTGATCACAACTAATTACATATTGCTCAGATAACTTATCAGTCCTGTCATTCAAGTATATTATGGTAGTCTAAATGAAATGTAGCTGTTTCATGGCATGGTGCATAAATGACTATCTCAGTTGTGAAACAGCAGATTGACAACAAAGCATTCATGACTGCTCAAGTCAGGATGACTGTATGACAATAGTACTCATTTCTTGTGTCATTTGCAACATTTTGTCATGCTTGGGCAATGCTCAGTGTAAATATAAACAGTCAGGTCAAAAATATGACAGAGCACTGTTAAATTCCACTGAGAAATGTATGTGCGATAGGTCCGACACCATTGCACATCATTTGCAAGTCAAAATGCTTTTGTGTACAGACATGAAGTGTTTAGTCAGCATCACAGTTAACGCCAAGTATCCTGATTACAACAGTCCATTGCAATATATAGAAGTAATACAACCTACTCACATTAACAGGCTAATCTGCATGGCTGATGGCAAAATATTTGCATATATATATAATTGTTATTCTGAGGATTTGAACTTAACAACTGGAATTAACAGCAGTCTGTGGTGCTCCATGCCAGCCTTTGCTCAAATAAGGAATATAATCAAACATTTCTGATTCTCTTCCAATTCAGAACTGATTTGTGTTATGTTAATGTGTTATGTGTCATAATTTACACATTTGTTATGATAATTACAGTGCATTATTCATTATATGGATGCACGTCTACACTTACACAGCCATCATATCTGGTGACTGCCATGTATTTGAGATAAGTTGTATTTCTTATGCAATTGTATGTGTTTATATGACATCACTGAGTAATACAATCAATACATGATAACAGACATGTAGGTGTCACAATTAATAGGCTTCAGAACACACATGAAAATGTAACACAATTTATCCTTTCACCTTAAGTGTGCATAGCAGCAATATTTTCCACATATACCTAGTGTACTATGCTTGTTAAGCACATGAAGCCTTGATTGTACTTAATATCTTGCACTTAGGTTGGTTCATAGGTTCATAGGTTGGTACTAGGCTATCGGCCCTAGAGCCTGTACAAGCCTAGCCATAACAATTCCCTGGCTATTTCTTCCCACAATATTTACTTCCCTGGACCCTGTCTAACTGACTGACGTGATCCCCTGGGTAAATTTCCTATCTCCCATCCAGTCATCAAGGTTCCTTTTGAAGAGGGCCAAGGAGGCACTCTGCTTGACATGTATGGGCAGTCTATTCCAGAGTATGGGGAGTCTCTGGGTCAGGAACCTATCCCTCCAGCATGTTTTGTTCATTGTGATGACAAGGTTTAGGTCCCTGGAGCATGTGGCTCTGATGGATTGGGATTTCTTTAAGTGTAGCATGTCCAACAGCTCTGGGTTTGACATGGTCTTGTATGTTAAGTAGAGATCACCTCTAAGTAGACGATATGCAACAGAGTATAGCTGGAGTTTTTTTAGTTGGTCAGCATAGGGCATCTGCTTTAGGCCTGTGATTCTTTTAGTGAGGTGTCTCTGTGGCCTTTCCAGTTGTTGCAGATGTCTTGTGAGGTACATACCAAATGGGGTGTTGCACTCTATGATGGGTCTAATGAGGGATGAGTACAGTGGGACAATTACCTCCTTTTTTGACCTGACTTCTTTTTAGGAAAGTATGAACATTTTGTAAATAATTATGTTACACTTAAGGGACCAAGCCTGTTAATGCTGGTGGAATCCTAGACTATGGAAGCACTATGAAGCAAGGAAATTTGTGTGAAGCATACCTTCTAACTCTAGTTGCAATTGCAACATCCCATATGATGAACTTCACCTCTGCAGCCTGCTGAAGATATAACTATCTCCTCATACTGCTATCAGCCTATTTTTCCCTAGTGCAGTGATGCTAAGCATTTTAGTGTAAGGGGCAACTCACTAATGCAGCTAAGAGCAAAAACTCAGCAATTTTTGCCATAAGACATAAACTGTCATATATCATCAATTATTATTGATTTTCATAGTCAGGCATCATGCAAATGTTGAGAACAAAGTTTGATGATACAGAAGGGGGAGAAATGAATGAGATTGG
Source organism: Protopterus annectens (assembly GCF_019279795.1). Taxonomy (NCBI): domain Eukaryota; kingdom Metazoa; phylum Chordata; order Ceratodontiformes; family Protopteridae; genus Protopterus; species Protopterus annectens. Next base: position 888,313,744 of record NC_056735.1, read on the forward strand.
GTGACAGCAATAGAGACATAGAAAGATTTTTGTTTATGGGGCATTTCTAGCCATCTTTGAGGTATTTTACTCTAAAGTTTGTCATCCTAATAAATCTGTCTTGCTGTGTACAATGCAATGCTTCCAACATAAATTAAGCAGGGGTGGAAAGTATACAGATGATGAAGACATAAGCAGGATAATGGTTGGTTAACAACATATGTATCCAACAGTTACACACATAGTAATATAAAAAACATTAAATAATACTTTAACATACCTTTGGATTCAAACACTTGACATTATGCCAAAAGCAGTGTACAGATATGTGAAATATCTCAATACACCACAGAAGCATCTGTAGTTCACAATGTTAAAATTACTTATTTGAAGGGGCAGTGACAAAAGATGGACATAAGGGAGAATGTAGGCATCTGTCCATCACAGTTATGTCAACTGAAATATTCCATAAGTTGCACATCCAGCAGCCTAATAAATGTTAATGTAAATGTCTCACAATAGTGGCATCAGTATTTAGTAGTTCAGTGGGTTTAAGGACATAACCCTAAAGGTAACTGTACTAGTGTGGTCTAAGGCAAAAACTCACCAGTTTGTCCACAGAGTGTGAAACACCATTTAATATCATTCAGCACTGGCACATTATGTCAAGCACTGTGCAAGTGCTGATGACAAAAATTGAAAGCTTTTTATGGGGATATTTCTGGTCTTGTGTATTGTGTGTGATTCTATTTTTGACCAAATTAAAGGTGTGAAAAAGTGGTTGATAGGACAGTGGTTTAAAATGGGGAGAAGCAGAGAGTAGGACACAGTAGAAAGAATAGAGAAATGTGCAGGATGGTGGTGAAGAGCAGCATAGCTACCAACTACTTCACAACATAAATGTAGACTTGTAACCAGAATCTGATGAATTTGGATAGTCACCGTATCAGGGCTAAGTGACAACAACATAATAATGTTATATGGTCAATTGGACTAAATCAAGTTTGGCAAACAGACACATATTTATTTACTTATTTGTTTGACATTTGTTAACTGGGATAGTCCAGCTCAGCAAAAGCCCTTTTTCAGTGGAGGCCCAAGGAGAAAAGCTCCACCATACAAGTACACAAGAAAAAAATTACAAAATTGAAGTTGAATACAGTGAAAAATATACAATAAAACAGTTAAGCAAATGTAGATAAGGCTCCACAGTACAATATAGTAAAAGGAATTATAATACTAAAGAAAAAACATAGCAAAGAAGCATATAATAAAACATTTGAATGAATTTACATAACACATTGGGTTATCTTCAGAGGGTAATTGTACAATACAGAACAGTTGTTAAGTGAGTTATGGTAGTAGGGAAGGGAGGAATAGAGAGGACAGTGATAGAGAAAGGAGTGGATTCATGTGAGATGATTACAGAGGCAAATCCATGTGCTATTAAGGTACCTTTTGAGAGTTTTCTTGAATTCATGGATGTGGGAAATGTTTCCAACTGCCATGGGGAGGTTGTTCCATGCAAGAGCAGGGAAGTAGCTGCAGAGATTCTGTCCAGCAGATTTTTTTACATTTGTGAATTTCTAAGAGACATTGGTCAGAGCTTCTGAGGGACCAAGGGGGCTTATAGAGGGAGACAAGTGAGGAAATGCCAGGGCAAGAAGAGGGCTTATTCAAAATAGTATGGATAATGAGCCAGCTAAGTGTTGGGAGAGTGTGACAGTAGTGCGATCTTGAGGATAGATTGGGTACAAATCTAGCAATTTTGTTGCAGGTGGTTTCAAGTTTGGAAAGTAGTGAGGACTGTAAGTTGGTTAAAATTTGAGAGTTGTAAAAGAGGTTGGGGAGAAGGTAAGCTTGGGCTAGTGAGATCCTGGATTTGGGTGTGAGGAACCTTTTGTTTCTATAGAGTAAACCAAACCTTTGGTGGGTTTTCTTGATGCAGTTAAGTATATGAAGGTCAAATATCATCCACTATTACTCCAGGCAATTTAGTGTGTGATTCAGCTGTGATAGTAGTGTTGTTAAGGGAAGAGATGGTGAATGAGGATTTAAAATGGTAAAAGGATTTTAGGAGGAAGAGAAGTTTTGTCTTTTTGGGGTTTAGTATGAGTTGGTTGTTAGTAAGCCATGTTTCAGTGAGGCCGAAAGATATTTGCATCAGGGTTAGCAAGTCTGTGGGGTTGTCAGCAATAGAAGTGATGGTGGAGTCATCTGCATACTGTATGATGGAAGACTGAGGACAGGATTTGTGAAGTTGGTTAGTAAAGATGTTAAAAAGGAAGGGGCCTAAAATAGAGGCTTGAGGGACACACATTTTAATGGGTAGAAAAGGAGAAAGAGCAGAGAGCCATTTTACAGATTGCAGTCTGTTTGTGAGGTAGCTATTGAACCAGGAGATAGTTGCTGAGGAGAGGTTGAGTTCAGAGAGTTTGGAGAGGAGGATGGAGTGAGAGACAATGTCAAAGGCTTTGGAGTGATCTAAAAAGATGCAGTACACTAGTTAATCATTGTTTGTGGCTAGGGTGATGGAGTTAATAAAGGAAATAAGTGCAGTAGTGGTACTGTGGTGGGGGAGGAAGCCATGTTGAGTAGGGGTAATTAGGTTTTCATGTGTAAGATAAGCTGATATTTGTTTATAAACACAGTGCTCAAAAATTTTGGAGAGGGGGGAGAGAGAGAGAGTATGGCAATAGGTTGATAATTAGAGAGCTCAACAGAATTTCCACCTTTGTCGATTGGTATGGCGTGGAACTTTTTCCAGAGGGCAGGAATGGTGGAGTCACTAATTGAGCAGTTTATGAGGATGGAGATAGGATATGGTATGGAGTCAACAGCAGTTTTTAGGAAGAGGATGTAGGTTTTCAACTGAAGGGGAACATGGTATAAGTTTGATAGTAAGTTTTTTGATTTAGCTGGGCGGAATGGGTTTTAGTGAGAAAGGACTATTTTGCAGTCGGAAGTGGTAGGGGGTGTGGGTCTGGTTGAGTAGACAGTTTGCATACGTTTGCTGATGGCATCTATGAAGTATGAATTGAAAATTGAAGTACTTTCTAGGGGTGTGTTATTGGGGCAGGGGTAAGGAGCTGAAGGATTTCCATGGTCGATTTTGTTGACAGTATTCCAAAATTATTTAGGATTTCTGGGTTCAGTATCTTGGGGTGTGAGGTAGTAGTTCTTTTTGTCAGATTAAATGTGTTTTTTGGTTAAATTTAGGAGTACCCTATATTGTTGGTAGTGTCTGAGAGATTTAGTCTTAGTTCAGAGTTTCCAGGCACAATCTCTGTTATGAATAAGAGACTGAGTAGAATTGGAGAGCCAAGGGGACACCGTAATTTGACTCCAACAGTTCTCGGAGGGGCAAGGAAATTCAGAAATTTAGGAAGATGGAGTTGAATTGAAGGACAGCCTCATCTAGAGGTAGAGAAGAGAGGAAAGACCAGTCAACAACGGAGAGAGAATTACTGAATGTATCATAGGCGAAGTAGAGAGCTTCATATTGAACATAATTTGTTTATGTGGGAAAGGTACACATTTTTTATTTTTTTTGTAGAGAGAAAGGACTGTTGGAGAAGATGCTTAGAATGAAGGCCAGGTAGGTAGGGTATGTTAGGTAGCAGAGACAGACATACAGGACATACAAGACAGACAAAGATGGTGATGGACACAGAGGGTAGCGGGACACTATGATTGGTGATAGGTAGAGGACATTGGAGGTGCATCCACATCCAGCTTGAACACAATGAGAATCTAGTCCACACCCTAAGAGCTGTCATCACTTTCTTCTTTCTTGGATCCCTGGTTCAGTGCTGGACCTGGTTTTGATTTTGCAATTCAGTGCAGGGCCTTTTCTATTCTGCCAATCCAGACACTGAGGCCTCTCTCTATGCTGTTCTCCACCAGCGCTGTTAGCTCCTGAAAGGTGACAAAATCACTACCTCCAATATAATTCCCCACAGATACCATTGTACCAGAAGCTAAAGCAGAGCTACCTGACACAGCTGGAGCAGGTAGTGCAGGAATTGTGGAGTCAACGCTGTCAGTTTGTGACTCAGATGTGCTTGGTGTCTGTGCTGCCTGTGGTGGTATTACAGGCCAAACTCCAGTGGTTGGTCAAGTTCCTTCTGCTGATGGTCTTTTGTGTTGGAGCAGGAATGTTTCAAAAAAACAAAAAAATAATGAAAAATAAAAGAGAGATATAGGGTTGGGAGAGACAAAACATATATAATAACACCAATGCCGTTTCACATTATTTCAATACATAAACAGATATGACACATAACTATGTTCACCTTTGCTACATACAGTTGTGATTTGAAGGCATTAATGTATCATACAATAAATCAATCTCATTATAAATAATATGGAAACAGTTATTTAAGTACGGCATATCAGGTATATGCATTCTAAGTAACAAATACACCCAAAAAATGGAATATTTAGTTTTATTTAATATTGCAGTAAATAATTTATACATACTAACATGTAATAAAAGCTTATTTCTGCTGCTGGGAATTAACTCCACACACAGCAAAGCTGATATACTAATTTCATAATGCAATCATCAAGAGCTATCAGAGCAGGTATGCCTGTTTGATATAAAGTGTAGGTATGCCTACACAAACTGATATGGAGTGATGCCCTGAAAAGTATTATCTGGCTTGCATTTATAACAGATGCAGCATGCCTCTCTGAGGTGAGCCAGTCTCTTCTGATGTGCCTCCCTGTTTTGGGCAATTCTTTCAGGAGCTGAACAGAATAGAAAAAGACAAGTAATGGAAGCATAATGGGTTTGCATTGCTGGCAAGTATTATATTGATAACAGGGTCACTATACTTACACAACTCAGAGGTGTTTGTGGTCGTTAATTCAGCCTCCCATCAGCTGAGGAAGTCCTGCTTGCACCTCTTCAGGTCACTATAATGGTGACAACATTATTTCCCAGGGTGTGAAATGCCAGTTGCACTGTAGACAGCCTTGGTCAAGACATTCCATACAACAGCCTTGTACCAAGACCTGGTACTGTCCCCCTGAAGAAGCCTACAGCTGTAGTGCTTGATGAGGAGTGTAACAAAGGTCCTATACTCCTTTTTATGCCACCTTTGGGCACTAAATGGAGCATCATCCTCACCTTTACCTGCCATGTCTTCTGAAGGATACCTTGAACTATGTGTCTGAACTGACACCCAGTTCAGATTTTGCATGTACCAGGCTGTGCACAACAATGCACAGCCTTACCAGCTGCATTTGCACAATTGATAGCTGAAATATGGTTTGGCAGAGACTGGAAATGATTTCTTAAAAAAAAATCAATTACAGTGCAAAATGTGGGAGTGAGACTTGGCCATGTGTGATGCTCATCCTATTTACATATGATCCACTGTTGAATAATTAAATGCTTTATGGTGTTTGCAATAATTATTGTTGCTTAGAGGTAAAATGTTATAAATTGGGATGCACTGGGTTGCTTAGACATATACAATACAAAGACTGACTAATTCCACCTAGGAATTGAACCCATGTGAAAAAAGAAGGTTAAAATGTCAAATGCTGCTTATTAACTGTCAGTGCTACAGAACTTACTTTTTTAAGTACAAGTTGAGATATATAAATTTCAATACGAACAGAGATGTACCTAAGATAAGCCTGTATGTGTGTGATTTTAACCATTCATGGTACTGGAGTTCTATGTAAAAGGTGTTATTTATGGTTGCAAATAGATTTCATATGCATGGAGTTCCATGACCTGAGTAATGAATGTTGGGATAGGTTTCATACATACTTTACATGGCATACTGTCCTATGCATACAATTATTATATGTGATGAGTCATATTAATTTTGCAAAAATAGTGTACACATTATACGTATCAAGTGCATTTTAAATTAGCTATAATTATTGTTATGCTTGACATATCTAACACACATTATATTTGAGTTATGTAGTAGTATTAATGATAGTTTAGCTGGAAAATTAATATTTGTAATTATCATTTTGTATTTAATGTAACATTCCTAATAAAAAAGTCTGGCAATATTTATTCTAACTCATTCAGTAAAATCACCTGTAAACTTGATTTAAACCCAGTATTACCTGTGTTGGTTCTCCAAATTCACTACAATTACACCTTGTGCCATAGTAATAGATAGCTGACAGGTGCATTTTGTTCACCCAGTACTATCCAGAGTGCTGACAGCAGAGCAAAGGGGTCAGTCTCATTTGTGCTACTGAAAGCAGCCCAAATTATTTTTTTTAATTTGTGCCTTCAGACATGAACTGTCATTGTATATTGCTAAATGGCACAGAAATTCAGAAGTAAAAACAAACAAAAAAATTAGAAAATGAAACCAGTTATAGGGTATATCTAGCAATGAACAGAACACTTATGCATTAAACTGAACACCTGCTTACCATATCAGGACTTGCATTTCTGTTACATGTCATTAGGCCTTAACGACGATGCCAATTATTGAGAAAGAGGACACACAGCAGATTATATTAGCTCATTTTGACACAGGAAATAGAAGTAAGAAAAGCATTTTCATAGGTTTATAGGTAGGTATTAGGCTATCGGCCCAAGGACCTAAGTAAGCCTAAAAACAGGAGCACAGTAAAATTCCCTGATAAGCGCTTTCGGCTTACTATCCTTCTTCAGATCATATGTCTTAGTTGTGCTCACCCTGAATTTAAAAACAGAATAAATCAATCAATGTTCCATTTGCATACAGCAAACTAATGAGATTTCATTGGTTATGACTATGTGTCTAGAACACTGATTGGTTTATTCTGTTTTTAAATTCAGGGTAAGCACAGCTAAGACATATGATCTGATGAAGGCTAGTAAGCTGAAAGCACTTATCAGGGAATTTTACTGTACTCCTGTTTTTGTTGTTTTTACAGAAGATTAAAGTTTGTTTTTAACATTTTTACAGCTGTGGTGGAACCAAGGATTTTTTCCTACTACATTTCTACATTTATGCTTGGAGCCTTCAGCAATACAGCTACATTTTCTTCATTATTAGGGTGTTTTGTTGAACCCTAATATTTTCCAGTATATCAAGAAAAGAGGAGTGGAAATCCTGGGGCATAGTGGGGGATCTGTAGCAAGCTACAATTTGGATTGCAGTTTTGCCCAGGGTTAGTTGCACTTGGATAACATTGGATGCATTATGCTGCGCAACTAGTCTGGAGGTGTGGATATCCTTAATGAATATGGACATACCTCCGCCTTTGTTGTTTTGGTCCAGGTTAGATGGCAGAAAAGTGTGGTATGGGGTATAGCCTGGTAATGCAGGGGTGCTCTCTAGAGTCTTGAACCAGGTCTCAGTCACTGCACAGACATCGGTGTTCTCCATTTTAAGGAGTGCCTTGAGTGAGTGCATTTTGAGATTTAAACTTCTAGCATTGAGTATCATTACCTTCAGTTTTTGCTTGCCTGTTCCTGTTACAGTGGTGAATTTGTCATTTGAATCTTGCCTAAAAAAGGGACTATAGGGGTGGCAAGAGCCTTAGCCAGTATACGGAATCCCAGGGGCGACAGGTGCAGGCCATCTCTGGCGAAGCATCGTGGTCTGTTGACCATGTCGTCCCAGGCAGACAGATACTGGATCCCCTTAGAATGACACCAGAAGCTTAGTCAATTGTTGAAGCCAATCATTTTGTCCTTGTACTGCAGTATCATTCTGGGCAATAGCAGGATGCTACTCAAGGCTAGGGTCATACCTACCTGGGCTACAAGATCGGAGAGCTCTTCCATGTCTCTTTTCATGTAGTCCAGGGAGGTACATCTCAGGTCATTCACACCAATATGGACAATGACAGAGTCATATTTGTACTTGTTGTGGAGTGACCTGAGTGTGTGGGTTATGTGGCACCCGACAGACAGCTGACAGTAACCTTCTCCTTGTTAAGCCTGGTGAGTGGGACATCAATGTGCCTGACTATAGAGCAACCTATGACTAGTGTGTTGGGTATGTTGGTTTGCTTTATGCGCTGTGGTTTATTGGCACACTGAGTCTGTGGGCTATGTGTCATTTGAGTTGTGTTGGGGGGTGGAGGTTGCTTGCGTTTCTGCTTTGGAGGTCTCTGTTGCTTGAGCAGATTATTATTGAGAGCCTCTGTAAATGTTTTTGTGTTTCTATGTGTGGATTTTGGTGGTGTAGGTTTAGTGAGACTATGTGATGACTGTGGTGTGGTGCAAGTGTTTACCTTCTCCTTTTGACTGTCAAGTTCCGTCTTGGCTGGAGAGAGAGCTTTACCTCCAGTTTGGCTAGATAAGTGTATCTCTCACAGGTTGTGGTGTTGGGTGGTAGGAGGAAAGGGTTGTCTGTATAAATGAGGCAATTGCTACATTGCCTCAAGATGTCCAGATTCATCAGATAGATAGGAGAGAACACTGGGAGCTGACCCTTGGACATGCCTGTATAGAAAACTACTTCCCTCTAGCCAAGTGAGGAAAGTGAGTATAAGAGCTGTTTTTCTCTAAGCAAGTGAGAAACGTAAGTAGTAAGTACAAAAACTGTTTTCCTCTAGGTAAAGAGGAAGGATGAGTGATGTAATAATTTGTAGCTTATTTAGTGCTAACAACACGTTCTGAACAAGTGCTGAGCATGAATAAGCAAATTCAAGTGCTAAAACTAAGAATCTGTACCTGGATCTTGCGGTAGATAGGCTACCTAGTGCTTACCACTCCCACTGATAAGCTAGAAGGCTTCCCTCCAACACAGAAAGGCTTTGGGGGCTCAGAAGTTTACAAACAGTCCTGGATAAAGCAAAACTGTATCTGGACTAGATTAGTTACAGGAAAGGCGGGAAGCAAGGTCAAACATAGACTTTTAAATCAGAAAGTTGAACGAGATAGAAAAACTGCCCAAATGGCCAATAAACTACAATTTCTGGGCCAGAAACCACTCGTTTGGTAGATAGTGATAGAGATAGTGATAGAGAGTGCTTACCACTCCCACTGATAAACTAGAAGTCTTCCCTCCAACACAGAAAGGCTTTGGGGGCTCAGAAGCTTACAAACAGTCCTGGTTACAGCAAATCTGTATTGGGAATAGACTAGTTACAGGAAAAGCAGGAAACAAGCTTAGACATTTTTTTTTTTTTTTTGGAAACTGGAAAGAGAGAAAGGAGAATCAGAAGATAATTCAAAATTAAGGACCTGAGTGGCTTGCCCTTCACACGTTCTCTCTGTATTAGGTAGAATGAGCTAGTGACACTAGACTGGATTAGAGCTGTGGTAGAGCTGAACAGATGGGACTGGTAGGAGTGCCTGAAGTCAAAATATGATCTCACTGTACTTGGTTGAGTGAGCAAATGAGATAGACCCAGGAGGAGTGTTCAAACACAAATTTACAGGAGGGGCAGGCAATTCCAAAGCCACAAGGATTAATACCAGAACAAGAACAGGGAGGATGGATGGGAAACTAACTGCAGAGACAGAGAGAGCCCACAGTATTCTATGAAACAATTAAATAGAAAAATAAATAACTACAGAGAAATGCAGACCACAATATTCAATGAAACAATCAAATACACAGAGAAAATAAAACGCAGTACAATCTTTAACACTGCAAGTTTGTACTTAACTCAGCTAGTAATGCACTTGATTGTAGGTATGTAGCAGAAGCCAAACAACTCAGATATTGAGCAGTAATAAGTTCAAAGATATGTGACTAACACTTATAAATACAGAGAAACCCTCAAAGCTGAGAGTTTAACACTGAATATCAATGAAGTGAAACACAATAGCTCCCACTAACTGCAGAGACAGAGAGAGACCACAGTATTCTATTAAACAATTAAATAGAAAAATAAATAACTACAGAGAGGCACAGACCACAATATTAATGAAACAAATACACAGAAAAATAAAATGCAGTACAATCTTTAACACTGCAAATTTGTACTTAATTCAGCTAGTAATGCATTTGATTGTAGGTATGTAGCACTAGTCCAACAACTCAGATATTGAGCAGTTTGTTAAAGAATATGCATTACTGTCATGATTACTACTTCCATGATATGGATACGTAATCCTGAGTATATTATATATATTTTCACATTCATCATTTTACTGACTTTCTTTTCTCCTACTTTAGAAACTGCCATATTTTGCATCATACATATCAAATGCTGTTGTTAATAATAAGAATAACTGAGTTTCCAACAGCACAACATTTGCAACAGCAATTCACAAGGACTATAGGTAACATATTTAGGATTCATCAGAGACATTTAGGCTATTCAAGTCATAACAGAAAAATTGGTAATAATACTTAATCTGACACCATCAGTAAAAGTGTCAGTAGTTTAAATTTGAATCCAGCATTACTCTGCTGTGTCTCCTAACTTAGTGCATTTATAGCTTGTACCACAAAGACAGATAGTATCCAAGAGCATTTTCCTTCACTCAGTACTGTCCAGGGTGCTGATGACAATGCAACAGCACCAGGCTACTGATGGCAGCCCAAACAAAAATTTGAGTTCTAGCCTTGGGAACTGTACCATTAATCACTGGGGAAGTAAACCATCATTCACTGTTAATGACTGCTGACAGTCAATGATGTGTAATTCCAAGCTTTGCAAAAATGATCCCCCCAAAGCAATTAGAAACATTTGAATGTGTGATTATTTTTCTACTCTGTGATATTATACCATGAAAATGCGAACATTAAGCATCTGTATTTTCCCACAGACATCACCCAGCTAAGATATGAACCCTGATTTCACATCATTGACATGAAACATTGGGAAATTAGCAGTATTTGGCCACATTCAGGGACGGGTTTATGAGGCACAGGAAGTGGAGCACATATACTCAAGCTTTGACATTCTAACACTTTATTTTTCTACAGTATTGATGTTATCAAGTTGCCCTTTGTCATTTCATATCTGCATAGTTTTGAAGTTTTCAAAACTTAACTAACAAATCATGTCCCACTGATAACAAATGCATGAGTTTGTGTTCTCTTTAGTTTGTGATCAGTATATGTACAGTATTTTAATAAATTTGTAAAGTTATGTCATTATTTTCTCCTCTTCGTCAGTCAAAGAAATCTCATACATCTTTGCTAAGTTTATTTTTACTGACACAGCTTCTGAAATTGTACAGCAAAGTATCAGGTGTGTTATACAACTATTTGTGCACTACTGCTAATGAGTTACACTTGCAAGCCCTTAGTAAGGATCACTTCTCAATACTCTCACTGATATGGTATGTGCATGTCATTAAGTAGGTCCTCATACCATGTTTACCTGCTCAGCACTTCATACAAATTGTGAGATTCATGAATGATAATGCGTTGACACCTGATTTACAGATTCTCAGTGTCCAGAGAGGTTAATCTGCGCTATAACAGACCAGCCTGGTGCTAAAGCATTTGTATTGTAGTAGGAAAGACTGCTCTGAATTCCCCAGCCTTTGAGATGCTGCTGTTTGAATGTGGCAATTGCATTTTTTTTGACTTTCATAAAAATCATGTCAATTTATGTGACATTTCATTACAAGTATATATTTTAAACACTTGTGATATCATATATTCCAGATAACATTGCTTGACGTCTGGAGTTTTCCATTTGTGTTGGTATAGATGGTATAGCAGTTTTTTAGGTGAAGTATCCTCAGATGGTGCTACATGCCTTTATAGCAACATTGATTTGAGGATGTGAAGATGTGATAATATTTTTATATAACTACTAGCAATGCAAATGTTACATTTTAGACCATCCGCTGTCATAAATCTGTTGTATATGCCTGACTTCAGCAAAACCTATCACTAATGCTCACAGTTTCATTTCCTATATTTCATTCATTGTTAATGCTGCTATCAGTTAAGAGATAACACATTTTCATTAGCCTTATCATGTTTGGCATTGAATTTTTTTTGGGGGTTATACTTATGTACTACTTGTGTGTATTATTATAAGAGCAGGAACTCGCAGTGCAACTCCTAGTAGAGAACAACCTTAATGCATAATACACAGTATTGAATAGAATGATATTTGTTGCACATATCCCTTGAGTTACTGCTGACAGTCATGTACATTTGAGCCATATATTATCTTACTGATGTACAATACTTGCATATGAGGGTAATCATTTCTGTATCTTTATTTCAGGTTCATCACTTAACATTTTTAATGTTGCTGCTACAAGCTGTGTCTTCTGGGATTACCTCTGATGTTCGCAGACTACCTGGGTAGGTAAAAACTGCTAATTTTGCATGCATCACTTAATTATTTGTATGTGCTCTGTTTCTTAGGTTTTCACTTATGAGTTGAGTGTGTGTGCTGTCCTCTCCCTCTTCACCACGGCCATGGCATATTGTGCAAGCCTACATCTGCCAGGATCATCTACAGCAGCTGGTTCTTCCATAGACTCCTCAACTAAGTGTGCTGGCCCTGCCTGTGATGCTGGGAACTGTGGTCCTTGGCCTTTTTGCAGCCATTTTCTAACAATTATATTAAGCAACATGGTACAGACTGTGAGAATTTTAGCCGAGGTGGCACCATCAGATGTGTCTAGACATTGGAACCTTGAGTTCAAAACCAAATGCACGCTCAGCAATATTCCTGCTGTGATCATGGGCATCATTGTATCTTTTCTCAGTGGAGTTGTGTGGGTTTCTTATGGGTGTCATGAGTCAAGGCTCCAGTGCATATCTTGCATTCATCACTAGAGGCCCTTCTGTTAAATCACCTCTAACAAACCTGAAATACAGGTCACAGGTATGCCATATATGCGAGCTGTGAAAACTGCCATAGTTACCTGCACACGCATATTATAGATGATCTCTTGGGCATTGCAAACCACTTGACAGTTTATAGAAGAGTATCCTTTCCTGTTGAAGTAAATCTTTCCCTGTTTACCAGGTGAGGCTTGTTTTCAATGTGTGAGCAGTCTATTGCCCCCAGAACCTCAGGGAAGTGTGCTATGGCATAGATGTTTTGTATGGTTGTAGTTCTGTCTTTTGTGGTGCATAAAAAACAAACATGATCCCTTGCATGTTGTAGCATTGCATTTAGAAACTGATGTAATATTCTGGGACTGAGACCCATGACACATCTAATATATCCTCTGTGAGTCTCTGAAAAGTGCCTCTACCAAGCATATGTAATGCTACATATACCTTTGTTTGCATTGGGATGGGTTTTTCATGATTCCCCTGTGACCTCAGGTGAGGGCAACAGAGGTTGCATATTTCCTCCAAGGTATACATGTATACCCTATAGCACTCTACAGGTTCTGTATCATGAATTCCATAATAAGTGAAATGAGGTCTGAAGGTCATCATCCTCCTTCTAGGCTGAATTCTAGCAGCACCAGCAGCAACTGGTATTATAGGCTGTTGCACATACAGGTTAATAATAACAGCAACATATCCTAACATTTTCTTCTGTTGTCTGTTCATAGCTGTATTTCAAAGAGTATAGGAATTAAGTCCAACAGGGAGCATTGTGTACAAGTGCATTTTATACATTCCTGAATTGCTCTGCCTTGTTGAATTGATTATTTATGGTGTATTTCACCTAGTTATGACTTCATTAAAATATTCTACTGCTTACCTTTGTTTTAGAAGCCACTGTGGCATGTAGAGCTATTTAATGAATAACAAATAGCATGCTCACCACTGCATAATGCACACATGTACTTATTGTGAATTGCAGGCTTTCACAAATCCGGCCACTGTTTCTGTTGAAAGTTTCATTTTGGACATTTCAGAACATCGATCATATGGTCTTGGGCATGTGAAGTTCGGCATTCAGTAATGTCAATCTACTAAACTAGATCACTGTATCTATATCTATATCTATATCTATATCTTTTTGCTGATGAACAAAGATATAATAGAGACCTGTAATTGTGTACCTAATGCAACCTTGTTATACTTTGTTGTTTTTACACCACCTGTAACTACATACTTTGTCACATCCTTTCAAACAATCTCCTCCTATCATTCAGCAATAAGAACAACATATTGATTATTAACAATGTTTTTTTCATTTAAGTGGTATTAATAAAAGAACAAAAATGGATTTTCCAGTGATTATCTGTATAATTAAAGGTAATAACAGCTATGATGAGATTAGTGTGGAGACAAAGCAAGAAACAAACAAAGCATTTTTGCCTTGAAGCATATACACTTAATACATATACCTTGGGTACCAGCTGTGAGTCATAACCTATATCAGCCCTCAGTTTTTTAATACAGATTCAACTACACTGACGTGCTTATGACCTAAGTGGAATTACAGAATAAAGTCATAATAAACAAAATAGTAAACAGTGATAAACTATGTGAATCATGCTAGAAAACTTGTGTTATACTTCAGAGATCATTTAACTATTCCCCCCCCCAACCAATAAGGAAGAATTTTCAAAGACACAACCCTTAAAGAGAAAAATAACATTTTCTATGTATATTGAGATTAACATTTAGGGCTCCAAACAGGACAAAGGTGGCTAACTGCTGGGGACATGCAGCCAGCACCATGCCAGAAGCTTCTTAAGATAAGGAAGGTTTAACCTGAAATGATGAAGGAAATGACAACCAAACTTTGTTAACAGAATTTGTTTGCCTCTCATATGTTTATATGTTTTTCTAGATGCAACTTAAATTTATAAATTCTATTTGATAATGCTCTCTCTCTCTCTATATATATATATATATATATATATATATATATATATATATAGCTATAACTAGAGATATAGTGGTATATCAAATACCAATTAATTCATATAAATAAAATAAATAAAATTTATTTTTAGTTTTGTCTTCTTCTACTTTACTATAGGACGCACAGCCCCCTCTGCTAAATTAAGGGGGATGAAGGGGCTTGCCCCTATCAAAATTATTGTATTTATATATTTATATTTATATTCATATTATTCATGGCATCATGATGTTATATTCTTTAACATGTTGCATTGCTTGAAATTGTGATCATACACACATTAATATGTTACACTGCTGCACACAGCTTTAAGCATAATCTTAGCCATAGTATGTAGGTTTTCTCTATAATGTAGTCTTGTCAGTTTTTTTTTCATGTAATGAATTAGAAAAAGATGTACTTTTACTCACCTTTCAGGATGCAAATAATTCAGTAATCCTTGATAGTATAAAAAAGTATATTTGCACTTCTACATGTGCATTTATACCATTCTATACTAATTTTCTTTTGTAAATGTTAAAAGGGGAATTACATCATGTTTCTTTGACTTAATAAAACATACATCTGTAAAAATTGTCTGATAGTTTTTATTTTTACTTGACCACACTGATCCTTATTCTCAGTTTTCTCAAGCAGAGAACAATTATGCAAGTGATGAGGTTTGAAGATTAGCATTCTGAGCCAGAACATTTTCTGTCAATTAAAGAGCGTATTCTATAGTCATGCAGTAATAGTTCCTCCATGGGGAAAGAACTGGTATGTATATTTTTCATTTTTAAGTTTTTAGAATGATGGTCTGGATTCATTAAGAGCTACATGACAGCTCGCTATTTGGTATTCATTAAACAGATCTACATGATGTGTAGATCTGTAAAACAAAGGCAAATGGCAGAATATACTAATGACATTATAAAGAGCTGAAGTACATGCTAATTAATAAATCCAACAAGGCGGAGCTTCTTAGGAGGCTATAAAGCAATGATGTGCATTCAGTGTATATATTTGCCCCGAACACAAGTCCTCTTTGGAATATAGGCACAATTACATTTGGAAAAAAAACATGTTAGGGTCATACCTCTCAACCTGGAAACATCAAAAATCTGGACAAGGCCCATGAAAAATAGGTACAAATCTGTACGCTGATTAACATAAAATTTGCATACATAATTATGTAACCTCACCCACTCCAATAGGATTATTGGATACCAACTTTCAAATGCAAACTGAAGAACAGACAACCAAAATATGGCACCAGAGTCCCCCTGCAGCCATTCCAATGTCACATTACCTGGCTATTTCATCCATTTACCATAAACACTAATGTGTGCATACTGCTTTACTAATACAGTGATTATTTGGATTTTATTTTTACATTTTACAGCCCAATGCATAAACAATAGACATCTGCTAAACAAAACAACACTGTCTCACAATGAAAATAGACTTGGCATTAAAACGTCTCTGCCCTTGAAACTCACATTCATTGAAACAGCATTGAAACCCACACCAAATTCAAAGAAAATGCATTTGGTCAGTGGTGGATACTGTTTTCAAATCACTGGCCCCTTGCACACAAAACAAGAAACATACATGTTTTCTTTGATACACCTTCCTGACTTTAAATTATATTCCTTGTATAATACAGCACACTTGTTGGACTATAGGGCTTTTGCTTAGGCCAGGGATGTTCATTCCATGCCCCATCAAATGAATAGGTCAACTGGGTATAGCCAATGGTGACATAAGGCAGGGACATATAGAAGTGGGGATTGGGGAAGAGATTTTAAGCCTGAGTGTAATTTGTAGTCATGCTGCTCTGAAGTACAATCTACTCTGCTTAGATAGGGTGACTTACACCTCTCCAGTTTAATACACTTTATATTCATGTGCAAAATGCATAGTCCCGGATCACATAAAATAGAATTTGTATGACTGAGAATCACCCAGTTAAGTAGTTTGTACAACTTCATCACATGAAATAGAATTTACATGACTGAGGATCACCCAGTTAAATTCATTGTACAACTGCTCACCTGAACACCCTGCTGTACTGCACAACTAAATAACACAGGCACCTTCAACAAAATGAAAAGGCACACACCACCCTCACACACACACACCCTACTACTACATTCAACTTACTTCTTTCCGTTCAGATAAATCCTTTCCATTTGACCAGACCTGAAACAGCCAAGAGGAACGAGCCTTCTAAATACAGCCAGAGCTTCTAAATAAAATAAATCCTTGCCGAAGTGACAGGTGAGCATTCTAAATCCGTTCCCCACAGCCAGAGCTTCTAAAACATTCAGCTAACAGCCAGGCGAGCTTCTAAATAAAATAAATCCTTCAGCCAGGAGGAGCAAGCCTTCTAAATACAGCAGCCAGAGCTTCTAAATAACATAAATCCTTGCAAAGCGACAGGCGAGCCTTCTAAATCCGTTCCCGCTCACAAAGCATTTGAACCACATCTGGAAACCTGGAAATACATGTGTCACGAGCTCAATTCCGACAGGCTGGTGGTAGCCCTGATGAGCTGACATCATTGCGTATGCGATGACGTCCGCTAAAGCGCGAAAAATGAAAAAGTGCAAAAAATAAAGAAATAAAATCGGAAATGAAGGGGTGCCACTCGGGAATCATGGCACCCCATTATTTGGACCCCAAAACTTGGTAAAAACTGAGTAATTCGGGAGAGTTGGGAGGTATGTTTAGGGTTGGTATTATTATGCTGTATGTGCAACACGCTTTAAATCACTGTATTGCTGCTTAGGCAAGAAGAAAAAGAAGGGTGTTTAGACCTCACTTGACTTATCATGGACTGCATGACACAGAAACTGCTGAGTGATACAGGGTGGGTAGGGAATCACTTGAGGAAATATGCAACCACTGTCAGCCCTACCTAAGGCCCTGGGGAAATCATTGAGGACACATCCCAGTGGAAACAAAGATATGTGTAGCATTATATATACTAGCTACTGGTATTTTCCAGAGACCCACCATGGATGTATTAGGGGTGTCACAGGCATCAGCCTCTAGAATATTACATCAGTTTTTAAATGGAATGCTACAACATGTAAGAGATTACATCTGTTTTCTACAAACCCAAGAGATATCAATTACTAGGCTGGAATTCTATGCAAAGGCACATTGCCTTGACGTGTTGTGGACCATAGATAGCACACACATGTATAGAAATAAAAGCTCCACCAAGTGAAAAGGGAAAGAGGTACATCAACCAAAGAGGTTTCCACTCTATAAACTGTAAGGTTCATAGGTGATTACTATGCTAACAACTCAAGAGCCCTTACAAGCATAGCCAGTTTTACACAGATTTTACCTAATTTTATCCTTAGAGGAAAGATAACAAGGGTCAACAGGCTGGGTTTTGACAATTTTTATAGACTGCTTCTGTCCATAAGGGACATGGGCATTACCCCAGGAGTGAATTTGGGATTTTCTATCCACTGGTCTAGATTGCACTTGAAGATGGTCAGGGAAGGGATCTGCCTAATGTGAATATGAAGCCTATTCCGAGGAGAGGCAATCTCTGAGACACATATCTGCCTCTCCAACATGATTTGTTCATATGAGAGATCAGGTTTAGATCCTGGGAGTGGTAATCCTTGTGCAGTTAGTTTTGCAAATATGCAACATTTTTATCAGGGCTGGATCAGAGACTGCCTTGTAGGTCAGGCATAGATCGCCCCTAATAATCATCATAAGGAAACTGAATACAGTGATAGCACTTTTAATCGGTCCACATATGACATGTTGGTTATACTCTGTATATTTGGGTGAATAATCTTTGAAGATGCTCCAGCTGTTGCAGGAGCCTGGCAAGGTACATGCCAAAGGGTGCATTGTACTTGATTACTGGTATGATGAGGGCTGAGTACAGTGGTACTATGGAATCTTTAGATCTGGATGCCATACCCTTACTTATATGCTGAGCCACATAGAAGGATTCCTCACCACCATGAACACATGGTGGTCAAAGTTCAGATTACTGTCTATCTAAGTACTCAGATCTCTTGCCACTGGGCCTACTCTTAGGGGAGTGATATCAATGATGTAATTCACAGGGGTATTTGATTTCCTAAAGGGTATTATTATGCACTTCCTCACATTTAGCTTGAGGGCATGGCTCAGACACGAATCATTAGTCTATGTCAGTCCTTTCTGTCAGATATAATACCTCTCAAGGTCTCCTCCACTTTTACTCCTGGTTAACCTCTCACCTAGCTAACCTTGCTCATTTGTATTATGTATATATAACTATACTGTAAAATCTAGCCTCAAGGCCATTTGCCTGTTTTTTACACCTAAACAAAATTGTAATTGTTTGTTTCTTTATGAATGCTACCTGTTTATTTGTCAGTTATGCAAAGTTTCTTAGTAATTATTCATGTAACTATGTATTGTTGGAGCTTTTCTTCCCGGGCCTTCGCTGAAAACGGGCTTCCCTAGCCCAGTGGACCTCCCCGGTCATCAAACTGGAATAAATAAATAAATAAATAAATAAATAAATAAATAAATAAATAAATATCAGCATCACTTAGGGAGTCAATGATTGCCTCCAACTTGCAGTCAATACCACATTTGGTCAGCCAAAGACCATCTGCATTAGCC
This sequence comes from Protopterus annectens, assembly GCF_019279795.1. NCBI lineage: Eukaryota > Metazoa > Chordata > Ceratodontiformes > Protopteridae > Protopterus > Protopterus annectens. The sequence continues at coordinate 888,333,037 of NC_056735.1, forward strand.
TTGACATCTGAGAAGTATATCTGGAATAGGAGGGGGACCCAGTACTGAATCCTATGTTACTCTATTGGTGACTGGCCTCTTGCTGGATGTGGATTCCCCTACTCTAATAACATATTTTCTAACTGTAAGCCATTTGGCTATCCATCTGGTGACATAGAGGTTTATGGCCAATTTTGTGAGTTTATATATAATACCCATATGGTGTATTGTGTCAAATGGCTTGGCCAGGTCAAGATAGGTGGTATGCACTGACTTACCCTCATCTATGGCCTTGGTGACCTTCTCAAAGAGATTTATCATATTGAGGAAGTAGGACCTGCCTTTGACGAAGCTGAACTGGGTCTGGTCTAGAGTCTGGAGATTTCCTATTTCATTGTTAATCCTGTCCATGATTATCTTTTCCATAGGGTCAATAATTCCCTGGGTCTGTTGATGATCCCCTGTTGTGCAGATGGATGACTATAGCTGTCCTCCACTCTGCTGGGATAAAGCCTGTCTGGAGACTGTGGTTAAATAGAGATCCAAGTTTGTCAGCTATATCATGTTTCAAGCTATTTAATAGGCACCCTGGGATTCCATCAGGGCCCATTAATGCTGTGTTTCAAGTTTTAGGGAGTGCAGTGATGACTTGTTATTTTGTGATAACAGGCAAATGAATGATAGAGAGTATTTCATGGGAAGTGACCAGAGATGATGAGGGGGTGAAATCTGAGCTGAGTTTATCGGCATGTAGGCTTGCTATTTCTTCTGGCTGGATATTTGTAGTCCTATGTACAGCCAACTCAGCACATTATTAAGTGTTTCCCTTAAATTTCAGAATAAATAAAATGTGCTCTGTGGTTATACTTTGCTTGGGATGATATTTTAGTCTCATATTTAGCTTTTGAAGACTTGACTAGTTCCCTCATTTGCCTGGTGAGACTAAAGAAGGACTTTTTTCTTAGTTGTGCACCCTCCCCCTTACTTCTAGACAGGAATTTCTTCCCTCTGTTGTATAATCTGTTTATGCCAGAGTCCACCTTGGTGACTTGTTTTTCCAGCTAGAACTGGGTTTAGTTCGGTCAGGTAGTGCCATTTCTGTGCAGTTGTTTAAGTGGTTGTATAGGACATTTGTATATAATTCTGTATAGGCCTCCATGTTTTTGGGGTTAGGGGAAGCTTTACAATTATCTATGTTATCACTTAATAGAAGGTGATTTGCCTTGGAAAAATTCTTTAGGGTTCTAGGGTTTGATGGAGGTTGTACCATTACATTGATTTTAAAGGAGACCAATTTATAATCTGATCTTTACAGTGAGGACATTACGATTGGGGATGGGGGTACACTGCCCCACATGTTTGGGAGTACTATGTCAAGGATATTTGAGCCCCTAGTGGGAGTGCAGACCAGATGATCCAGAGCATTTGCATTAATAAAGTTCAGGAATCTCTGAGCCTGCATATTAGTGGTCGTCTATGTTTCCTAGTTTATGGAGGGGTAGTTAAAATCACCCAAGGGTACTGTGTTGGGCTGAATGGTAACTGATTATTGTAATTTCAGGCATGCAGAGTGGCTTTCATGGTTCATGGCTGGGGACCTTTAGCTAGCAATGATATGATGGGTGCTTTTGCCTATGGCCAGCTGGACATGGAGTAGCTCAAGCAAGTCATCCTGCTTGACCAATCTTGAGTTGTGCTAGGCATTATAGCCTTGCACTGCCAGTGTGCTTTTTGCAGCCTTAAACCCACATTTCTGAAACTACAAAGATGTTAACATTCTCCAGGGTGAGGAGAGCTTCCAGGGAGTGGAGTTTCTTGCCAAGACTCCTAGCACTGAACAATAGTGCCTTCAGCTTGACATTAGAAGAATTGTTACATTGGTAGGTCTGTTGGTTTGGCACTACCTAAAAAATGCTCTGTAGGGATGCTAATGCCTTGTCCAATATTTGAAAGCCTAGAAGTGACTGGTGCAGACAATCTCTGGCAAAGTAGCATGGTCTGTCAATCATATCAACACAGGCAGTCAAATATTGGATCCCCTTGGAATGACACTAGTAGCTAAGCCAATTAGTGAAGTCAATCATTTTCTATTTGTAGTGTGGTATTATTCTTGGTAGGGGTAAAGTGCTGCTCAATGCAAGGCTCATACCCACCAGTGACATGTATTCAGAGAGGTCCATCATACCTCCCTTCATATAGTCCAGGGAGATACATCTCAGGTCTTTCAAACCCAAAAGAACCATGACTGAGTCATACTGGTACTTGTGGATGAGTGACCTGAGTGCCTGTGTGATCTTGTGAATCCTAGCCTTGACAGGCAACTGACTATAACCCTGTATTTATCCAAACTTGTGAGGGTGGCATCTGTGTATCTCTAGATGGAGTGTCCTATGACCAAGATGTTTGAATGTGTGGTATTTTGCCTAAAGGTCTTGCTTATGGAGACACTGTGTTCTGTATTTTTATGTGTAGTGATTGGTGTTCATCTGGTTTTCTTTGCATCTGTTTGTCTGTAATGCCCAAGAGATTATCTACAAAGTCTGTGCAGGTGACCCAGGCACTTTCCATGACTCACACATACACATACCTCTCAACCTCTTTCTTCATCTTTCATCTTTCCCTGGTTAGGGGTCACCACAGCGGATCACCTGTCTGCTCATGAATGGCAGTAGAGTTTTTACGATGCCGAGTTGCCAGCCCGGTGCCCAACCTGCCACAGAAGGCACACACACACTCATACCTAGGGTCAGTTTAGAGTGTCCAATCCACCTACAGCATGCCTTTGGGATGTTGGAGGAAACTGGAGCACCCAGAGGAAACCCACGCAACCACAGGGAGGACATGCAGACTCCATACAGAAGGTACCCCAGCTGAAGATCAAACCGGAGAACGTCTTGCTGTGAGGTGACAATGCTAACCGCTGGATCACCATGGCCACCAAGCAAGAAATCTGGGCAAAGCCATAAATAATGGGGGACAGAAGCCCAAAAATAGGGACATTTTTAAATATTGCTCCTACAAACAGAAAGTTGATAGAATAACAGGTTTTGCATTAGCATGAATTTTCTGAATAGTATGTGCATCAGACATTTAAACAGACCATTGTCTATAAAACATGGAACAGGTAAATTATGCCATAATTTGCACAAGTATCTCAGGAAGCAAGTCTGAAATACCTACTGCTTCCACTGCTTTACTTATAATGCTAACAATCATCCATAAATGAGTAGAACAAGAAATCAGCAGATTTTCTTCTGCAATGTATATTGATAAATGCAAGCTGAGGAGTAATCAAACATTAGCTATCCACTGTGAGCATTAGACATATATGCAACCGTAAGTCACAAAGACATGCAAACAGCAAGGCAAAGCCATCATTATTTGCACAGGGTGGCAGGTGGTAGGAGAGCAAGGCTGACACCAAAGAAGTGAGTGCGTGAGAGTAAGAAACATGTCTTTATCTGAGTATATAGTGTTCAGGGCCAGTAACAACTCTCCCACCCTGTTACTGTTGTGTTCTAAAACACCACTGTCTTTCTAGTTGCCTGCCCCTTATGTTAATTTGACCATATATCTCATTTCCTCTCTGCTTTTACTGGCTGGTGTGAGTAAACACAGAATTATCATTTTGTGAAATCACTCCCCTTCAACTATTTAAATTTATTGGCCATCCTACTGTATTCTATAGTACCAGAATACAAAAGTGACCACCCTCTTTCAATTTATCTTGCTGTTTTAAAAATAGTGACTCTCCACTAAAACATAACTTTTTAGACAGGTCAAACTTAAGTCACCTACTTTCACATCTAACTCCTTTAGTGCACAATGCAGTGTTTAGGATAAATCATTTTTTTCTTCTTACCTTTAAGCGCCTTTTGCAAGACCACCAATTATTGGAGAGCCAACATTCTGCCTCTTAGTAGTCATCTTGGATGAGTGCTTCTGTTTTCTCCTGTTGAGAGGAGTGCAGTTACATTATTTCCTGGAGACTGCTGGTCACCAAAAAGCTTAATAACTGCTTTATAGGTGGCAGCTTGGAATATGTGCTTATATTCTGATCCTGTTGAGAGTAGGAGCAGAGTGCATTGATTCCTGACTCTTTCTGGTTGGAGAGTGAGTGCCTGTGCTTAACATACCTGATTGGTCTGGTTTCTGTTTGAGGCATCTACCAGAAAAAGGCTATAAGCCTGCAGACCCTTGCATCATCTGGGACAAGACTGTGGATCACCAAACAGGCTGTGGCCTGCTTCTGTTCTTGGGATTGGTGCAAACATTTTGCTTCTGGTGAGAGAAGAAGCAACAGAGTACTGTATCCCAACAGAGTGAAGCTGTGCTGAGACCAGCAGTAGTAGTAGCCAGTCAGTAGCCATTCATGCAACTCCCCTCTTTTCATCATTCTTGACAAGTTAATTCTTTATTTTTCAGTAAGTACTGCTTGATTTATTTCTAACTTCAGAATATCTGCCTAAATACTTCATCCTTAAATTTTCAGGGTCTACGTATTAGTTTCCTCAGTGCTCTTTACAGAATCAGACACCCTGAGTGACACTTTTCCTGTAAAAGGACTATATAAAGAAACAGCTCCAGTACTTAGTAATAATGACCATCCCTCCTGGCATGTCTAAAGGTCAGTTCCCTGTGCTTTCTCCTATTAACCTGGTGAACTTGGGCATTCTGAGGCAGTGCAACAACTGCCTCATGTACACAGACAACCCTCTCCTCTTACCTCCCAACACTCAGACTTGTGAGAGATGCACTTATATATCCAAACTGGAAGCCATGCACTCTCAAGCCAAGACCGGAATAGCTAGTCAAGAGGAGAAGGTCAACACCTTCACCACACCATATGCAACACATAGCCCTCCAGAACACCCACCATCACAGCTCTCACATAAAAACACAAACCACACACCCACCTTTGTGGAGGATCTCAATAGAAATCTACCCAAACAGCAGAGACCTCCAAGGCAGAAATGCACTCAACCACCACAACACAGCACAAACCACAAGACACATAGCTCACCTACTCAGTGTGCCCCTCAATCTAAGCCCCTAAAGCAAAACAGCTTGCCCAATACACTAATCATAGGTGACTCGATAGTGAGGCACACTGCTGTCCCACTCACTAGGTTGAATAAGGTGAAAGTAACAGTCAGCTGTCTATCAGGTGCCAGAATCTGACACATAACACACGCACTCAGGTCACTCCACAACAAGTTCATAGGTTCATAGGTTCATAGGTTGGTACTAGGCTATCAGCCCTAGGGCCTATACAAGCCTAGCCATAACAATTCCCTGGCTATTTCTTCCCACAATATTTACTTTCCTGGACCCCTGTCTAGCAGGCCGACTGACGTGATCCCTGGGGTGAATTTCCTTTCTCCCATCCAATCGTCAAGGTTCCTCTTGAAGAGGTCCAAAGAGGCACTCTGCTTGACATGTATGGGCAATCTATTCCAGAGTCTGGGGAGTCTCTGGGTCAGGAACCTATCCCTCCAGCATGTTTTGTTTATTGTGATGACAAGGTTTAGATCCCTGGAGCGTGTAGCTCTGAGGGATTGGGATTTCTTTAAGTGTAGCATGTCCAACAGCTCTGGGTTTGACATGGCCTTGTATGTTAAGCAGAGATCGCCTCTGAGTAGACGATATGCGACAGAGTATAGCTGGAGTTTTTTAAGACGACCAGCGTAGGGCATCTGCTTTAGGCCTGTGATTCTTTTAGTGAGGTATTTCTGAGGCCTTTCCAGTTGTTGCAGATGTCTTGAGAGGTACATACCAAATGGGGCGTTGTATTCTATAATGGGTCTAATGAGGGATGAGTACAGTGGGACAATTACCTCCTTTTTTCTGGATGAAAAGCCCTTCATGATGAGGTGTGCCACATAGAAGGATTTCCTGACTGTTGTGGTGATGTGGTTATCGAAGGTGAGACCACTGTCCACCTGTGTCCCATAAGTCTCTTATCACACTTTCTGTGTTTAGTGTACTGCCACCTATATGGTAATTCATGGATACATGTTTTTTCCCAAAGGGGATAACAATACATTTCTTGGCATTGAGCTTGAGCCCATGGCTCTGGCACCAAGCATCTGTTTCTGTAAGGCCCTTTGTAGAGTATCCACATCATTTGGGGATTCAATAATGGCTCCCAGTTTGCAGTCATCTGCAAACTTTGTTAGCCAGAGTCCCTTAGTGTTGACCTGTACTTCAGAGAAGTAGATGCCAAACAAGAGCGCCCCAGGACTGAACCCTGAGGTACTCCACTTGTCACTTGTCTGGAGCTGGATTTGAGTTGGCTACTTTTACAGTGTGGGTTCTATCAGTAAGCCATTTAGCAACCCATTGGGTGACATAGGGATTAATGCCCAACTTAGTAAGTTTATCTATGATTCCAGAGTGGGGGATGGTGTCAAAGGCCTTGGAAAGGTCTAGATAGGCTGTGTGGACCACCTTACCCTTGTCCATGGCTCTGGAGACTGATTCAAAGAAGTCAATCAGGTTCAGGAGACAAGATCGGCCCTTCACAAACCTAAACTGGGTGGGGTCCAGTGTTTGAAGGTTGCCAATGTCTTTGTTTATAAGTTCCATGATAATACGCTCCATGGCCTTGCAGATAAGGCTTGTCAGACTGATGGGACGGTAGTTTCCGGGATCCAAGGTGGATCCCCCCTTGTGGATTGGGATAACTGTAGCTCTGCGCCACTCAGTGGGCACGAAACCTGAGATGAGGCTATGATTAAACATGACACTTAGGTGAGGTGCCAGTTCATATTGTAGTTCATGTAGTACACAGCCCGGGATGTCATCTGGTCCCATGGATGCTGTATTCTTGGCTTTAGAGAGTGCGTTTTGTACCTGTGTGGCCGTTATTACTGGAATTTGGTAATCTTCCGGTATTGAGATGGGCCATTTAGGGGGTGAGAGGGGGGTGAAGTTGGCACTGAATCGATATGCCAGGATATTGGCAATATCCTTCGGATCAGTATATTTAATGCCATTCTGTTTTAGCTCAGAGCAGATCTGAGCATTGCCATTTAGATTCTTGACATAGTTATAGAATGCTTTGTGGTTGTCTTTGGAATCTTTGGCAATTTTATTTTCGTAACTAGCTTTGGAGGATTTTATGAGGCATCTCAGTTTCTTACTGAGGCTAGTAAGGAGTTTTGCATCCTGGGATTTTCCTCTTTTCTGCAAAAGTTTCTTCCTTTTGTTGTAAAGTTTGTTTATGGCAGGGGACCACCAGATTGGCTTCCTTTTTTTGGATGAGAGCATTTTGGTTCTATTTGGGATGGCACGATTCATGCATGAGTGGATGTGCTCATACAGTGCCTTAGTGTAGGATTCAGCAGTTGAACTTTCAGTTCCCGTCTGCATGGGTGTCATGAAGTTTGTCACTTCTGACTTGAGTAGCATGAAGTTGGCTTTGGAGAAGTTTTTTATGGTGGTTTCTTTACTGGGGGGTGGGGGTATGAGTCTGTCACTATCCATGTGGGTGTGAAAGACCTGAGACACACCTCCCTGGACTACAAGAAAAGAGGCATGGAGGAGCTCTCAGATTATATGGCCCAAGCAAGTATGACCCTAGCCCTGAGCAGCATCCTACTGTCACCCAGAATGATACCGCAGTACAAGCAGAAAATGATTGACTTCAACAATTGGCTAAGTTGTTGGTGTCATTCTAAGGGGATCCAGTATCTGTCTGCTTGGGATGACATGATCAACAGACCTCAATGGTTTGCCAGAGATGGCCTGCATCTGTCACCCCTGGGTTTCCAGATATTGAATAAGGCTCTTGCCAACCCTATAGTGCCTTTTTTAGGTGATTTTCCAAAGACCAAATTACCACTGTAACAGCTATAAATAAATGCAATCTGATGGTCATGCTGCTCAATGCTAGAAGTCTAAATCTCAAGATGCACTTGCTTGAAGCACTCCTCAAAATGGAGAACATCGACATTTGTGCTGCAACGGAGACCTGGTTTAAAGCAGCAGAAAGCACCCCTGCACAACCAGGCTATAACTCATTCCACATCTTTCAGCCCAAGAAGATGGACCAAAGCTCCAAAGGTGGTGGTATCTCCGTATTCATAAAGGATATGCACACCTCCAGACTACTAGCCCAGCATAATGCATCTGAGATACTTTAGGTACAACTAACATTGGGTAAGATGGCGATTCAGGTTGTAGCCTGCTATAGGTCCCCAACCATGTCCCAAGGCTCTCACTCCATGTTCCTAAGCACCCTGGAAACTATTAGGGTCCAACCCAACACTTTCATACTAGGGACTTCAACTACCCCTCCATCAACAGGGAAAACTACTCATCCATCAATACACTGGCCCACCGCTTCTTGGAATTCATCAATTCCAATGCCTTGGACCAGCTCATTCTTACCCCCATTAGAGGAAGTAATATCCTTGACCTGGTTATTACTAACATGAACAACTATTGCTCTACACCAATAGTCAATTCCTCCCTCGTTAGAGCCGACCACAAACTAATCACCATGGAAATCCACATCTCACCCACACACCTCCGCAAAGGTAACCACCATGAAAAACTTCTCCAAAGCTGACTTTTGGCTCCTAAAAAGCAGAGGTGGCTAACTTCACGGCATCCATATCAATGGAAAATGGATGCATGACTGCTGAATCTTAGACTAATGCACTGTATGAACATGTACATAAATGCATGGAACTTGCCATACCCAACAGAACCAAGATGCTCTCCTCCAAAAAAACAAAGCCAATCTGGAGGTCCTTTGCCATTAATAAACTCTACAATAGAATGGAGAAACTGTTGCAGAAAAAGGTGAAGTCCCAAGAATGGAAAAACTCCCTTATTAGCCTCAACAAAAATTGAGATCCCTCATCAAAACCTCTAAAGCCAGCTATGAAGGCAGAATTGCAGCAGACATTAAAAACAACCACAAACCATTCTATAGTTGTATCAACAATCTCCATGGTAATACCTGTGTTCATGCAGACACACACACATCAAAAAAAAAAATCAGTTACCCATATGACCTCACACACATGAAAGGTATCTAAACAATACTGTTGAGTGCTATGCATAAGTTCATAGGTTCATAGGTGTGTACTTGGGTAATGGCCCTGGAGCCTTTACAAGCCTAGCCCATAGAAGTGCCCCGGCATCATGCCGCCTGACGTTAGTTCCCAGTGCCTCTATCAAGTAAAGCCACTGGAGTGATTCCCTGGGGTGAACTTTCTATTTCCCATCCACTCATCAAGATTTCTCTTGAAGAGGGCCAGTGAGGTGCTCTGCTTGACATGTATGGGAAGTCTATTTCAGAGCATGGGCAGTCTCTGGGTTATGATCCTGTCCCTCCAGCATGTTCTGTTGATTGTGGTAATGAGGTTGAGGTCTCTAGAGTGTGTGGTGTGGAGAGATTGGGATTTCTTTAGATGTAGCATTTCTAACAGAGCTGGGTCAGACATGGCTTTGTAAGTCAAGCAGAGATCGCCTCTTAGTAGATGACATGAGACAGAGAATAGCTGGAGTTTTTTGAGTCTGTCCATGTAGGACATGTGTTTTAGGTCTAGGATCCTCTTTGTGAGGTACTTTTGTGGCCTTTCCAGCTGTTGCATGTCTAGTGAGGTACATGCCAAATGGGGCATTATACTCGATGATTGGCCTAATGAGGGAAGAGTAGAGAGATGATGACCTCTTTCTTCCTGGATGCAACCCCTTGGTAATGAGATGTACCACATAGAAGGACTTTCTGACCACAGTGGCAGTGTGGTGGTGGAAGGAGAGGTTGCTGTCAACCTGTGTCTGCAGATCTCTTATAACACCTTCAGTGTTCAGTGGGCTCCCATCGATGTAGTAATTAGTGGGAACTGAGTTTTTCCCAAAGGGGATGATTACACATTTTTTGGCATTAAGCTTAAGGCCATGGTTTCGACACCAGTCATTGGTCTCAGTGAGGCCTTTCTGTAGAATGGCTACATCACTTGGGGAGTTAATAATGGCTCCCAGCTTGCAGTCGTCTGTGAACTTGGTCAGCCAGAGTCCCTCCTTGTTGGCCTGGACTTCTGAGAAGTAGATGCCAAACAGGAGAGGACCCAGGACCGATCATTGTGGGAATCCACTCATGACTGGTCGGCAGTCTGACTTGGAGTCTGCTACTTTCACACTGTGGGTTCTATCTGTGAGGCAATTTGCAACCCACCTAGTGATATAGGGGTTGATGCCTAGTTTGGTGAGTTTATCAATAATTCCTGAGTGGGGAATGGTATCAAAGGCCTTGGTTAGATTGAGGTAAGCTGTATGAACTAACAATACCTCCAACTCCAAACCACAACTGGAACCACTGAAAAAAACCTTCACAGCAACTGGTAACATCCAAAAAGCTTTATTGTACCACACACCAGTTGAGCACTTTCTTCCCTACTGAAGGGACTTCATCAGAACAGTTCCAGTTTTACAACCCAGCCCTTTTATGTAAAGAAGCACCCAATTAACTAATTAATTATACTAAACACTTACATAAAAAAACTACAGAGCCATAAAAACAAGATGCATATAACAATTATGTGTATACAACAGTTCAAAACATTACATATCAGATAAATTAACTTTCACTATAAAAACTTTAAAAATATTCACTCACATATCTAAAACTAATTATGTTACCCTAATTTTTTTTTTAATTCAAAAGACTTGCAATATTCACATTTTCATTAATACCAGGTGTCTGGGTGGCATTCAGCCTTAACTGCCACCTTAACTCACATATATCTAAATGTACATCCAGTATTCTACCCTGATTGTCCTTAACCAACTGTTGCAGTACAGAAAACTTAAAAATGTGGTCCTTATTCTCAGATATATGCCTGCTCAAGGCATTAGTCATTTTGTTGTTTCTTATATCCAATAAATGTTCCTTAAACCTGTCCTTAAATTGTCTACGTGTTTTTCCCACATAAAAAGCAGGGCATGACTGGCATCTAGCCACATGCACCACATTCTTACTGCAACAGTTTAAGTGCCCTGCAATGTGTATATACAGTCCATTTAGCCTCAAATACTCTGGGGTCTATCCTGTATTCATACAACAATTCCCCATTCCACATTTAAAATTCTGCCATTTTCTGCTAGAAATAACCACTCCTTCATTTCCTTTTGATTCTAAGAATTTTTTGAATGAACTGTCCCTCATAAAAACAATCACAGGAGCAGATCCTACTTTTAGCGCAATACGTTGATCATATGACAAAATTTGCCAATTATGCCTGAGTATTTCGACAATTCCATCTGCATCCAAATTGAAAGTGTTAATAAAACTAAGCTTCTTATCAGGCTCCAACTCCTTTCTGACCTGATAGGCTACCTGACCTCTACCATTATTCCGATCAGGCTTGCCCAAAATGGGTTGGTAAATGCCATCCGCTCTCTTTTTAATCACCTCTTTGGCCACCACTGTCACTAAACCACTAGGATATCCCCTCTTCAAAAACATTTCTGATATAAACTTCACTTCTTCCCTAAATGTGGCATCTTCACTTACCATTCTAGTAGCCCTCACGAGCTGCCCCTTAATGATGGACTTTTTTTGTACATAAGGATGCCAACTATCAAAATTCAAATATAAATTGTAAAAAGTAGGTTTACGATAGATGCCAGAGATAAGTTTTGCAGTTTCCTTATCAATCGTTAAGCCCACATCAAGATATGTTATACCTTCCACACTATAATCATAGGTAAACTTTAAAAATTCCACATTGGCATTAATATAGTCAAAAAAAGTTTGCAGTAACCCTATGCTGCCTTTTCATACAAGAAATATGTCATCGAAAAAATGTGTAACACATAATATACTCTCTGAATCCACTCTTGAAGACATATTCTTGCTCCCAGAATGACATCATGTAATTTGCAAAAATGAGGGCACAAGCTGCCCCCATGGCTACACCTGTAGCCTGCTTAAAGTACTGTCCCTCAAAATGAATGTAATTGTTTTTCAGTGCAATTTCCATCAAAGTAAGCAACATATTAATGGTGTCCTGGTCATATTTGCCTGTTTTTACTAACTGATGTTCCAGCCATTCGAGGCCAGTCTCATGTGGAATGACAGTAAACAAATTACATACATCAATGGCAACCAGTATTTGGTCTTTACATGTACAGATGCTGTTTAACTTTTCTAAAAAATGCCAAGAATCCCTACAAATATAATAAAAACATTCCAACCCTTTGCGCAACTGTGTGTCCAAAAATATACTAATAAAGCAGGTCTTTCCCTGCTTTCCATCCACTATGGGTCTAAACTTTGGGTTAATCAACCCCTTATTAATTTTGGGGATACCAAAAATATTAGACACCATAGGGTGGTCATTTTGTACATAATTATACTGTTTTTCATCTAGCTGCCCTTCCAGCACCATGTCATTCAACCGCAAATCAACAGCACTTCTATGGGCTAGGCTTGTAAAGGCTCCAGGGCCATTAGCCTAGTACACACCTATGAACCTATGAACCTATGCATAGCACTCAACAGTACTGTTTAGATACCTTTCATGTGTGTGAGGTCATATGGGTAACTGATTTTTTTTTTATGTGTGTGTGTGTCTGTATGAACACAATCAAGCACTGTGCTACTACTACATCCTGGCATCTTGGACAGGTGTAATCCATGCATGGTAGAGTAGTCAGTTGATCATCCTCACCCCTGAACATGAGAATCACCTCGCCAGGAGTTCCACTGCCATTTCCATGGCCCTGGCTATAATTTGGGATGCTACCTGAATATAAGTGATGTCTGCTGGAGGAGCTTTCCATATGACTACGTTCAGGACCATGATCTCGCACATCTGGGTGTGGACACTGCAATCCCTGATGGAGAAGTGTAAGTAGTGTCAGTACAGAAGCAGGATTGTGTTCATCTACATCTGCTAACACCAGAAGATGTAACAGCTCCCTGCCACATGGAAGCCCACCCTCACCAGCAGACATTCCATTACAGACACTGCCTGATCCAGTGTGCCATTCATCCTGTCCAAGAGTCCCTCACACAGTTCAGGGAGTCATGCACTTCAGAATGCATGATGTTTAGTACTCACACTATCTCATTTGAGGCCTTGGTAGAATGTGTTGGTGTCTTCATTAATGCTCTGCACATATATCTGGTGGTACGTAATGATACATCAGCATCAGCAGGACCAACCAGGCCTCATCCAAGTATCTGTAACAACCCTCCTATGTGGCACCTCACCCTTATGATGGCTACAGGGAGAAACAACCAGCTCTACAAATGGAGTAACCACAATACCCTGATTAACTGTGTCATCCTCAATCATTCCTATATTAGAGATCTCTGTGCCATGGGTATGTGTAAGCATACTGATTGTGTTTGAAATTTGGGCAGGGGATGTGGGAAAAACAACCTCAGTGTCAGACTGATCCTCTGCACCCAGAGACTGTGCCTCTTCATCACCACTATCATCATCAGAGACTAGTACTACTGGTACTCTGACATTAAGTGGTAGTAGTTCCACAGTGCCACTGTCAGAATAACCTGCGATAGCAATCAATAAACACAACAAACAGAGAAATAGAGAATAAAATTGATCAAAACTTTTTCTTATACAAAAGGTATGTTAAACTATAATACATGCTAAAGCAACACAAATTTTACTCTCAGTTAGATCTGAATCTACCTTACATACAGTAATAACAATAACTAAATCTGTGCTTACCATGTGCAAGTGGTCTTGCAGCCTGCAATCCAGATGTCCCTATATGTAAGGAAGGGAAAGTAAAGAAGGCTGATAGTATCACAATGCAAAGGAAACAATAAACAGTGAAGAATCTCCTTTACATGTGCAGATTAAGAATAATCTCTTACAAAAATCTACCGAAAAGTCAAATGTCCTCCCAGCACCCTGCCCTATCTCTCTATTCCTGTGTTGTCTGACTAACAATTATTGCTGTCACAAGATAGGTTGCCAACTGGCTCACGGACAGAACTCACATGGTGAGAGTTGCGGGAGCTAGATCCGACTCTAAACCGGTTACAAGTGGCATTCCCCAGGGCTCAGTCCTAGGACTCCTCCTGTTCGGCATATACTTCTCAGAGGTACAGGCAAGCACAGGAGGACTATGGCTGACCAAGTTCACAGATGATTGCAAACTAGTGGCTATAACTGACCCTCTGGCTGACACAGACTTCCTCCAAAAGGGTCTCACTGAGACGGATACCTGGTGTCAATATCATGGTCTCAAGCTAAATGCCAAAAAGTGCATAGTCATCCCCTTTGGAAAAAACAAAGTACCCACAAACTACCACATAAGTGGTAGTCCCCTAAATACAGAAGATGTAATAAGGGATCTGGGGACCCAAGTAGATAGCAATCTCTGCTTTGATAATCACATTGCAAAAGTGGTTAGAAAATCCTTCTATGTGGCCCACCTAATCATAAAAGGGTTCGCATCCAGATCAAAAGAGGTCATTGTGCCCCTCTACTCATCACTCATCAGACCCATCATAGAGTACAAGGCCCCATTTGGGATGTACCTTACAAGACATCTGCAACAGCTGGAAAGACCACAGAAGTACCTCACCAAGAAGATCACTGGCCTCAAACCGATGTCCTATGCAGCTCGACTGAAAAAACTCCAGCTGTACTCAGTTGCATACCGCCTACTCAGAGGTGATCTCTGCCCGACATACAAGGCCATATCCAACCCAGAATTAATGGACATGCCCCACCTAAAGAAAACCATATCCCCTCGAGCCACACACTCTAGGGATCTAAACCTCACCACAACAATAAATAGGACATGCTGGAGGGATAGATTCCTGTCCCAGAGACTTCCCATGCTTTGGAACAAGATTCCATTCTACATTAGGCAGAGCTCCTCGCTAACACTCTTCAAGAGAAACCTTGATGAGCAGATGGGAAACAGAAAGTTTACCCCGGGGATCACTTCTGTGGCTCTGCTGGACAGAGACACAGGTAACTAATCTAATGGGGTGGCAAAAGCCAACACATTCTGGCTAGGCTTATAAATGCCTTTGGGAATATAGCCTAGTACCTACCTATGAACCTATATATAAGATATACGCACATAAAGATATAACAATGGCACATGTATTTTGCATACATGGATGTTCTGCTTGAGACACTCTGGGTCCATCATCCACATCAGTACCAACATCAAGGATTCTGTGTGAACCCTTTGCTGAGTAATTTGGATCTCTGACAGTAAACAGGAACTCCTCTGTTTCAGTTAGTGATGGTTAGGTTGCAGGCCCACCTCCCATAGCCACCTGTTCCTAATCATCTGCAGCCACCCTATGGTGGACAGAGGATATCATATCACATGCTCTGCATCATATTGTGGAATAACTTCTCCCATGTCTTCTTACATCAGTGACATCATTGACCACCTGCTGCCATATATTTTCTCAAGCAGATTTGTCACCTCTACCTCACCCTAAGATAAAATCTCCATGGTGATGTAAAGCCTGGATAATGACCTCATTATGCATCAGTGAACGGAGCTTTGTGGGGTACAAGTTTCTTCTCGCATGCCATATCATTGTATGAGATGAAATAAAAGACAGACACAAAATTAAATATGTAATACACAGACAAGAAGGCTGTGACCTTACTTATGCATGAATCCATCATGCACACAGCAATTTAAAAGGTAATGCTCCCTATGGCTGCACATAATTTAGGTCACCTGCCCCCCCCCCCAAAAAAAAATTAATAAAATGACAACAATGCATAACAGCTCTGTAATGCAGAGAACAGGCTGGTGTAACTGTGTATTGCATTGCAGAACTAATAATTCACATTTATTTCATTGAATATTGTAGTCTGTGTCTCTTTTTAGTTATTTATTTTTCTGTTTAATTGTTTCATTAAATACTGTGGTCCCTCTCTCTGTCTCTGCAGTTACTGGGGCTATTGTGTTTCACGTCATTGATATTCAGTGTTAAACTCTTAGCCTAGAGGATTTCTCTGTATAAGTGTTAGTCACATATCTTTGAATTTATTACTGCTCAATATCTGAGTTGTTTGGCTTCTGCTACATACCTACAATTAACTGCATTACTAGCTGAGTTAAGTACAAACTTGCAGTGTTAAAGATTGTACTGCATTTTATTTTTCTGTGTATTTGTTTTATTAATATTGTGGTCTGTGTCTCTCTGTAGTTATTTATTTTTCTATTTAATTGTTTCATAGAATACTGTGGTCTCTCTCTGTCTCTGCAGTTAGTGGGGGCTACTGTGTTTCACTTCATTGATATTCAGTGTTAAACTCTTAGCCTAGAGAGTTTCTCTGTATTTATAAGTGTTAGTCACATATCTTTGAATTTATCACTGCTCAATATCTGAGTTGTTTGGCTTCTGCTACATACATAAATTCAACTGCATTACTAGATGAGGTAAATACAAACTTGCAGTGTTAAAGATCGTACTCCATTTTATTTTTCTATTTAATTGTTTCATTGAATATTGTGGTCTGTATCTCTATGTAGTCATTTATTTTTCAAATTGATTGTTTCATAGAATACTGCAGTTTCTCTCTGCAGTTAGTTTCCCGCTCACCCTCCCTGTTCTTGTTCTGATATTAATCTTGGTGGCTTTGGAATTGCTCTCCCCTTCTGTAAATTTGTGTTTGAACACTCCTCCTGGGTCTATCTCATTTGCTCACTCAACCGAGTACAGTGAGATCACATTTTGACTTCAGACACTCCTACCAGTCCCATCTGTTCAGCTCTATCCCAGCTTTATTCCAGTCTATTGTAACTAGCTCATTCTACCTAATACAGAGAGAACATTTGTGAAGGGCAAGCCACTTAGATCCTTAATTTTGAATTATCTTCTGTTTCTCCTTTCTGCCTTTCCACTTTCCAAAAAAAAAAAATACTAAGCTTATTTCCTGCCTTTCCTGTAACTAGTCTAGTCCAGCTAAAGATTTTCTGTAACCAGGACTGTTTGTAAGCTTCTGAGCCCCCAAAGCCTTTCTGTGTTGGAGGGAGGCCTTCTAGCTTATCAGTGGGAGTGGTAAGCACTAGGTAGCCTATCTACCAAAAGAGTGGTTTCTGGTCCAGAAATTGTAGTCTATTGGCCGTTTGGGCAGTTTTTCCATCTCTTTCAACTTTCTGGTTTAAAAGCCTGCATTTATGTTTGTTTCCCACCTTTCCTGTAACTAGTCTAGTCCAGAATCAGATTTGCTGTATCCAAGACTGTTTGTAAGCTTCTGAGCCCCCAAAGCCTTTCTGTGTTGGAGGGAAGCCTTCAAACTTATCAGTGGGAGTGGGAAGCACTAGGTAGCCTATCTACCACAAGAGTGGTTTCTGGCCCAGAAATTGAAGTTTATTGTCCATTTGGCAGTTTTTCCATCTCTTTCAACTTACTGGTTTAAAAGTCCACATTTCTGCTTGTTTCCCATCTTTCCTGTAACTAGTCTAGTCCAGATACAGATTTGCTGTATCCAGGACTGCTTGTAAGCTTCTGAGCACCCCCAAGCCTTTCTGTGTTGGAGGGAAGTATTCTAGCTTATCAGTGGGAGTGGTAAGCACTAGATAGCCTATCTACCACAAGATCCAGGTACGGATTCTTAGTTTTAATATTTGAATTAGCTTATCCGTGCTCAGCACTTGCTCAGAACTTGTTGTTAGCGCTAAATAAGCTACAAATGAATACAACACTCAACCTTACTCTTTACCTAGAGGAAAACAGTTTTTGTATTTACTTTCCTCACTTGCTTAGAGAAAAACAGCTCTTATACTCACCTTCCTCACTTGTCTAGAGGAAAGTAGTTTTTTATTCAGGCATGTCCAAGGGTCAGCTCCCAATGTTCTCTTCTGTCTATCTGATGAATCTGTGCATCTTGAGGCAATGTAGCAATTGCCTCATGTACAAAGACAACCCTCTCCTCCTACCACCCAACACCACAACCTATGAGAGATGCACTTATCTAGCCAAACTGGAGGTAATGCTCTCTCCAACCAAGACTGATCTATTAATAGGAGATGGTAAACACTTGCACCGCACCACACTCATCACATAGTCCCACTAAACATACACCACCAAAATCCATGCATAGAAACACAAAAACATTCACAGAGGCTCTCAATAATAATCTGCTCAAGCAACAGAGACCTCAAAAGCAGAAATGCAAGCAACCTCCACCCCCCCCAACACAACCCAAATGACACATAGCCCACAGACTCAGTGTGCCAATAAACCACAGCCCATAAAGCAAACCAACATACCCAACACACTAGTCATAAGTGACTCTATAGTCAGGCACACTGATGCCCCACTCACCAGGTGAAACAAGGAGAAAGTTACTGTCAGCTGCCTGTAGGGTGCCAGGATCCACCACATAACCCAAGCACTCAGGTCACTCCACAACAAATACAAATATGACTCTGTCATTGTCCATGTTGGTGTGAATGACCTGGGATGTACCTCCCTGGACTACATGAAAAGAGACATGGAAGAGCTCTCTGATCTTGTAGCTCAGGCAGGTAAGACCCTAGCTCTGAGTAGCATCCTCCCATCGCCTAGAATGATACCGCAGTACAAGGACAAAATGATTGACTTCAACAATTGGCTAAGCTTCTGGTGTCATTCTAAAGGGAACCAGTATCTGTCTGCCTGGGATGACATAGTCGACAGACCATGATGCTTTGCTAGAGATGGCCTGCACCTGTCGGCCCTGGGATTCTGGATACTGGCTAAGGCTCTTGCCGCCCCTATAGTGCCTTTTTTAGGCAAGGTTCAAATGACAAATTCACCATCATAACAGGAACAGGCAAGTAAAAACTGAGGGTAATGCTACTCAATGCTAGAAGTCCAAATCTCAAAATGCACTCACTTGAGGCACTCCTTAAAATGGAGAACATCGATATCTGTGCAGTGACTGAGACCTGGTTCAAGGCTCTAGAGAGCATCCCTGCATTACCAGGTTATAACTCATACCACACGTTTCGGCCATCTAACCTAGACCAGAAGACCAAAGGCAGAGGTGAGTCCATATTCATTAAGGATATCCACACCTCCAGGCTAGTTGTGCAGCATAATGCATCTGAGGTTATCCAAGTGCAACTAACTCTGGGCAAAACTTCAATCCAAACTGTCACTTGCTACAGATCCCTCACTGTGCCCCAGGATTCCCACTCCTCTTTTCTTGATATACTGGAAAATATTAGGGTTCAACCAAACACCCTAATAATAGGTGATTTCAACTACCCCACCATTAACTAGGAAAACTACTTATGTACCAACTCCTTTGCTCAACACTTTCTGGAATTCTTAAATTCCAATGCCCTGGATCAACTTATCTACACCCCCCACCAGGGGCAACAATATCCTAGATCTAGTCATTACCAACATGAGTGACCGGTGTTCCACACCTGAAGTTAACTCCTCGTTGGTCAGATCCGACCATAAGCTAATCATCCTAGATATCCCCATTCCTGCCTCCACCCACCATTAAGGAAACCACAGTAAAAAATTTCTCCAAAGCCAACTTCATGCTTAAGATAGAAGTGGCAGACTTCATGACACCCATGCAGATGGACAATACAGTTAGGACTGCTGAATCCTACAGAAATGCACTCTATAAGCACTTACATGAGTGCATGGATCGTGCTATCCCAAACAGAACCAAGATGCTATCCTCCAAAAAAAAGGAAGCCAATCTGGTGGTCCCCTGCCATAAATGAACTCTACAACAGAAGGAAGAAACTGTTGCAAAAGAGAGTAAAATCCCATGAGTGGAGGAGCTCCCTGGTCAGCCTCAGTAAGAAGTTGAGATCGCTAATAAGATGCCCCAAAGCTAGCTACGTAAACAAAATCGCCACTGATTCTAAGGGCAACCACAAAGCATTCTACAGGTATGTCAAGAATCTCAATGGCAACACCCAGATCTACTCTGAGTACAGCAAAATGACAAGAAAATTATAGAACCAATTAATATTGCCAACATCCTGGCAGATATGTTCAGTGTTAACTTTACCCCCCTATTACCCTGTAAAGGGCCCATATCTATACAGGAAGAATGCAGATTCCCTGTAATCACATCTATGCAAGTAAAAGCTGCATTCTCTAAAACCATCTTATCCATGTTATCTCTTTAAGAGTTTCACTAGGATGTCATATGATTTTTTCACTTTATTTAATGGCATTGAATTAGATAGATTTTATGCATCTGATGAAGCAGATGTAACACTGCAAAAGTGCTTATGCCTTTGCCTGTACCTGTATCCTGAATAAACCGTTGCTGGTTTTATGATAGCCTGGTGTTGCTTCATCTTACTTCTGCTTGTAGGATTTATTTTTTGGTTCGAGAAGCATTTATTCAGCACACACTGGTATTATTGGATTTTTTATGTCACTATTAATTTGTGTGTTTTATATGAAAAATTAAAACATTTCTACTTTTCACTGTTCCCTTTTCCATTCCTATGGCATGACCTAAAGTCCTGATATTGTGAGACACACACGATAGTAGTGATGTGACAAGGAGTTGGGAGGTTTGAGTTGGTGTAATGCAGTAATAGCTCTGCTCATTGGTAGATATACATTGTGATTCATTTAGTGTACCTTCAAATTGTTATCCAAACCAGTTTTTGTGAATGTTCTTGATAAATATTGCCTTCTGCATTCGCAGGCCATTTGGCAGTGTGAAATGAACTTTCATGGCTTTAGGAAAAAAGAGAAAATGTTTACTTTAGGCTGTATGATGTAGTGCAGCCCAGCCTGGCAGCATTGTGCAACCTTCAGCACTCTGGTTAGTACTCACTGAAGAAAATATACCTGTCAGTTAACTTTTTCTGTGCCTCAAGGTGTAAGTGCAGTGAGCTTACAGCATACCTCTCACGTGTACCTCATTACGAGGAACGTACCTCATTTGGGGTCTTAAAAAGTTCATGTTCCTTGAAGTTCCTCAAAGTTCCACATTGAAAGACTTTGTCACACATTCAGTGATAGGAATTTTTTTAAGTGAAATCCATTGTAAATAGAAGTGAATCATATTAATTCATTAAAAGATCTTCTTTATTAGTAAAATCAGCTTATTTTAACCATCCTATGAAACTTCCTAGTTGAAGTTGTTAGTAAGCCATTAGTATGTGTTCCACATTTTGCCCATTTGTTCCACATTATGAGGGCTAGTGTTCCTCATTTTGGACATGGAAGGTTGAGAGCTATGGCTTAGAGAAAAGGAATCCACTTAACAGATAATTTTACAAAGGGTGACCTGAATACATATTTAATCACATGTTTGATACCATTGTGCTGTTTAAAGTCAATTACCACTGGAATTGCTAACATGTCAGCTGTTGTCTGTCCACTTTCCCATTTTTTTGTCATTAACTACAAGTATGATAATGTGTTCCACAAATTACATGTCTTATATTGAAAGGAAATATGAGAAGGATGAATGTGTCATTTGAATATACTTCTTGCTTTGGTCATTGCTACATATACCCACTGATTGAATTAATTTCACTGTCAGGCTTAGCTATATCTTCTCTCATATATTTATTTGTAATGCCTTTTAAATTTGCTCTCCACTCGGCAGCATACAAACACGGTTCACTGCCTAATGGAAAAAGTCAAAAATTTAGTTTGGCTGCCTTATATAGTACAGACCAGCTTGGCAGCATTGTACATCCATCATCACTCTGGATAGCACTCAGTGAATCGCTCTGTATAGTACTCAATGAAGAAAATCCACATGTCAAGTAACTTCCTCTGTTGTACAAGGTGTAACTGCAGTGACTTTAGATAAAGAACACAGGTAATTAATTAAAGTTCAAAGCTGACTAAAATATATTTCTACAAAGAGTGTCAGAATCCCATTCCTCACAACATTTTGATTAAGACTGTAACAATAGAGAAATGATAAATAACTAAACTTTTCTATTTAGCATATATCATTAACGCTTCACATAAAACACCAAACTAATGCATGCATACAATTTCTAAAACATGACTATGATATTTAATTTAAAATTCACTTGCATATTTATGATGGGTGCAATACTTTTTATTATAATCATCATGATTCATCACATATCCTAACTATGTTTTTAGGGATGTTATGTCTTATGAAGTACAGATGTAACATACCCCAACCTGTATTATTCAGCTCATTTAACTGTATGCTTCTAAAATATATTTACAAAGTTTATTTTACATAGAAATACATTCTCAGGATTAATTAAAGTCAAACCCATGCAGGCATCTCAGAAGTGACCCTCCATTCATTCTGAAATTGTCATATCTCTAATTACCATGCTTAAAAGATAATTTTTCTGTGGCAATTTTAGTTAATAAACTAGCATTCAACTGTTGCATGCTTTATCCCATGGGTTTAATTCCCAGCTGGTGCAACAATACTGTAACATTGTGTTATTTCCAACATCAGAATGTATCACAATTAATCCTCTTTCTCCTTCCAAACTACAAGGATTAAAAAGCATGCCATTATGCATTCCATTGCTGAGCAGTGGAACCTGGGTCAGTTGGTTGAGTACCACACATGTCAAATCTCAATGCTGTGTTTCACACCTTTACTGCTATGGGATGTAAGTAGTGCCAATGTATCTGACAAGGAGTTCATATCCTTTCAATGGCACAAATGCAGTTGGTAAGGCTGTATATCTTTGCACATAACCAGTTACACACAAGATCCGGAGTGGGTGCCAATTCAGGCACATCTTGTTAGCTTGACTTGGCTAGCGATGAAGACAGAATGGTGCTAAATTTAGAGCACAAAAGTGGGGTGCTAAATTTAGAGCACAAAAGTGGGGTGTTAAGAAGCCCAGGATTTGTGTGGCACTCCTTGTGAAGGACTACAGCCATAGGTTGCTGCAGGAGGATTATACTAGGTCTCAGTATAGGGCTGAGGCTTGGAATACCATAGCCAATGCTATCTCCAATGCAACTGGTATTCCACTCATTGGGAAACCACATAAGCACCACTACAGTAACCTTAAGAAGCACAAGCATGACCTTCTAAGCTGATGGGAGGCTGAATTTAGGACTGTAAATACCCCTGCATTGTGTAAATATACTGACCCATAACCTGTATACGGTATGGCATTAATTATCTAGCCAGCCAATGCAGCTACTCATTATGTTTTCATATAGATTTCTTTTTTGTACTGTACAGCTGCAGTGGAAATGCTATAAACCATGAAGTGTATCAGAAAAGATAACTCGCCTCAGAGAGGCATAGGGTAAATATGACTTACTTCCAAATTCAAGCCAGAAAATTATTTTCAGCTCCTCAGTCACTAGCATCTTGAGCCATCATACAACCTTGATATCAAGCGTGCATGCCTTCCCAAATAACTCCTACAGCTTGCATTAGGCAATGAGAACACCAGCTTAACTGCTTGTGGGGTCAATACCCAGAAGCAGCAATTAGTTTTTATTATAGAATAGTATTTCTAAAATATTAACAGCAATAATATTTTATTACAGAATAGTATTTCTAAAATATTAACAGCAATAATATGCCAGGAACAATTCAAATATGATAATTGCAATTATTACATTTGAATGCATATATCCCAGCCATCATAGGGAAATAAAAGTTGCTCTTACTCATAACCTAGTAGCTAGAGTTCTCCATTTTATGACATATTCATACCTTAACATCATATATGGATGTGGTAAAGGTCTACACTACTAAATTTTGTTTATGTATTGCCCCCCAAATTGTATTGAATAAATAAATTAATGTGTCATGCCATGGATTAATTATCTTTTTTTGCCCACCCGATCTCTTTTTTGGGAGGTTCTAATTTAATTTGTTAGCTTTTTTCTGTTTGCATACCTTGATGCTGAAAACAAATTGACCAACAGCACAGAGAAGTGGACTGACCACCAAGGTTCAGTCCACCATACCTCTGCAGGTGGAAGCACAGACATCCAGCACTTTGGGGTCACAACCTGTCAGTGTGGCCTTCACAACCCCTGCTCCACCTTCTGCACCTGGATCATGTATCTGGTGGCGCAGTGGTACCCTCCAGTAAAAGTATAATTGGAGGTGGTGATTTTGTCATCCAGCAAGAGCTGACAGGATTGGTGGTGGATATAATAGAGAGGTGCCTCGGTGGCCAAATCAGCAAGGATGAAACAGACCTAATTCACACTGCTAAGTTGATGCCATATCTGGCACTGAAACAGGAGACAGTGCTGACAGTTCTAAGGGTGAAGACTAGATTCTCACTTTTCTCAAGTTGAACACTGGTGCACCTTTGATGACTCTTAACTATCCCCAACCATGGTGTCCCCTAACCTATTTGCATCCATCACCATCCCTGTCTGTCTTATATGTCCTGCATGTCTGCACCTGTTTCCTAATCTACCCCACCAACCTGACCCTGACATTCTTAAGCCTCTTCCCCTACACACCACTCTCTTTAGAAAAAAATACAGAAAATGGGCACCTGTCCACAAAAAATTACTCCCAGTACATAACTCTCAAATTCACCTATATGTCTTACTGATACACATAAGATTTGGTACAATTGGCTATCGAGCATTATTCTGTTATTGTCACCCATCCCTGGTGTGATGACTTACCAAAGTCATGAAATTCTTGTTACAATTCTATATTTATGTTCTGAAGAAGTGGATAGCGGTGGTGCTCTCCCACTACCCTCTTGGATATTTCTGTATTCTTTCCTATGTTCTACCATCTACTTGCCCTGACTTTCACTACTGTCCCATCAACCCTTTTTTCACACGTTTAATCTGGTCAGAAAAGAAGAATCACACTCAACACTCGTGGCCAGAAATGGTATATGGAAAAGCCTTCACTTTTTGTCTTCAGCATTTACGCAGAGGTCTGGAGAGCACATCAATGCTGAGTCTGTTTAACTTCTAATGATAAAAACTGCAGTAGCTTGGTTACTTTCAAGCAAGTGTGGTTAAATCTGCTATACTATGGGAAAACAGAGTAAAAGCAGTACTGTGAAACAATTACTGTGACATTTATTAGGTTACTAGATGTAGTAAACAGGAAGTTCTTATGTGGTGTGTTGCGATAATTTCCTTGTTTGTAGACTGATGTTTTTGCATAGTGTCATGGGTTTGATTACACCTGTAGGTCAAATTATTATTTCACATTTCATATTCCAATCATATTGTTAACTGCAAATGTCTGTATTTCTTTCCATTTACAACTTTTCAGTAACCTACCATTTAAATAGTGCAGCAAGACATCACTTGCAAAAATGTTTCAGCCCCAGTAGGGTGACTTAGAAAGCCACCCATATCCTGCTGATCTCATAATGTTTGTTGCACTCTCCTATCCCTTCTTGCTCCTTATAGCCAGCACTTTATTGTACAGATCATTGCATTTAATAATGAGGTAACAGGTAAGACTAACACACTATACAGATGGTCCTACATGTCCCACAAAAATACTGTTGCTATTCCTCTCTACATCTGTATCTCTCTCTGTTCACCCCTTCTGTTTCAGTCAGTTGCCACTGTTCATCAGTTGTGTTATTTAAAGTATGTGAAGTCGAAATTCCTTTATGGCTCAATGAGATAATGCTCAGATTTTTGTTTACTTACCACGGTTCCAATTCAGGCACTATCTATGTGTCAATGACAGCTTTTAGCACACTGTTTCATATCTATCTGTTGCCAAAATGTCATGAGCCAACATTATCCTGCTTCTGTCATAAACTACTTGGTCCCTGCTCTCCTCTCACCCCGTTTATGTATCTTCTCCCTTCTGTGTAATCAGTCTTCCTCCTCTGCGTTTGCACAATGCCTGGACCTGAGCACCACCTGCAATTGAGACTAAATGGAAGTACACAGCTTATGGCAAAATCTTATGAGTTTTTCCGTTTGGCCACCCTTCATGCTGCTGTGATCAGCTATGTATAGTCCGGCTAATCTAAGCTGAAATTTTGAATTCACAGCTTACAGTTGACAAGAGGGTAATAAAGGGTAATACATACATTCTCATTGTCTGCAATCTGCTTGCTGTCACATGGGAACTTTGTAGTATGACTTCCTATGTGGTGTGTTTAGATAATACTTTGTTCTGTAGATGTTTCTTGGAAGGAAGGCTCTCGAGGTTTGAATCCAAATGTATGCAAAACTGTTTTATCATGAAATAAGTATGGCAGTATTTCTGCTACAAGCGCTTCTTTTACAATTTAGCATATTTGCCTGTAGTATCTGTGTACATTTTGCCCATTTTCTCTCCCCTCATAAATTCTTCTGCAATGCAACTAATGTTATTTGTGTACAATTACTCCCATTTCACTTCCCTCCTTCAGAATTCTTTCACTACACTTACCCTTTGTATTTGTGGGTTACAGTACACACAAGTATATTAGGTCTGCCTATAGGCAAGCCATTTTGTTTACATTCCATTCTCATGCTTGCAAACACTATTGCTGGCCATGAAAAAGGTGCTTGGAAACTTGTAAGTGTAATGAGCAGCATGCATATGCAATTAGGTCTGCTGAGAGGTGTGGTAACACCCTTAAATTGTGTAGGCTTAGTGAAATCCTACATGATTGCTAATAAATTCAAGCGGTAACCTACCTTTTATTACAGACTAGGATGGGAGTTTTAATGTTGTTGTTGTGTCTTTCGGCTTTTCCCAGTTAGGGGTCACCACAGCGGAACTCCAATCTGCTAATGATTAGCAGTAGATTTTTACATGCCGAGTTGCCAGCTCTGATGCACAACCTTCAACGAAGGTACGCCCATTCACGCATGTCTCCACACAGAAGATGCTCTAGCTGAGAATCGAACAGGACAACGTCTTACTGTGAGGTGACAACACTACCGCAGCAAGATGGGAGCTTTAATAGTAACTAAAAATTAATTTCCTATTAACATTTATGTGATTTACGTATGACTTTGCATATATTATTTTTGTTTTTCATGTAATTACGGAGAGATTAAGTTTCTGTTACTTTCACTATTGGGTGCTGTATTGTTGGCGGTGAATAAGTGGACAGTCATAATTTCTCTTGACATGTGTCAGAAACAGTCAAAGTGCACCCTCTCTATCATGCTGACATGGATTCCTACATGTGGATAAACTGTAACTTAATGAATAACAAGTGGTTAGGCTACAGCTGTTCAATTCTGCAATTGCTCAACAGTGTGACCCTTTGTTTGAATGGGGCATTGAGAGTGCTATGGCTCCCATAAGTGTTGTTTGCTTTTCACTTTCTTTCACTTCTTTTCTAAATTTGGTATATATGTATATCTATTTAAATATATATATATATATATATATATATATATATATATATATATATATATATATATATACATACACGGGATCACTATCTGCGGTGGTGGTGCTGTGGTAGCGTTGTTGCCTCACAGTAAGATGTTACCCTGTTCGATTCTCAGCTAGAGCGTCTTCTGTGTGGAGACACGCGTGAATGGGCGTACCTTCATTGAAGGTTGTGCGTCAGGGCCGGCAACTCGGCACGTAAAAATCTACTGCTAATCATTAGCGGACCGGAGTTCCGCTGTGGCGACCCCTAACTGGGAAAAGCCGAAAGACACAACAACATACACGGGATCACTACGGAATATTAAAATTCCACAATCCCTAGACTTGAAATCCCGAGGACCAGAATCTCGAGATTGCGGAATCTCAAACATTAAAAAATAAATAAATTAAAACATCCAACAAACTATTCTAACCTGTATGCAGGGAGAAAGCCCCCCACATGGGGAGCTGCACCCCACCACACCCCCTGCAACTTAAATATACCAACTCCGAGATTGCACTACAGTGGAGTGAACGACAAAGTTCCCGTTCCACATGGTACAGCGATCCCCATTCACTACGTTCGAGATTCCACAATCTCGAGATTCTGGTCCTCGGGATTTCGAGTCTCAGGATTGTGGAATTTAGATATTCCATAGTGATCCCAAATATAGATGTAAGGGAGGGGTGAGGCAAAATTCCTTATATGAGGAATGTACTAGGCTTCTATTACTGCAAAGAAACAACTGAATTTGTGCTTGTAGACTAACTAGTCTAACACTCTAAAGGGCATTGCAAAGGATGTGCTGATGTGCTAAAGCAGTAACTCATGCAAGTCTTGAAGTGGATATGACTATCAAAGGACCATGGTGTGTAACTTCAGCGTGTCTGGCTTTGGCACATGTACTAATAACATGCACATTCTCCTGCAAATGATCACACAGCTGTGCTATAAAGAAATTATTTCAACTCCTGACATTTACAGAGGCATATCACATTATTTTATTTTTTTATCTATTTATTCTCTGTAGACAGGGTTTGTCCCAGTAGGCTAAAGGCCTCTTTCAGGCAAGACCCTAGATGGTACTTATACTACTAGGGAAAATCTGATTAAAGCATCAGGGGAAAACCCCTATTCTTTTTATGTGCCATGGAATCTTTCACATTCACCTGAGCTATGACTAACTGAAGCATACATGACCTTAATTTAACAACCCATCTGAAGGACAGCACATGTTAAAGTGCAGCACCCCCCTTATGCTGCACTGCAGTATCAGCAATCCATCTGCCTGGTGTGGGACCAGAACACACAGATACACACACACACACACACACACACACACACACACACACACACACACACACACACACACACACACACACACACACACACACACCATCATGCCAATAGTATAACATTACATGCCATTTCTGTTCAAGCATATGACAGAGTGCTGTAATTATAATGCTCTATAGATGTTAGTTGTGCTTATTCTGTAGGAGTACCAGTAGAAAGTACAGTTATTTACCTAAGAGAATCTCCTGTCAAGAATAGACCAACATCCAGCCAGTATACCAAAGCCGATTAGTTCTTATAGGTGTCATACATCACACATATGGTCCCCGCTCGAGGCATAGGGTATAAAGATGACATACAGGCACACACACTCAGAACTGAAAATACCCCAGGAGGAACAGACTGCCCATAGGGCATAGGGACAAGGAAAACATGTGCATCCGGAAGGATAAAAAGGAAGAAGAAAAAGATAAGCCCCTCAGCCAGGAGGGCAAGAAAAGGACAAGGCAAGAGCTAAAACAGAAAGACTCAAAGAGATGGAGTGAATACTGTCACAGTGAAGAGAAAGACATCTACTTTTATGTTAAAATTTTATATAACTGTACTACGTCCTTCTATAAAATTGTTGTAGTATTCTTTACCTAAGGGAGAGTACAAGCACTCAAGAGGAAGCCTGGGAGGAAGAAGGTACAGAAGAGACCTCCAGCCCTGGCAAAGTCTGCCCTGACCCTGGAAATAACATCCAACTTATAATGCTTAGTGAAAGTATGAACAGAGACCACTTAGCAGCCTCAAGGATGGAATTGGTATCCAGTCCCTAGAAAAAAAGTACCAAAGGAGGCAACTGCCCTAGTAAAATGCACCTTTACCAATGAGGAAAGACATTTTCGATGAAATGAATAACAAAAAATGGGGTCTATATTACATAGTCGAAGTTCCGTAATGTCGACTACCATATGTGCGAACACATATGTCCGAAGTTACAGAACTTCGACTATGTATAAAAAAATAACAAAAAAGGAAAAGAAAAGAAATGGTTATATGCAGGGGGGCAAGCCCCCGTGCACCCCCCCCCGCTCTTTAAATATACCAACTCAGAGGAAGCGGTACAGTGCAGTAAAGGGAAAATTACAACCCTCAGGTATGTTCTTTTTGTTTTTATTTTTTTTTCCAATTGAAGTATGACAACTTCGAGCTTATGGTTTCAACCATATCACGTTCAAAGTTGCCATACTTCGACTATGTATTATAGACCCCAAAAATGGCCTTAGAAATCCAAGAGAAGATGGTTTGCTTAGAAACAGCCAAACCCAAAGTCCTGGGATAAAAGGAAACAAAATTCTATGCAGACTTGAGAATAACTTTAGTTTTATCCAGATAATATCTGAGCTGTCTATGCAAATCCAAGCTGTGAAGACTGCAGAGAAGGAAAAAAAATGAAGGAAGATGAATAGACTGATTAAGGGATAACTCAGTGGCCACACTGGACAAAAAAGAAGGATTAATATGAAGAGACACCCTGTCTCTTTGGGAAACTAAGAAAGGAGGAATGGCCATGACAGCCTGAAGTTCAGACACTCTCTTGGCTGAAGATAGAACCAAAGGAAGAACAGCCTTTCAATTACAGTGCTGTAAGGAAACTGAAGAAGCAGGCTCATAAGCAGCCTGAGTCAAATTTTCAAGTAAAAAACTGAGGTCCCAGGAAGGTGTAAAAGGTTTCCTTAGAATCCTAATATGAAGGACACCTTTAAGAAATTGGTTGACATCAAAGCTAAAGGACAGAGGAGGAGGAGTCAAGGGCAGAAAAGCATAACTTGCTTACAGGTAAGCTTTAATTGAAGAATATGCCAACCCATCATGGAGCAGATCACACAAATTAGACAGAATCAGAGGAACCTCCACAGATATGGGACCCTGATGGTGAGTGAGGCCCCACATAGAAAATTGCTTTCATTTGGACATATATGATTTCCTGGTAGTGGGTATCCTGGCCTCCTGCAGAACTCGAAACACATATTCAGAAAAGGGGTGCCTGAAAGTGACCAAAACACTATTACTCACAGCATCAGCTGAAGAGTGGACCATACCTCTCAAACATACCAAATTCCTCTGTATTTACCAGTTTTGAGGTGAAAATAATGGGGTACAATGGATTCCCACTTGGCCCCTTCAGTTACCGTTTCTTCTTCATTTTTTTTTTCCATCGAAGTTGTTGCTGACATCATTGCATGCAGGGGTGTGTGAGATGACATCAGTTTAATAAGGCAAACTGACAGCCAGTCAGAATTCAGCTGAGGACTCTGTGTCTGTTTGTTTATTTCTATGTATGCTCGTATGTTGATTTGAACATTGAAGAAAATTGGAATTTATTTTGGATTTAGATAGCAAAGATGGGTGAGCAGCACAGCAGCACATAGTGACCATGACCAGTGAGCAGATCAGACTGGAGGACCTGGATGACTTGAGGCTTGAACAGCTGTTTTAATATTTAAGTTAACATCTCCAACTTTCTCACTCAAAAGCCAAGCCAAGAAGAAGCAACCAAGTAAAGTACGGGTACTTAATTTTCTGAATGCAGATTGCACTACTTAGTGTAGCAGTCGAAAAGCAGAGTCCAGACTAGTCCACCAGCCATTGTCTTGCACTCCTGTGAATCCCAGGAGTCTATATTAGATCACCAAAAATCCAGTTTAGTGAACGGCATTTTTGGTGCACTCACACTGAACATGCCATTCATCGAACTGTCCATAGTGAGATCATGGTACAGTGAAGACTGGAATATTTGTCCTTTCCTCACTGTAGTTCAGTCTCCGAGTTGATTTAAATAATTATCAGGGGGTGTGGGGGACACAGCCCCCCACAAGAGCAGAATTCAATGAACGGCATTTCCGATTTAAAATAGACCCAAATCCCAGACCTAGAAAGAGACCCAGAAAGAGACCCAGGATCAATTCAGCACAGATCACAGGTGGAGAGGATGAGAAAATTTATCACTGGCCATTCCTAGACTTCCTCCCACTTGTCTGGCTCCACAGGTAAAGGAATAAAAAAGAAAAAAAAAAACATGACCCACCCTCTCTGTAGTAGCAGTTTGTAGTAGTTCAGAGGGACATGTGAAACCCAATGAGATATTAAAGAAAAGTAGCCTATAACTAGTTCTAAACTTAAAAGAAAGGGAATAAATGTTTATTTTCAATTACAACAGATAGAACCATCAATGTAAAGCAGTCTGCACTGCAAAAGAGGAGCATGAGCAATAAGGCCATACTTAATAATTGTGAAGGTGAACTGTGTTTGATGGAAAGTAGATAAGATGCCACCAGATTCATGAATTACAGGAGATACAGTTGCTGACTGAGAGTAAAGGAGCAATGTTATGTGGGTGCCATTAGCATGTCACTATAGTTACAGGTTTCTTTCTACCCCTGCAATAATATGTTCATGTTGTGCTGTAGTAGGTGGCTTGGACTTTCAAAGGCTGTTTACAGAAATTTGTCTAAAACATTGCAGAAAGTTATCCCCTAGCTTAGAAAAAGCAGTTGAATGTGTGATGCCCCACCAACTCTGGGCCAGTAATCAAGTAGCCTCAGTCCTCATTGCTGTTACCAGTGGGTGACGTTCACTGGGAGGATAACAGGTACACATACAGTATCTCCAGATGTAGCTCTCTTCATCAAGGACAATTAAGCACAATTTTCCTTAAGAGCACACAGGGAACACAGTCAGTCTGGGGCTAGTTCCTCTCTCTTTCTCCAGATCCCCAATAAAATTCCCCACTGGCGCAGTTATAGAGTTGAGTCATTAGCCAGGGTTCCAATCCAAGTCCTCCAACACTCTCTCTGTCCAGCCAGTGCTTTGTGTTCCTGCCCAGGCAGCTGACACACACACTCTTTGAGACTTGATTTGCACATGCACTCACACACACACGCACACACACACACACACACACACACACACACACACACACACACACACAGACACACACACACACACACACACACACACATGCTATGCCCTCTTTTGCCCAGACTATAAGGTAGTTATCACTGCCACCAGACCCCTTGCTGGCTACTTTAAGGCCCTTACAAGGGTACCCAATATACTGAGTGAAATTAATATTAATACAAATGGAAGTTTGACCAAGAGCAAGGCTATTAGGAGTGGCCCACACAGTGTCACCAAATAAATATCCAAGTACTTTCAAAACTTAAGTATCTCTACAAAGATCCACCACAATGAAAGGTTATAACATATTTAATAATTAATAAAAGAACAAATATGCACTAAGTATATATTCACAGTGATATCAGTGTTTAAATCACAGAAAATATTTAAAATAACATTGAAGGACAGGCTCAGAGAAATACAGAAAAACAATATCTAAACTAAGCTTCACTATATTCCCGACTGAATCTAAGAAAATTATACTGTTCCCTAATAATTTACTTAATAGAGCAAGGCAGATGATGTGGTGAATGGTCCTTCTTGTTGTAAGGCCCACAACAGAATACAGAATGTTCCTGAGACATCAGTCTCCTCTAATATTAAAACATTATTTCTATACAGAATGACATCACATACATCTGGTCATCTGCTGTTTCCTACAGTATCATCATCCCTGAAAACTGCCAGGATTTTAACACTTACATGTAAAAAACCCACACACAAGAGCTTTGCTCAGATCTGTTGAGCTTCTTGAGGTTGCAAAACAATTAAACCCTTCCACTCTTCCTTAGTGGCAATTAATTCATTCCAAAGACAATACGGAAAGCTTTCTAGTACAGACTTTGTGTCTCTGGCTGAATTGAAACCTGTGAGATAGCATCTTTATGGCCTAGCCCGTAAAGTGATTTCATTTCAGATATATTTTAAAGTTTGCTGGACTGAGGTTAACCTTCCAGTTTCCTCTTTTAAAACATATACATTTAAATAGTTACAGTAGTGCATGTACATTTCTTTTCTCTCCAGCAGGGCACACTGTGGATACATCTCAAACACAAGCACTTTGCAAACACCTTTTTAACACAAACATCTTGTATAAATCAGTTTGATATTCACAAATGACATATAATTATTTACAAAATTCCAGCTAGCTGTGCTGGCAGTACCTCCTTTCGTCACAGAATGCATATTTTTAGATCTTAGTTATTGTGTCATATTAAGAAATACAGATCTAACAGATTGATAAGGGTATGACATCAAATGACAGACTGATCCTGTGGATATTTGTCAGGTAAATGAATAACAAAACATAGCAATGTGATGGTTTAAGTCACAGAGAAAGTGATAAGAGCTGCTTGGGAATTTTGCTGATAATCTAGCCACCTTGTTTTATTCCTTTTTCAGTGTTCAGACTCGTTCCAGTCCTAGGTTACTGAGGATTATGCAGACATAAAACAGGATGAGTAGTAGATGTCTAGCAGATGCAGTGAGCAAATAGTCTATCACAAAGGGTTTCTTCTGCATATTAATGCATGTTTTTTTCTTTTGTTTGTTAGACTATCTTCTTAATATACTAAATTATGACTTTAACATATGAAGAAGAACAGTCAAATTGGGTAAACAGAAACTTGTTTGCAGAGATGTGTTGCATTAGGACTTGAAGACATACATACTTGAGCATAGCTGTTCATAACTGTCCAGATTTTTGCAGAATGTCCTCATTTATGAGTCATATTTTTGGTCTGTTTCTTGTAAAATTTTAGTTTTCTGGCAAATCACTGGCAGATCTTTGAGGATGTCTGAATCTGTTATTCTGTCAACATTCTAAGTTTGGAAGAGTAATATCTAAAAAGTATCACTATTTTTGTCTTGTGTCTTTGTTTTGTCCTCCCATTATGTGTGGCTTTGTCCATATCTCTTACTCTAAGAGATTGAGAGGTATGCCTCCCTGTGACCCTAAGTTGGATCAAATTATATTTTAGTTTTGCAGAAGTTCAAATATCAATATAAATAATATTTATATATAATATTTATTATAACAATATACTATGGTTCTTCTGCTTATTTTGTGTTTAATATTTTGTCTGTTCTTCTGTTTGAGTTTAAAAGTTGGTATCCCATAATGCCAGTGGGTGGGGTTAGATAATTATGTATGTGAATTTTATGTTAATCAGCACACAGATTTTTTGACAGCTGTACCTGTTTTTTCATGGACCTTTATCCAGACTTTTTATGATTCCAGGTTGAGAGGTATGGAGTGGACAAGTGAGGATGGATAAGATAACCATTGTCTTGTGTGAGAAAATCCACTTGGTGAGGTAACTTCTGGTGATTTCCCCTGGCCAAGTGGGAAAGAATGAGGAAACAATGCGTTCTGGGCCAAAAGGGAGTCACTAGCATGAGTTTGGTAGAGTTCTGCCTGATCTTGTGCAAGATTTGAGGAAACAGTTAAAAGGGAGGGAAAGTGTACAGAAACATCCCCTTCCAAGGAAAAGACAGGGCATTCACCTTCTAAGCCAGAGGACTTGGAACTCTGGAACAGAATGGAAGAGGTTGTCTTTTCAGAGGTATCAACCTGAGCAATACCCCATAAATGGACAATGTCCAGGAACATATCTCTGTGAAACATCCATTAGTGAGCTTGAGTGTTAGTCCCAGTCAAGGATTCTGCCACTAGGTTGTGCTCTGAAGGAATTTAAACTGCCTGAATGGTCACTTGATACTGGATAGCTAGATCTCAGACTTGAAGAGCTAGTCTACAAAGAAGGTACGACCTTGTGAACCCCTTTCTTGTTGACATGCCACATCATTCTGGCATTATCTGTGGAAACTTTGAGAGGCCTGGGATATAAGATGGAAGGTAAAGCCTGAAAAGTCAGAAGTAGAGCCCTAATCTCCTTCTTACTGATGTGGCCTTACCTCTAATGAGGAGGCTAGAGACCCTAAACCTTCAGGATGCCACAGGAGGTACCCTTCTCCCTGTCTGCGGCATCTGTAAAGAGCTCCTTAGTTGAAACTGGGGCTTGAAAAGGAAGTCCCAGGTTGAGTGAAAGTTGAAGAACCCACCATTGAAGATTGAACATGAGACAGGGAAGGAAAGGTAGGGGGAAGTGTAGGGGGTGTCAATGTTGACGCCACACTGACTTGAGGTACCTTTGAAGCTTCTTCATATGGAGCCTGGTGACATGAAGCATGGGAATGGTGGAAGCCACAAACCTGATAACCTTGAAAAACTCCCTAGCTATGACAGACACCAGAGGAAGAAAGCACTGGAAAAAAGCTATAAGAGACAGAGAATTGGGGGCCGATAGAGATGTCAGCATGGAAACTGCCTGAAGTCTGCAGCCAAGGAAAATCTGATCCTGGGAAGGCATCATAACTGATTTCTGGAAGTTTATGGTGAACCCAAGACTTTGTAACAGGGAAGTAGTAAACTTGAGTTCCTGAAGTAGAGTGTTGGGGACAGAAGGTTGAATAAGCAGATAATCTAGATAGGGAAATATCTGAAGTTCTTGAGAACTGCAAAAAAAGCAATGACAGGAGCAATTAATTTGGTAAATACCCTTAGGGCAATAGAGGGGATAAAGAGCAAAGCAGAGTAATGAAAATGCAAGGGAGAGACAGAGAAATGTAAACATCTCTTGAACAGGGGATGGATGGGGATGTGAAGGTATGCATCCTTGATATCCAGAGAAACCAATAAGGCCTGGGGTAAAGAAGATGAAATAATGTTTGCAGAGATAATATCTGAAAACAAGTAATCTGGGGAAAGGTGTTCAGCTGGAAAAGATCCAGAATTGGTCTCCAAGTGCCATCATTTTGTGGGACCAGAAACATTCTGGAGTAAAATTCCTTCCCTACCTGGGCAGAAAGCATGGCTTGGGTGGTACCCTGAGCCAAAAGTGAGTGAAGAACCACTGGGAAATGCAATAGCCATTCTGAAGGAGGTTGAGAAATGCCTGAAAAGTGAGGAAGAGACTTCTAAACAATGAAATATCATGGGCAGATGATAGATTGAACCCAGGAGTCAAAAGTGATCTGAAGCCAATTTGTAAGAGACAGGGACACACAGAGGGACAAGGGAACCTGGTCAAGAGCAGGAGGAAGCAAACTGACAAACAGAACCCAGCTTATTCTGGAAAGGAGGTTTCTGGGAGACAGAGGTCTGAGAAAACTTAGCAGGAGGCACACACCTTGAAAACTTCTTGCCCTTAAGAGGAGTACAAGACTGCCTGCAAACAAAAGCAGACTTAGAGGGCTAATTCCTCTGAAATTTGGGAATAGGAGAAGGAAAAACATGTTTCAACTCCTGCAAGGCTTTACCCTTTTCCTGGATAAACTTGAAGAGTTCAGCTGTAGCAGATCTAAACAGATTTTTATTATCCAAAGAAGCATCCAATAGGCAAAGCCTGAAATGAAGCCAAGAATAATGTTTCATAACTAAGCCAAAGGCAGCAGTCCTGGAAGAGGCATCAAATGTATCATAGCTACATTTGATTGAGTGGCAGGTAACTGGAGAAGTAGAGTCCAATAGGGAAAGGTCCAAAGCCTTCTCCTGAGAGTCAGGAAGGTCTGAAACCAACTTAAAAACCTAACAAAGGAGGGCTATAATGTATCTGGTCATATGAGTCTGATAGTCAATGGCCTAAAGAATAAAGTGGCACCAGTATAAAGTGTTTTGCCAAGCCTTTCAGAAGCCCTACTATCCTTTTCTGAAGGCAACAGCATAGAAGAGGACTATAACTTGGGTGGCTTATCAGAGGAGACTGACACTACAGAAGGGTCAGCAGAAGGGCATTTATAAAGGAATTTACATTCCTGAAGTACTTTATAAAATCTATCTGGATTGTTAGGTGAAGGGGACTGAGACTTAGGGGCTACAGATGCTGCTGAGAAAGAATTCAAGAGGGTAGCCAGAACAGGAGGAACAGCAAATGCCTTAGGAGACTCCATCTGCATGAGCTCATAATATCTTTTCTGAATCTCACAGACTTGAGAACAATCTGACTTAAAATAATCCATCATACAGACAATGGTATCCCAAAGGAGTGTTTCTCCATGGGGGATTCTGGACTTATAGAATCTTCCTCCTCCTCTGAACTATAGCCTAAAGGGGAAGGAATTTGGGAAGATTAAGCCAACGATTCATCCCTTGAGTCCATGTCCTTATCCCAGGAGTCCAATTCCCTGAGCCTCTTGAGTGCAGTGGAAGGCCAGGGTGAAGCAGGTACAGACACCCCCTGAGGAGGGTTCAAGGCCATCAAGGCATTAAATAAACCCTGACTGACATCTTGCCATTCAGGCTGGGAATCCCTAACAACAGGGGAAATATGTTTTGTTTTGTTATTCTTTTTTCTGATGGATGTCCACATAAAACACTCTTGTAGAGAGATTCAGTAATAGGACTCTCTTCCCTAATTTAGATCTGAGGAATTCACCTCAGTCCTTAAGATGTGATCAGCTGAGATTTCCCCGCAATGACAGATGCAGACATTTGAAAAGCCTCCAAGTCTATCAAAGAAACGTGCAATCTTTTGAATCAGTAACACTCTATAGCCTCACATTCTATGTTACCTAGTTTAAGGATCATTGTACTGTAAGATTAAGGTACATCCTCAGTACATACCACATAAAAGCATGCACTACTGTTAATAGAAATAAAATGCATAATAATTATTGAACACATACACAAGATGCCGGAGCTCAATAAAGGACAACATTAATTATGACTTCTTCCTACGCTGAAAATATAACTTGAAAAATCAAAATGTGTTACTATTTCACTTTGCCAGTTACTTCAACCACAACCACTTCCTGATATTGGCAAATATATCTTGACTTTCTCCCTTAACAATATCATATTTCATTTGTTAAATATTTTAATCTAAATGGGCTTTTAAAGCTTAAAAGATTTTCAGTAAAATCTGGAGTTTACTGTATTAAAAGTAATGATGTAATGCAAAACATCATGACCATAAATATACTATAGAAAGAAGATACAATATGAATGTTGTAAACATCCTTATGTGTATGATACACATAGAAATCTGGCTTACCAGATGGATTCTACAAAGCATGCCAACAATATTCCATGTAGTCTAGTTCATTGACTGCACTTTTATCTTTCATGCCATCTTCCGCCTTATTGATAACATAAAAATCTTTTGAATTACACACAAAGCTTACAATATTTAAACAAACCATTCTTATTGGTTTGCCTTTGTATGGCAAAATTATGTTCAAAAATTATTTTGCTTACAGGCCTGGTATATCTTTGTGCATTAAACTTATGACAGTTAGTGTGTGCAACAATGCAAACACCACTTTTAGAATTCTAATTAAAATCCCCTATGGCACGATAAGACCTCTTGTGCTCTTGCAATAAACATTTGGTGCACTTATTGCAATTTTGTATTGCTTTCAAGAATTGCAGGCATATATACATATAACTCTACTGCTGCTCTTAGCCTCATTGGTTGGATACTGACTTTCTAAGTTATATTTCATGTTAAATATGTTCTTATTAATAAAGAGTGCCTTACTATTTCCAATCTTTTTATTTTCTGAATCAGCTCTCAAAGTTGCAGTTTTGATTTATAACACATTTAATAGCTAGAGAATTTATAGTAAACGTCAAGACAGAAATAGATCCTTTATTAATTTAATCTATTAATACTGCCAACACTGTGCGAAGTGCTGCTGTCCCCAACTTCTCCAAGAAGGGGTTTGAAAACAATATTTCTCCTTCTCTTTCAGTGTTGTCCACCAAATATAAACATAATAAAACTCTCCTAGAGATTTCCTATTTCATCCTCAAGCATACCATGATATGTAGTGAGAGCACATGTCCTCAATGGTTTCCCATTAACTATAGCTTTCCTAACATGAGATGGATCAAAGCTGGGAAAATCAGTGTGGGAATTACTAGAAACTTCATTCCTAAACCAGTTAAATGATTTATTAGCTAAGTCATTTGAATAACTTTAGGAAAGAAATTCCATGTTTAATAAATTAATTTGAAAATAAATATATAAATTGCTGTAGATGAATTGAAAAAAAGAAAACATACACAAAGAAACCCCTCTAGTGACTGTAGTTCAACTAATAACATACAAATGTGTTGTCAGTGTTTTTGCCCTTCAGGATCATGAATGCATTCCAATGTAAGACACAAAACAATTATCATCATAATACAGCCATGTGTGCACATAAAATAAACAAATAAAATCATAGGACAGATTTCAGAAGATTTATAAAAACTCAGCAGAATGCACTGAGTTCAGTGCAAAAGGAGGAAGCCATGCAGTATGTTTATATGTTGCAGTAAGACAGTAGTACATCAGCATACTACAACTGTCGAAGACACTCAGTAACTTCAACACAACAGTGACTATATAGTAGGAAATACGCATATAACAAGGAATGCCTGCAAGAGAAAAAATGCACATGAAAAACATCTTTTACACTTACAGGAGATAGTGCCAGAAATCAATTTAAAATGTATACACAAAAATGTAAAATCTCCCTGCCGATGTGGCTTATATAGCATTGAAAGATTGCATTATGTCTTAGAACATAACTAACTAGCAATACAATTCCTGATTTACTTTATAAATCTGATATTATCCCATGGATACTGCTGTATTCTACAATATATATATATATTTGTATATATATTTGTGGATTTAGTCATAATTCACAAAAAATAATTAAAAGAAATGAGGGGCAGTGTGGATTTTATGGCCATATCACCCACACTATATAAAATCAGTTATTTAAAAATTTACTAAGGTGTGGGAAATTTGGGGGAAAATACATAATGCACACACACAAAGAAATAGGGAGATAGGGTAGTAGAAAGTGGGTGAGGGTTAAGAAGAGGGACACACGATGGAAGAAGGCATTGGAAAAAGAGAAAGAGTCTGAGGGGCATGAGTATTTTCTTTTTTGTGGAAATAGGCCCCTTTTCATTTATTTATTTATTTAGTTATCTATTTAGGGAGGTTTGAGAAAATCAGTGAACTCATGGGACATGGAACAGGAGAGTGGGGTGGGTAAGAAAGATAAAATAAAAAGCACACCACTAAACAGACAAAGGTAGATACCATATAAAAAAGGTAGGATATGGTACATAGGCAATACATATACAGACTGCACAGTAATGGTCATGGAAAGATAACAAATGGAGTAGGGATACAGCCCAAGCAGGGTCCACCATGCTACAATACATAATATAATACACTAATGCACATACCTGTGATGTTGTCAACTATGTGACATCCTTACAAATAGGAATAGGAATGATGTAATACATATGACAGGGAGCAATACCTGTGCTAAAAGGGTAAAGCAACACACACTCACATATACTGTAACCATGCTCTTGGGAGCCAGCACAAAATATACCCATTAATCTGCAGATCAATCAGTGCCACACAAGCTAATTTAGGATCAAAAAAGCAGAGGTCAGGATAAAACTTCAAACCATGCATTCATGAAGCAAGCATCTGCCCACCAAGCCAAACACCTTTCCTGCAGTTTTCAGGAGAACTGGCTGAGTCACTGGCAATTGATCAAATCCACTGCTGGTCAGGAGATACTTCACTGTGTAAGAGCAGGAAATGTCACAATCTTGCTATGGAATGATGGACACATTTACCATGACAACAACTGTTATGCATGCAACATATACAATATGCCCATTCCTTATATGCTACAATCACATGTTCATCAGTGGCATACAATGGTATGTCCTAGGGCGTTACATCATTGTGATATTGTTATACTTAGCAACAGCACTGTATTTGTGCAACTCCATATCAGAAATCAAACATACAGAAGCTTTGCAAGTCTCAGCATATTATGCCTGTGTGTTGCATTTCTTATCTGTATTTGGACAGGCAAACTCCTCCTACATCACACATGCAGAGCTTTGCATGTCTCACTATATTATGTGTGTGAATTTCACATAAATATCATCTATATTTGGACAGGCAAACTGTGTGTGTGTGTGTGTGTGTGTGTGTGTGTGTGTGTGTGTGTGTGTGTGTGTGTGTGTGTGTGTGTGTGTGTGTGTGTGTGTGTGTGTGTGTGTGTGTGTGTGTGTGTGTGTGCGTGTGTGTGTGTGTGTGTGCCTGTGTGTGTGTGTGTGCGTGTGTGCGTGTGTGCGTGTGTGCGTGTGTGTGTGTGTGTGTGTGTGTGTGTGTGTGTGTGTGTGTGTGCAAACTGCATACACAACACAAACCCTGCCTGTAGCACATACGCTCTCAAATGAGAATGAGAATGTACACATAAGCCATATATACTTTGCCATACTTACCTCTAAACAATTGGCACATTCATAAATAAATACAAGCGTATTATGTACATGTGTTTGAATGGAAAGTAGGAAATGCAGGTATAGTCCACCACAATGTGAAGTAAACACATGTACAGTGCAGAAAGCAGAAATTGGCCATGGGGTACAGTCCAACTGTGGTACCTTGTGAATGTGTCACACAGACAATCTACACTGTGAAGTGTCAACACGTATAAACAGGTGCAACATGCTTCCAAGATATAGTTTCAGTATAACCCATGTGCAAGTGTGCAAATGTTTGGAAGTGTGTCAGATTAATCTCGCAGACAGAAGATGTGCATGAAGTGAACTTGTAGTACTACTACAACATATAAGTGCTCGGTGGGGGCACGTGCACACAGTCCTGTGAATATGATATTCACTTCTACAACACGTCAATGGGACTGAATGCTCCTACATATGGACAAGGCTATAGGATATTAAACGTATGGGACACAGAGGCATACTGCACAATAGTCATGCATATAGACAACACTTGGCTATGAAGTACATGATGTAGAACAACACTGGTACAGCACTAGGCTGAGTATAATAATCCAGAAAGAAATGCAATGTGAGCATGAAAATACAAAATTATAAAACAGTACTACATTATTGTAGTACTACGTGAAACAGTAATGCACAAGGCACACCAAATATTGTGAGGAAAGGAACAAAAATGCCATACTCCATCAACAACATATGTTGTCACTTGCATACCGTCTGTCAATAACAGCATTGTGGATGCAGGCAGGAATCAAGTGGCACTGTACCTAGATGTGGTCAACCATGGCAATATGAGTGCATACATGCAAAGAGATGGAGCCATACAAAGCCAATAATAATAAATTCCTACAGGTATCAATGGAAAGAAATTAGAATGTCTGTACCACTACCAGTTATAATGAATTCCATGTAGAGCTCTGTAGAAGGATAGGCCATATGTTATGAATGGGAAGGACAGTGTATCTTAAAACAGAAAACTGACATGGATATATAAGGGCTACTCTGTGAAATGTTCTGCACAGGATATATACAGAGAGCATAACTGCCTTATGTAGTAAGGTGAACAAATATCTGCCAATACAAATACTTACCCCCATAGTATGATGAACCCATGCTGTTAACGTTACATGAATGGAACCACAGACTATATTTACTATCCTGAGGTACCTCCTTGCTTGGGTTGAATGTCACGTATGATCCACAGAAGGAGTCAAGCATGACCAACACCATGTCTCAGACAAAGTTTGCCATCATGTCCTGCATCTGGGTCCTGAAAACATTGGAGACAACATCCTGGATCTGGTCCCTCAGGTCATCTTATGGAGGTGGTTGAGGTTGTCATCAGCAATCAGCTGGAACAACCACTCTCAATGGTCCTGGCCTGTCATCATTGTCATGTTCCTTTCCTCTCCTATCCTAGGAGTCTAATTCTGCTTGCATGGGAGTGCTCAACTCCTCCATTGACTGCTGACTGGTGGACTGTTCCAAACTTTGTATCATGACATAAAAAAATGGCACACAGTAGTGTAATATGTTATGAAATTGTCATCAGACATGACAACCACTCTCATTTTGGAGGAACAGAATTGTGCAAATTCAAGAGATAGCAATATGCATGATGGAGCATTTTGAACTATGTCCCATTGTTAGGAGTGGTGCACTCTTTCTACAAATATGCAAATTCCACTCACTAAACATCATCTTGAAACTGTTGACATCATCTTGAAACTGTTGATTACACAGAGTACCACAGAACATGACCAAGATACCAGTAGTAAATTGAAAAAAAAAAAAGGAAAAAAGATACATGTCCCACATCCTCCCTATCATAGAAGCAAGGATAAAGACCTTATATGCTGGAATTGTGTTAAGCAGTTCTTTCAAATGCACAGATGTTATACTCCCTC
Source organism: Protopterus annectens (assembly GCF_019279795.1). Lineage (NCBI taxonomy): Eukaryota > Metazoa > Chordata > Ceratodontiformes > Protopteridae > Protopterus > Protopterus annectens. Next base: position 888,376,771 of record NC_056735.1, read on the forward strand.
ATTGATGATGTGTTTGCTGCCATGATTATGTAGTTCTAACAGTTCAGTTACAGTACTATAACAGCATATGCAAAATGTATTGCCATCCCCTACAGTGGTATGTCAACAGCAACATACAGCAATATAATGCAACAGGTAGTAAATCTCAACATGTTCATGATCACTACATATGCATGCCATTATGTGTATAAGCAGTAAGCACAAGACGTGTGACACCATCTAGGCAACCTATGCAACACAATGCCGGCTTCTTCAAGTCAGTTACACAACAGAATATCAGTCATATACTGGGTAATCTAATCAAGGGTGTAGCATGTGCACCGTACAAATTACAATGATGTTAGTACATGCACTAATGATATGATTGTTATATAGAGATATGAAAAAGTTGAGACATTTGGTAGGATTGTTCAGCAGTTAGTATGCAGGAATAACAGTCTGGCTTTCTCAATGGGCTACTTCCTATGCTAAGGCTATATGGTTGTTATCTTCACTGTGTGACTTTGAACAATCAGTTTACTGCTCCCTTGCCATTAGACCTATACTCTGTAATATTCCCCAGATAACCACCAACAAACCAAGGATAACACATGTACTGAACACATCAACAATTAGCAACATTATGCAATGGGTCTGAGATAACACGTAAGAAACCCACTGCCATGACAAATATGCAATATTAGAACACTATTAGAAATACCAATAGGGGCATAGCTTCAAAGGTGAAGTAATAGGTTCATAGCTTCATAGGTTAAGTACTAGGCTAGCTGCCATTGGAGGCCACTTTAGGCCTAGCCAGTTTCCCTTTTTGTGCTTAAAATAACCTATCCTATTTGGTTATAGATTAGCCTTATCCATCCCATGATTGATAATTATACATTACCTCTAGTGAAAATAACTGGGATCAAACCATAGATAATTTGAGGGGACCCATGCATGGGATAAAGTATTTAGGATCTGCCTCTGTCCATTAGTAGTACAAGGGATGATCCTAGGTACATTTTCTGATTCCCATCTATAGATCTAAGTTAAACTTGAAAATGAACAGGAATAAATTTTGTTTTATGTGGATGGGGAGTCTGTTCCACAGCAGCAATATATCCTGCAAAACATACCTGTTCCTCCAAACCATTCTGTTGATGCTACAGAAGAGGTTTGGATTCCTAGACTGAGTATTTCTGATGTTATTTGACTTGCTGATGTGCAGTAATTGGTCAGATGATGCTTTGCAAGCCGCATACAGGTTACCACTTAGCAGACTGTAGGATACCAACTAGATTGATAGGGCTTTGAGTTTATCTATGTAGGACATGTTGTTTAGGCCTTGCATAATTTTAGTAAGGTATCTATGTGAGCATCCCAGTTGTTGCATGTGACTCGATAGATACACACCAAAGAGAGTATTATATTCAATGACTGGCATAATGAGAGCTGAGTAAAGGGGGTCAATGACATCTCCAAAATCTAGACACAATCCCTTAGTTTATAAGTTGTGCAATATAAAAGGACTTTCTTATAACAATAGACACGTGTTGCTCAAAAGTTAGGTCACTGTCCACATAAGTTCTCAACTCATAAACAACTGGATCAGCTCTTCAGGTGGAACTGACAATGTGGTAGTTACCTGGGGAAGATGACTTCCGAAAGGATACAATAATGCATATTTTGGCATTTAGTTTCAGACCATGATTTTGACACCGGTTATTTATTCGAGACAAAACTTCCTGCAGCACGGCTAAGTCATTTGGGGATTCAGTGACTGTTCCCAGCATACAGTCATCTACAAACATAGTCAGCCAGATCCCTTTGGTATTTTTTTTATTTCAGAAGAGTAGATGTCAAATAGGAGAGGTCCCAGGACAGAACTCTGGGAGACTGCACTGGACATTGGTCTCTTTGTAGAAGTAACTTCACGTATTTTGATTGTCTGCATCCTATATGTGAGCCAGTTGGCAATCCAGTGGGTGACATAGGGGTTTATTCCAAATTTATTTAGCTTTCCTACTGAGCCTGAGTGGGGAATTGTGTCAAGAACTTTGACCAGGTCAAGATATGTATTTTGTACTATTTTGTCTTCATCCATTGCTTGGATGACCTTTTCAAAAAAGGTCTACCAGGTTTAGTAAGCATGACCTGCCTTTGACAAATCCAAACTGAGATGGGTCCATTGTTTGGAGGTTCACTATGTCTTGATTGATTAATTCCATGATAAGTCTTTTCCTAGCTTTGTATATGAGGCTTATGGGTCTGTAATTGTCCGGGTCCATGGAAGTTCCTTCCTTATGCAGGGGATTGTCTTCAGCTGTTCTTCATTTGCTTACTACAAAACCTTTCTGGAGGCTGAGAATTGAACAGTGTTGTTCGTGGTGTAGCTAACTTGGGCTCCATGCTATTTAAGATGCATCCAGGGATATTGACAGGACCCATCAATGCAGTAATTTTAGCTTTTAATTTCACTTTTAGGACTTGTCCTTATGAGATATTTGTAGGTAAGTCAGTTTCAGGTATATCTTGAGGGACAAACGAAGGGAAGAAAGGGGTAAGGTTAGACCTAAATTTATGATTTTCCCGATATGACGGGATTTTGATTTAGCGCTGTTGGTGTTCCGCTATAGGTAAGTATGTATGTGTAAGTGTATTTGTGAGGGGTATTGCTGTGTGTAAGTGTGTGTTGTGTGTGAGGGACTGTAATGTGTGGGTGTGAGTTTGCCTTGTGTGTCTGTTTGTGTGATCTTGGAGTTAGAATATTAAAGTGGGGGGTGTGGGGGTTCAGGGGCTTGCCTATCTCTAGTGTAGGGTTGTGTGTTTGGTAGTTTGGGGCAGTTGTGTGTGTATTTGTGTGTGTTTTGCAGTTACACGGTTTTTGGTGTTCTGAGCTTTCGCGATTCTGGTCTCGGTGTTGTGGGTTTCGGTGTTGTGTTCTTTCGTTCTAATGAAGTAGACCCATATATATATATATATATATATATATATATATATATATATATATATATATATATATATATATATATATATCTATATATATATATATATATATATATATATATATATATATATATACACACTGACATCTTTATTTGTAGAAGGACTGACACAGCTAGATATATTTAATGAGCAGGGAAAATATCAATACATAATAACACATAATAACACATAATAACACATATGTGTATTTTCTCTGTTTATTCAGCATATGACCATTTGTTAAGTAGCAAGACACACAGGTGTGTGTCTAAGTAGTGTTGCATTTATGTTCTTGAAAATACTTACATCTGTACATCCCATATAGGAGAAACTATGTATACCTTCACATGCACCACTACCACTGTTGCATGGCTTATGTAATACCTGAGTATAAATATGTCTGTGAAAAACAACACAATACTTCCCAGTTCATTATTGTAATTCAGAAACACAACACTTTCAGTAACTCCACAGTCATATAGTTATACCTGTTACTGACACATATATAAATACCAAGTGGAACAACTCTTGTTAGTATGAATATAAACATGATAGAGTTAACGCACATTTAAATCATAATAAGTTCATTTTTATAAAAAAAAAACTATAGGGTAAAGGTTTCAGACTGTATGATATCTCACTTACTGTAGTCATGTTTGTGTTTCTGTGGATGTCGACAAGCCAGTCTTGCAGTTGTTGTTGATCCCTTCAATGAAGAACATCACAACAACAGCAGGCCTGCACACCTGTCTTGAAAATGACGTTTTGTCTGTGAAGATCCCTGGCAATCCAGTTCCAAACATTGATTATCATAAAGTTTCTCTGTTATACCCTCATCATTTCCTCATGATGAACACAGACAGTCAGCTGCTGCAAGGCTTCTTCGCTGGGCCAGTTGGGTGCTTGGATGTGCCCCAGTCTCCTCTCAGTCAGCATCTTCTTTCCTGAAAGTTGAATAAAAGTTATTGAAATTCCCTGAGGAAATTATTCACTGAGGTACCATTCACCTCACTGGTAACTAAAGGATGATCTGGAATTGTAACCGACTCCCTTTTTAAATTTGGTGCAGTGAGGTAGTCATTAGCTAATTGGTGGACATTACAGATGTCCTGTATACATGCATATACACATATGGGCTAGCATTGTGCATCTTCCCAGAGTTCTGAATACGTATGCCAAACTATTGGCTAATGCACTGAAATCCAAGAACTTACACCGACTTATCCAGATGCAATTCAGAAAGAGTCAATGCCATTGAAACTCATTAATGATACCATTATCCTCATACTATTATAGACACATGCAACAGAGGACAGTAAGCTAAGGGAAAAATGTACTACATGTCTGTCTATATTCTGATATTCCAACTTATGAATTGCATATAGAGACAAATTGTGACATACTCTGGTATTCTGTTGCTATTTACTGTGTTTTTCACACTTCCTAAGTTTTTGTATAATTGTATGTAAATATGTCTTTTTCACATTGTTAGAAACACTAAGGTAGGTTTCTTATAATATGTAGAATTTGACACATATTCCTAACTCATTTTTATGTTATATATACTGATAAATTACAAGGGAATCCTCTGAGACTGCTCATTCTATGGTGAGTATGTATTGCACATTGCAGATACTGATGGATTACAAGTGAATCCAATGAGACTGTATTATGCAATCTAGTTTGCAGATACCTATAAACAATGAGACAATTTCTATTACATTTCAGCTAATTATTAAATTTACCTTATTTTATATGTATACTTAATATCAGAGCTTTGGCCGGCTAACATCTACCTGAGATCAGCTGGACGTATAAGTGAATTTAAGTACACTTTTATCTGCTCTTTTGCATATAGTACTGTATTTAATTTATTTGTGTTTTTCACTGAATATTAACTCAATTGAAGTTGTGGCAGTCTCTCTACAGAGTACTTTTTAGAATTTCTGTGTAGCCATTGATATCAGTGTGGGGTAGTTTCAGCTCATCACTGACATCCTGTCTTGCCTTATATAAGTGGTACATTTTGAGTTATCTCTGCTTAATTTCAGAGCTTTGGCCGGCTAACATCTACCTGAAATCAACTGGATGTATAAGTGGATTTAAGTACACTTTTATCTGCTTTTTTGCATATAGTACTGTATTTCATTTATTTATTTGTGTTTTTCACTGAATATTAACTCAACTGAAGTTGTGGCTGTCTCTCTACAGAGTACTTTTTAGAATTTCTGTGTAGCCATTGATAGCAGTGGGGGTAGTTTCAGCTCATCACTGACATCCTGTCTTGCCTTATATAAGTGGTACATTTTGAGTTATCTCTGCTTAATATCAGAGCTTTGGCCGGCTAACATCTACCTGAAATCAGCTGGATGTATAAGTGAATTTAAGTACACTTTTATCTGCTCTTTTGCATATAGTATTGTATTTAATTTATTTATTTGTGTTTTTCACTGAATATTAACTCAACTGAAGTTGTGGCTGTCTCTCTACAGTTAGTTCCCCACCCACCCTCCTTGTTCTTGTTTTGGTATTAATGTTGGTGGCTTTGAAATTGCCTACCCCTCTTGTAGATTTGCATTTGGATACTCCTTCTGGGCCCATCTCATTTGCTCACTCAACTGAGTGCAGTGAGATCATATTCTGATTTCAGGCACTCCTACTGTATACAAAGAGAGCATTTGGGAAGGACAACCCCTGTAGCCTCTTAATCCTGCTCTGTTTCTTCATTCAAAAAAAAAAAAATAATATATATATATATATATATATATATATATATATATATATATATATATATATATATATATTATTCATCTGCTCTTACTGTAACTGTCTTAGTTGCTCTTCTGCGTGCTGTTATCTGTTCAGTCGCTCTTACTCTGCACTTATTACTGCTTGTTAGTAGCCTTCTAATTTACTGCCTTCTGCACTTATTTTTTAGTCATTTGTTAATTTAATTGCATTTATAAAAAATGTTTTTGCTGAAGTGTTGCTACATGTTCGGGTGTGCTGGCCTGCAGTACAATTTGAATTGTATTTTCTGCTGTTTTAGCTGGTTTTCTGTAACAAAAAAAAAATTCTAAGCTTGTTTCCTGCCTTTCCTGTAACTAGTCAAGTCCAGATACAGACTTGCTGTACCCAGGACTGTTGGTAAGCTTCTGAACCCCCCAAACCTTTCTATGTTGGAGGGAAGCCTTCATGCTTATCAGTGGGAGTGGTAAGCACTAGGTAGCCTATCTACCACAGGAAGACTGGGTTTTGGCCCTGAAATTGTAGTTCATTGGCCATTTGGGCAGTTTTTCCATCTCTTTCTACTTTCTGGTTAAAAGCCCATTTTGCGTTTGGTCCCCGCCTTTCCTATAACTAGTGTAATCCAGGTACAGATTTGCTGCATCCAGGACTGTTGGTAAGCTTCTGAGCCCCCCAAGCTCTTCTGTGTTAAAGAGAAGCCTTCTGGCTTATCAGTGGAAGTGGTAAGCACTAGGTAACTTATCTACCACAGGAGGAGTGGTTTCTGGCCCAGAAATTATAGTTTATTTGCCGTTTGGGAAGCTTTTCCATCTCTTTCAACCTTCTGATTTAAAAGCCTGTGTTTGTGCTTGTTTCCTGCCTTTCCTGTTACTAGTCTAGTCCAGGTACAGATTTGCCATATCCAGGACTCTTTGTAAGCTTCTGAGCCCCCCCCCCCCAAGCCCTTCTGTTTTTGAGGGAAGCCTTCTAGCTTATCAGTGGGAGTGGTAAGCATCAAGTAGCCTATCTACCACAAGAGGAGTGGTCCCTGGCCCAGAAATTGTAGCTATTGGCTGTTTGAGCAGTTTTATTCCATCTCTTTCAACGTTCTGGTTTGAAAGCCTCACTTGTGCCTGTTTCCTGCCTTTCCTATAACTAGCCTAGTCAAGTTACAGAGTTGCTGTATCCAGGACTATTAGTAAGCTTCTGAGCCCTGCAAGCCTTTCTGTGTTGGAGGAAAGCCTTCTAGCTTACCAGTGGGAGTGGTAAGCACTAGGTAGCCTATCCTCCATGGGAAGAGTGAGTTTTGGCCCAGAAATTGTAGTTTATTTGGCCGTTTGGGCAGTTTTCCATCTCTTTCAACTTGCTGGCTTAAAAGCCTACATTTGTACTTGTTCCCCACCTTTCCTGTAACTAGTCTAGTCCAGGTACAGATTTGCTGTTTTCCTGGACTCTTTGTAAGCTTCTGAGCCCCCCAAGCCTTTCTGTGTTGGAGGGAAGCCTTCTAGCTTATCACTGGAAGTGGTAAGCATTAGGTAGCCTATCTACCACAAGAGAAGTGGTTCCTGGCCCAGAAATTGTAGCTACTGGCCATTTGGGAAGTTTGTTTCCATCTCTTTCAACGTTATGGTTTAAAAGCCACACTTGCGCTTGTTTCCCACCTTTCCTGTAACTAGCCTAGTCCAAATACAGAGTTGCTATGTCCAGGACTGTTGGTAAGCTTCTGAGCCCTGCAAGCCTTTCTGTGTTAGAGCAAAGCCTTCTAGATTATCAGTGGGAGTGGTAAGCACTAGGTAGCCTGTCTACCACAAGAGGAGAAGATCTTGGCCCAGAAATTGTGGTTTATTGATCATTTGGACAGTTTGTCCATCTCTTTCAACTTTCCGGTTTAAAAAAACACATATGCACTTGTTTCCCATCTTTCCTGTAACTAACCTACTGGGTAGCACTAGAAAGCCTTAAACTTTTACAAGCCTTCTAGCTTAGGAGAGAGATTTTGGGGTGATTAAGTATCAGTTTTCTGTACTTTCTTGCTGTACTTAACTGTTTTCCGCCTAATGAAGATTTTCCAGCATTTATTGTGATTTAAAAGCTTGTTTTTTTCACATATTGTATTTATTTGACTGCCTGCACTTTTAAAAAGTTGTTTTTTGTTTAAATAATTTGTTTAACTGTTGTAGGCTACACACTAAAGTGCAATAGCCTTTTCTGATCATTTGTAGTCATTTAAAGCTTTTTTAAGTGCATTTTTACTGTTTTTGCCTTATCTTTTAAAAAAAAAAATCCTTGTTTCCCACCTTTCTAAGCTAGTACAGTCCAGTTTTCAGGCTAGTGCTGAATTCAGGGCTGTGATACTAGTTTATGAGTTGCCCATACCTTACTTAGAGAGAAGGAAGTTTGTCTGTTCACCTGTGAGAGAGGGGAGCTTTGAGCAACCTATCTGCCCCTGGAGGAGTGGATCCAGCCCAGAAGTTAGCAGTTTATTGGCCATTTTGGGCTAATTTCTCACTCTTTCATTTCCCTACTATAAAAACTGCGTTTGCACGGTTTTGCGCACTGGGCAGTGCCAGTTAGCTACTGTTAAATTATTCCCGACTCCACTAAGTCTCCTCTTCAGTTTTTCCCTTGAAACTAGTCTAACTCTCAACCTAAACACTCAAAAAGCATCTTACAGCCCAGCACTTGCTCAGACCTAATAGCAAGCACTAATATACCCTGGCACTGATTTCTCAGCAAGGCAAGGCTCTTTATTCACCCCTCACCAACCAAGCGACTAAGCAGCTCACCCTACTATTCAGGCATGACCAAAGGGCAACTTCAGGTGCACTCTCCAGTCCAGCTGGTGAATCTGGGTATCCTGAGGCAATGTTACAACTGCCTCATGTACACAGGCAACCCTCTCCTCCTACCACAAAACACTAACATATGCAAGAGATGCAATTATACAGCCAAACTGGAAGCTAAGCTGTCTCCACCCAAGACTGGAACAGACAGTCAAGAGGAGAAGGTTAACACTTGCACCACAACACCAGCCGCACACAGACCTACTAAAACAGCACTGGCAAAAAATACACATAAATACACAAAATCATACTCGGAGGCTCTAAATAAAAACCTGAAAAAGCATCAGAGACCTCCAAAGCAGACACCCAAACAACCTGCACTTCCCGTCACAAACCAGACAACACATAAAACACAAAATCAGTGTGTCGTACAATCACAGCCCTTAAGGTGAAATAACATACCTAACACACTAGTAATAGGTGACTATAGTCAGGCACACTGACGTCCCACTCACTAGGCTGGACAAGCAGAAGGTTACTGTTAGCTGCCTGTCGGGAGCCAGAATCCACCACATAACACAAGCACTCAGGTCACTCCAGAACAAGTATAAATATGACTCTGTCATTGTTTATGTTGGTGTGAATGACATGAGACGTACCTCCCCGGACTACATGAAAAGAGACATGGAAGAGCTTTCTGATCATGTAGCCCAGGCTGGTATGACCCTGACCCTGAGTAGCATCCTGCCCTCACCAAGAATGATACCTCAGTATAAAGAAAAAAATGATCAATTTCAACAATTGGCTAAGCTTCTGGTGTCATTCAAAGGGGATCCAGTGTCTGTCAGCCTGGGACGACATGCTCGACAAGCCGCGTTGCTTCACAAGAGATGGGTTGCACCTGTCACCCCTAGGCTTTCGAATACTGGCCAAGGCTCTTGCTGCCCCCATAGTGCCTTTTTTAGGTAAGGTTCAAAAGTCAAACCCAACTCCATAAACAGCACAATTAACAAAAAACTGAGGTTATGCTACTCAACGCCAAAAGTTTAAATCTCAAAATGCATGCGCTCGAAGCACTCCTCAGTATGGAGAATGTTGACATCTGTGCAGTAACTGAAACCTGGTTCAAGGCTCCAGAGAGCACCCCAGCACTACCGGGCTACAACTCATACCACACGTTTCGGCCACAGAATACGGACCAAAACACAAAAGGAGGGGGTGTATCCATATTCATCAAGGATACCTACACTTTCAGGTTAGTGGTACAGCATGATACCTTTGAGATCATCCATCATCAGGAAAATCTGCAATGCAAATTGTGGCCTGCTACAGATCACCCTCCATGACCCAGGACCAACACTCCACTTTTCTGGAGACACTGGAAAACATGAAGGTCCTACCAAATACCCTGATAGTGGGTGATTTCAATTACCCTACCATTCACTGGGAAAACTGCTTGAGTACAAATTCCCAGGCCCAGCGCTTCCTGGAATTCATCAACTCAAACACCCTGGATCAGCTGGTAAACTCCCCTACCAGAGGTGAAAACATATTGGACCTGGTCATCACCAACATGGGCGACAGGTATTCCAACCAGAGGTCAAACCGTCACTGGTTAGATCAGACCATAAACTAATCACTCTGGATGTCCACACCCCACCACCACCCCCAACTAAGGAAACCACAGTAAAAAACTTTTCTAAAGCAAACTTCACCTTACTTAAGACAGAAGTGGTAAGTTTCACAGCCCCCAAGCTAAAGGATAACGCTGCCCAATATGCTGAAACCTTTACAAATGCACTCTATGAGCACCTACAAGGATGCATGGATCATGCCATCCCTAGCAAAACCAAGAATCACTCCTCTAAGAGAAGGAAACCAGTTTGGTGGACCCCACAATAAACAGACTATACAATAGAAGGAGGAAACTAGTTCAGAAAAAAAGCAAATCCCAAGAAGGAAAGACATCTCTGATCAGTATCAGTAAGAAACTGAGGTCCCTCATGAAATCATCCAAGGCTAACTTCGAAAGAAAAATAGCCAAGGATTCAAAAGATAACCACAAAGCCTTCTTTAGCTATGTTAAAAATCTAAGTGGCAACTCGCAGATATGCACGGAACTAGTGCAAAATAGCACAAAATATACTGAACCTACTGATATTGCCCATATCCTGGCAGATAGATTCAGTGCAAACTTCACCCCCCTCTCACCTCCAAAAGGGCCCACAACAATACCGGAAAAGTGTAGTGTCCCAAAAATCACAGACGCACAGGTGAAAACAGCCCTTTCAAAAGCCAAAAACACATCATCAATGGGACCAGATGGTGTCCCAGGCTATGTCTTGCACGAACTACAGAATGAACTAACCCCCCCACCTAAACACACTATTCAACCTCAGCCTCTCCACAGGCTACATGCCCATAGAATGGTGCACAGCAACGGTTATTCCTTTCAACAAAGGAGGGGCCACAACTGACCCTGGTAACTATCACCCCATAAGCCTGACTAGCCTGGTCTGCAAGGCTATGGAGCACATCATCATCATGGAACTCATTAACAAAGACATTGGGAACCTCCAAACACTTGACCCGACCCAGTTTGGCTTTGTTAAGGGCAGATCATGCCTACTAAACCTGGTTGACTTCTTCGAGACAGTCACCAAGGCCATAGACGAGGGAAAGGTGGTTAACACAGCCTACCTTGACCTCGCCAAGGTTTTTGGCACCATTCCCCACTCAGGTATTACAGAAAAACTCACCAGCCTGAACATAAACCCCTATGTCACAAGATGGGTTGTCAACTGGCTTACAGACAGAACTCACACAGTAAGAATAGCAGGCTCCAGGTCTGACTCTAAACCAGTCACAAGTGGTGTCCCACAAGGCTCGGTCCTGGGACCACTACTGTTTGGCATATACTTTTCAGAAGTACAGGCAAACACAGGAGGACTATGGCTAACCAAGTTCACACAGATGACTGCAAACTGGGAGCCATAACTGACTCTCCGGCTAACATGGACATCCTCCAAAAGGGCCTTACTGAGACGGACACCTGGTGTCAAAGTCATGGCCTTAAGCTAAATGCCAAAACATGCATAGTCAGCCCATTTGGGAAAAACAAAACACCCACAAATTACCACATAGGTGGCAGCCCCCTTAATACAGAAGAGGTAATAAGAGATCTGGGGACCCAGGTAGATAGTAATCTCTCCTTTGACAATCATATTGCCAAAGTAGTTAGGAAATCCTTCTATGTGGCCCATCTAATTACTAAAGGGTTCGCATCTAGAAATAAAGAGGTTATAGTGCCTCTCTATTCGTTACTCATTAGACCCATCATAGAGTAAAATGCCCCATTTGGGATGTACCTCACAAGACACTTCCAACAGCTGGAAGGACCACAAAAGTACCTCACCAAGAGGATTACTGGTCTCAAACATATGTCCTATGCAGCCCAACTGAAAAAACTCCGGCTGTACTCAGTGACATATCGCTTACTCAGAGGTGATCTCTGCCTGACTTACAAAGCCATGTCCAACTCAGAATTGATGGACATGCTCCACCTAAAGAAATCCAAGTCACTCCGAGCCACTTGCTCTAGTGAGCGAAACCTCGTCACAACAATAAATAGAACATGCTGGAGGGATAGATTCCTGTCACAGAGACTCCCCATGCTTTGGAACAAAATTCCAAATTACATCAGGCAGAGCCCCTCACTAACACTCTTCAAGAGAAACCGTGATGAGTGGATGGGTAACAGAAAATACACCCCTAGGATCACTTCATTGGCTCTGCTTGACAGAGGATCAGTTAATTAATCAATGGGGTGGCGAAAGCCGACACACTCTGGCTAGGCTTATAAATGCCCTCAGGCAGATAGCCTAGTACCTATCTATGAACCGATGAACCTATATGACAGACTGTATATTTTTTACCCTTGTGACACATAGTCATAGCTTAGCGAGCAACTTAGTACATTTTCTTTACTGTAATGCTTTTCCTTGTTCTACAAATACATTACATTAACTTCCATATATTACAGATTTTTCCGATATATATTCTACTCAGGTACGCAAAATAAGTTTGCTTTTTCATGTCATATATCTGAATTTTGCTGGTCATCAGATAGTGATTTTGATTTGAACAGATGAATGTATAGGTGCTCTAAACCAAGCAAAGTCAGTGTCCCTGTCTTGGTGGTGTAGTGGTAATATTGACTTTTTTTGCACTGGCTGTAAACACTCCTGTTGACAACAGTTCAAAGCCCATTGGCTCTGGCTGTAACACATATGCACCAATATCTATCGTTACAGTTAATGTTTATAATTTACACTCGTGAGTGCTGCTGCTTATGGGAGACATACTGGTTGGCATTTTTTGAGCATTAGGGATAAGTATGATATACAGAGCAATATATTTGCACAGTTTATACTGTAATGCTCCAGCAAATCATATTTTTCCACGATTACGTGTCACACTTCTGAAAAGTGCCCCTCGATATCTGTTATCAGTAATTTAAATCCTGTTATGTACAGCTGTTTTTTGCAGATGAGTCATAGAAACAGAAAGGACAATTTTCTGTGCAGGAAAACAAAATAATTTTGAATGCCTTTCACCAGCATGGCAATACCTTCTTGGCTGGATGAGTAATACACTCTGGTAGACACAGGTGTGACATGACATCAACAATATGATGAATGCTGTGTATGGTTACAACCAGTCACAAGATTTATGTTGCCAGTGATGGTGCAAACCATGTACACTGGCACAAAAGGCACAGGGATGCCACAGGTGGAGGATTGTTTATACTACCCCCAGACAAAAAGTTATTATTCCTGGCAGCACATCATGTAACTTGTCAATAGATGTATTCTCCTGAGGGGATCAGAGGCAGGTGCTCTGAGACACTATTGTATGTTTACTGTTCTAATACATAACAACATGTTATGTGCTAGATGGATAACCTTACACTCCTTTGTGTGTTATATTTTCTTACATATTTAACAGTCTCACATGGCACCTGCAACAGGAAATGAAATCAAAGAAGGATAGACTTGGTAAGTGTGTCTCCATGCGACATTTGACTCTGCTGTTAGGAGTTAATATAAGCATATGTATTGATGGCCTCTTCCATTACGGAAATCTATCACATTGAGACAGGACTGCAAGACCATCAGGTACACATTTGTCTGCTTTGGTATGGATGACAGCTTTACTATACATGAAGCACATTGATGTACGGCTGACTGCTTTACACAATAACATTTATTATCTATTCTTATGTATTGCACATTCTCATCATAATATCCACAATGGAAGATGGAGTAAGAGTAGAAAAGCCCTGGTAAGTGTGTCTTTATGTGATATATGTCTGCTGTTAGGTGTTGCTATGGGTATATATATGATGACCTCTTTACTCTAAATGTGCCTCTTTATAGAATGTAACTGTGATGATACAGATAAATGTGACCATGCCTACTAATGACTTTCTCTGTTATATAGGTGCATTTTACCACCCACAGCCACACCACTCAGGTGCATATTTACATTTTATTTGCTTCATCATTATCATCTTCAGTGTCAACCCCCCTTTCCCCATTTTCTTCATCGGGTTGCAGTGTTGTGTAAACTGTCACCATCTCTCTCAGTTCAGTACCACTGTTCTACCTTCTTCAACAGCCATGCCTGACTGTTGCAGGTCTTGTGTCACACAATCAATCTCTTTGCTGAATGCCATTATTTATTCTTGCCTTCTTCCTGCCGATCCCAAATCTTCTTCACCATATTGGCTTCTGCTTCTTTTTGATCTTATCTATAACTGGAGCTACTTTGATTTCTGCTCTGATCTCATCATTTCTTCATCTATCCCACAGTGGGCAACCTACCACCCATCTCAGGTACTTGATCTCCACCACCTCTATCTTCCTCAATTGCTCTGCCTTTACTGCCAGGTTTCTGTATCATACAGTGCTACTGGCCGCACCACTGTTTTGTATACCATACTTTTCATTTTTTTTGCATTCTTCTCTCATACATTACCAATGGCAATCTGTGCCATTTGGCTGCAGCCCCTCTAATCCTAGCTTTGACCTGCTCATTCAGATTTCCTTTTTCCTCAACCACCCTTCCCAGATATTTGAAGCTGTTATCCTATTCCACTATTATCCCTTCAATCTCAGTTCTTACCTTCTTCTGAATTCCCTTATTTGCTGCAATTAAAATTGTCTTATCTATACTCAGTTTCATCCCATGTGCCTTCAGTTTTGTTTTCCACTTCCCTATCATTTGCTGAAGTTCTTGAGCAGAGTCTGCCTCTAATGCTACATCATTTGCATATAACAACTTTGATCATCTGTCACCTCTGACCTGTTTGTTAATGTAGTCTATCAACACTATGAACAATAGTGGGCTCAGAAATGAATGCTGATGCACACCCACTCCCACTGGGAACCCCTCTATGAGATTGAACACTGTTCATACTTGAGTCATGGAGTCCTTGCACATAGCCTGCATTAATTCTACCAGTGCTTCTGGTACTTTGAAACACCACAGTACTGGCCAAAGCAGCTTTCATGGGAACTTGTCATATACGTTCTCCAGACCTAGGAATGCCCAATTGGAATCTTTCCTTATCTCTAATTTATTCTCAGCTATCTAGCTAACTGTAAACATTGGGCCATTTGTGCTGAATCCTGATCTGAATTCATACTGCTCATCTCCCATATTACTTTCTATTACCCTGTATATTTATCAATCCCCCTTTCCAGAAATGTCATGTAGTTTGACAGGAGATTGATACCTCTGTACTACCCACAGTTGTGGATTTCCCTTTGTTTTTGTACAGTGATACCAGTATGCGTATTTTACAATAATCAGGAATATACCTCTCTCTCTCTCTCTCTCTCTAGTGCTACAAGTTCCTTCAGGAGTCATTTCTCCCATATCTCACCCAACATTTTGATTACATCTGCTGTTACCCCATCTGATCCTGCTGCTTTCCCTTTCCTTAGTTTTGTTCTTACTTCTTCTTGGGTGGGCTCCTCCTCTTCTTTCATCATAGGTTACGTCTGGGACAGTAAAACATCTGTGGGGTTTTCTTCATTCAGATGCTGCTGGACGTACTCCTTCTATCTGCCCTTAATGTCCTGTGGACTGATGAAAAAGTTGCTGCTGTCATCCCTTATGAAGGGTTTATGACTATCTTCATCTTTCTGTCTTTTCCTTGCAACCTGATAAAGCTTCTTTGTTTCATATACTGACTCACTTTGCAGAAACTAATAGAATGCTTCTGTTGGCTTGTTCTTCGCTATTGCAGCAGATATCTCAGCCTCTTTGTTATCTCCCACTTTTTCCTGCACTCATCTTTCTTTTGATGACTTCCTGGACTTCTGCGGTCCACCACCAGCTTTCCATATGTACCTCACTTCCATACCTGGCTTGGGCACATATCTGTACTATAGTCTTCAAAAATGTTGCTTTAAGACGCTGCCATTCTTCTTCAACTCTACCTGTTTACCATTATTTCTTAGGTACTACAGCCCAGAGTAATTCCTTGAATTCTTGTGATTTCACTCGTCAACTTCCAGATGTTCAGCCTAGTTTCTGTTGATCTTAGAGTTTCTAACCACTGCTTGAAGCTGATTCTGGCAAATAGTGGTCTATGCTGTGGGACAACTATTTCACTAGGGATAACTTTGCAATTATTGATTCTAGCCCAGTGCCCTTTCCGTATTAGGAGAACTTCAACCTGATTTGTGTGTTGGCCACTCTTGTATGTGATTTTGTGACTGTCTCTCTTGCAAAACCATGTGCTGGCCATCATGAAGCTATTAGCCAGACAGAATTTTAGAATGTCTTCTGCTTCTTTATTCTTATTGCCTCACTCATATGGACACAGGCAGTCCTTATATGCTATGCTGTCTGTCCCAATGTGTGAATTAAGGTAACCCATTATCAACACCAACTCATGTTATCCTGCTTTATCTAGTAAGCCCTGCAACTGTTGTCTGAATGCATGATTTTCCTGACTGTCAAGACCCCACTTTGAGGCATAGGCTGAGATTAGTAATACTGCTTTTTCCTTACACTGGAGTTTTACTGCCATGAGTCTGTTGCTAATTTGATGGCATCTTTCACTATCTCCTGAAGCCACTCCCTTACCGCAGTTCCTACACCATTTCTAGCCTGTCCTCCTCCTGACTAGAAGACTCTGGATCCCAAGCCAAGTAGTTTTGCTGTATTACCCTTCCATCTTGAATTCTGAATACATAGGATGTCCAGCCTCCTCCTTATCATCATGTTATCCTCTTCCAAGCTTCATCCTCTCAGTGAACTTACATTGAGTGTAGTAATCTTTTGTTTATATTTGACAGGCTGATTGGTTTTACATTTGGGTTTCACTCAACAGAACTATCCCAGGTAACCAAAAGCTGGACCACTGGACACTGATCGGCCAGTAGCTTATAGATCAAGGGTGGGCACACACACTGGCCAAAATGGGCACATACATCCTGCCCACTGTTCGCATGGGTAACCTGGCATAGATTGGAGTAGGCAGGGTCCTCAACCAACTTATCACAGTCAAATACCCATGCCCATTTTTGGCAATATTCATCAACATGACTGAATGACCTGGAGCCAATTTTAATGACTATGAGTGGCTAGGCCTGACATGGCATGTGCAGTCTATGATCCATGTTCTCCTATCTAGGGGATACTGTGCAACATAACTGATTGCCATAGCAGTTGGTCTATACAACTCTTCCCCCTACAAGCACTATTTAGAGTTTGTCCTGTTGCCTACAAATCTGTTCTTTGGTGAGATTGAATTGGAAACACTCAGCATATTTTTATGAAGTGAGAGGAACCTCACAGAGACACAGAGAGAACATACAAAGTCCATACAGGCATTGGCTGGTGGTCAGGATTCAACCCTGTGCATAGGAGGTGAGGACCTTAACCATTATATAACACCAACTCTGAGCAAAAATAACCTTTTGAAAGGTTATTTTTGCTCAGCGTTGGTGTTATATATTGGACTTATCGTTACAGTGACTGGTATAGAATTTTGACCTTAACCATTATGCCAGATGGTCTCTATTCCATTTGATTATGCTTTAGAGTATGTCATGATGTTTGAATGTTATCCATGCAACTATGTGCCATGTATTTTATTATTTACATTTCTGTGCTTGGAGAAAGTACACTTCCTGCTTCCTCCACAAGCCTGCCAAATGATCCTGAGGTGGGATGTGACATGCCACATAGATACGGTATAGTCAGTGACACACAGGAGATACTGCATTGAGTTCAGTTTTATTAAGCCATAGTAAGGTCAGTCATGTGGCTCAAGTTATAACCTCCAGCAGGGGGGGGGGGTAGTTCACCCAGCCAATCTGCAGGTGGTGGAGCAACAGATACTGCTCAAAATGATGACTCTTGGCAACTGCCCCAAATGAATCTTTCAATGATTATGGCACAGCTTCACAATGGCTAAGTAGTATTCACAGAATGGCAAGTTGGCAAGTGGCTAAGATGATTCAGTGTGTATCTGAAGGTGTACACTTGCTCTTACAGGAACATGAATGTTCATAGCAACATAATGGTAATGAACTGAATACATTTGCTCATGTTACTGTCCATTTAGTGCACCAGCTCTGCATGTTACATTTGTGTCAGGAGTACAGGCATAGATAGGTCATGGTAACATTGGTTATTCAGCAAGATATTGTGACACCTGTTGCACACTCTCTCATGAACCTTGTCAGCATTGCTTGAGCAGTGCCAAAATACAAATAAGGCAATACCCTAATACATACGTTCAGAATGACACCAGTAAGGAATGGGAGACTATCTCTTGCATATTCCACATATGGGTCTCATAAATTACCGTCTGTGCTGTTATGTGCATGTACAGCATGTTGCAGCACAGATCGTGACATGCATGTACAGCTGTTGTGGGTCGCTATGATCATACCCTAGCTGGCACATTCCATCTTACTACACGTGCCACTGATCAGACCTACAGTGTAATTTAACATACACATGGCACCACAGTTAGATTAGTGTGGTACAGCACTTTGGGTATACATTTGTATCATGCAGCAGAGGCAACCAGCAGTACAGTGCGAGCCATCAGCATGGGCAACCTCATCTAGGTTAGTGTTACAGTGACAGTTACCCCAGTCTCTGTCTTATAGTGTCACTCTGACCCTTTGGCAATGATAACCACTGTGTTGACCACAACATACTGTGCATATTACTGGTGTTTGACATGTATGATGATACAGAGTTACACATTCTATGTAACATACCTGGTCACACTAGTATGCTGAAATCATAATGAATGTATGTCACGTTTGTACAATTGCTTCCATCTAACATATGTGTTCATACTGGTGTTACTCCAGCATGTCATCATAACCGCAATGTACTTGTTGGGTAAGCCATGTATTATTACATCAGTTTGAGATTATTTCTATGCCAGTATTGCATGCACAGGTATATATCAGATAGTATACCTGTGATACATCAGGTAATTATTGTGGTTACTGTCACTGCATTTACTTCACTGCACATTGAATATGCATTTTCCATATGCACATTCCATGCATTTGTACTTTGCAGTAAAAGTTCTTTATGCTGGCACATACATACAGTATTACACACATGTCTTGACATTAGTGATTCACTAATAATCATTCCAAAGCTGTTGATACATATATGTCAGCTGTGTATTGCCACACTATGTTATACAAGTACACAGCTAAATCCGATTTTTGATTACATATGTAAAGTACATTGCTGTGTGCTATAATATTACAGGCCATGACAGTCCTGGTTAGTATGATTTGCATGCCCTTTGTCAGACATGTAGCTTTAGTAGAACATATTTCCCCTACTGTTAATATCAAAACTACAGTATGCATGATAGCATCATGTAAGACACAAAAATATGTTCTTATCTCTTGTTCATTATACATATGAACCATATTCTGTACCCCTGCATACAGGTCATTCCGATATGTTACATCCCTCCATGCATACACTGGCAGACAGTTTCATACACACATTACTATGCTGCATATACACAGACAATACATACAGACTAAAACACTAGCCAGTAAGTATTTTAGCCACATGTATAACATGCAGTTCATACAGATACAAGTATGGCCATAGTTAGCAATTTACCTGACCTACATTCCTCTATTTACATGTATTACATTTTTACAAGGTCATTATTTGACACTGCTTCGTTTAATTTGTAAAGGTTTTTTTAATATTGATTATTTAAACATTTTAACAATAAATGGTTTTAGCTTTTGATAAAAGTTTTCTATGATGGAAATGTTTCTGATGAAATATCAAATTTATAGTGATGATTAGATAGATAAATAGACAGACAGACAGATAGATTTTAACTACAAGACAGCTGTACCTCACAGGAAGTTGAATACCTTAAGGTAACACAGCTCAGACATAGAATATATTCCCAAGAATCTCTCAGTCAGTCTCACCATTCCATGGATCTCAGTTGTAGTACTAGGAATTTCAGTAAGAATGTCTACAGTTTATACTTCTCCAAATTCACATAAAATGTAATGTTTAATATTCGTAAAGGTATAACTGAACTATCTAGTATTTTAGCGTTCAAGGACTTATTTATTATCATTGTGCATGTATGCATATATGTAGGCATGCGTGTATGTATGTGTGCATATGCATATGCATGTGTGCATGCATGTATGCATTTCTGTATTTATTTCTATATGTATGCATGCATGTATGCACATATGTATGTGTATGTATGTATGTATATATTTATTTAACTTGATCTAGTGTTGATGCCCTTTGGTCACAGCTAGTGGCAAAAGAAAAGAAACAGAATACTTCACCTGTGAATAGTATCATGGAGATATTAGAACAAAAGTAAAAGTGGAAGTTTAGTGCAGTGTCAGATTTGGTTCAATAAATAAAATATAATACAAGGAGGGTTATACAGGCATGGTAGAAAAGAGTAACAGTATATACAGGAGTATATTCAATTTGAGTGTCTCTTTAGACAAAATCAAAGCTAAGATGTCAAAGGCTATCCCTACTTTAAGTAAACAACATCTACAAATAAGAACAAAAATAAGGCTACATAACTTTGACTGCTAACAATAAAACGAGCTATATCAGTAATAAAAATTACATAAAACAACATGGCCAGATATATGGATACTCAAGCCCTTACTGAAAAAACAAACATTATTTCTTTATTTCTTTCTCATTTGGTAACCTGGAAAGTCATACTGAGCCAAAGCTCCATAACAGATTCAAAAATATGTAAACAACAGCTGATGAGCAATTATATACAAAGGGAAAAAAGCCTGATAGCAGATTAAATATTTTACAATGAGTTGGGGATAAGGGCTCCACAAACACATATAAAAACATTTTACAATAGGTAAATAATTATGTACGGTGGAGAAAAGCCCCGCAACAGATATAGCACTTTAAAATAGATTGGGGGGACCCTATTTTCAGGGGTATCTTATTTTCAGGGAATAATAGTCCCCACAAGTGACTGAAATTCATTGACAGAATGTTGTTAATAGAAATTATAATCAAGAATACAATATGTACTGCAAGTAGCAAGACACTTTTCAGAGGTTGACAGCCTATTTCGAGTAAATTAATATATACTTATTCAAAATATTGACTACATTTATAATAATATATGGAGGTGAGAAATAACAGAGTATTCTGTTGCCAGAATAGATAGAGTAATGGAGATGAGGAGGAGGAGTAATTTGCAGGAGGAAAAAATAAGGACATGGAGAGAGCGTTGATTATTATTAGAGAGATGAGAATGCTATGGAAGGTCATGACAGAAGAAAATAAATAAATGGAGTCAGGTGTTGGTTGAAGAGGTAGAAGAGCATACATTAGTAGTATGCTATTAAAATAAGAGCTACATTTGATGTTAGGCCATTACTACCTTCTACTAAATGAGGGTGTTAATGATTCAGAGTAAATAAGACATAGTTATAATAAGTAGGTGGTCATGCATCTGCTTTGAGGGTTGTGCAGGTACAGGTTCAGGTATCAGGTAAATATTTAATAGATTGGTCTTGAAATTGGAAAGGTTATTAGTATGTTTAAGGGATAAGGGGAAATAGTTTCCAGACTGCTGTGCATTGCTGGAATATTGAGAGCTTCCTGCTGACAGGTGTGGTCTATAAGTAGTGACGAGCATTTTGTTTCCAGATCGAAGTGGCCTAGCAGGGGTGAATGTATGCAATAAGTCTAGTAGGACTTTCCTTTGTTATGGTTTGTATATTAATCTGTGGACTAGGAATAGCTGGGTATAAGTGAGCTGATTCAAGCTGTTTTAGGGCTAAGTAGTGATGGGTTCTGTTTGATGAGTTAGTGGCAAATGTTGCTACCTTATTTTATCACTTGTTAAGTTTGTTTTGGATGGAAGATTTGAAGGTTAAGCAGGACTGAGGAACTATATAGTAAAGTGGGGAGTAGGAGTGTAGAGGCCAGGAGTTTCCTGGATGAATCAGTTCGGTATTTTATTTCCTATAAAGTGTCCCTAATTTGTAGTGAGTTTTTTTAACCTTTTACATATGTAAGTCAAATTGCAGGTTATCATGTTATACCTATTAGCTCAGTATGGGGGATGACTTATCAGAGATTATTACTGAGCAATTTTGTTTTAGGTGTGTACGGGCTTTTTGTGAAGAATAGTAGCAGCATTGTGTTTTTTGTATTGTGAAGACGCTAAGAGTTATTGAACCAGCTTTCAACTAATGAAAATGACTCTAGGGTGATGTGTGTTGTAGAGTAATTGGGTTACTGGCAATACAGACTAAAGAGGAGTCATCTGCATATTGTATGTGGGATGTTTGACATTTGATGGAGTGTAGGTTGTTGGCAAATATGTTGAAAAGCAATGGCCCTAGTATGTTACTTTGGGGTACACCTGTTTTGACAAGTAGAAAAGATGAGTAGGAATGAATTCATTTAACAGACATACTGGACTCTATTGCAAAGGTAGCTGGAGAATCAGATGGTGGAGATGTTTGGTAGGCCAACCAAAGAGAGTTGTTTTAGAAGTAGGCAATGGGAAATGGTACTGAAATCCTTGGACAAATCAAGAAACATGACAGAAAATAGTTGGCCTTTGTCTCTGGCTAGGCTGATAGTGTTGGTGAAGTTTAGAGGAGTTGTGGTAGTGCTATGTCCTGGTCTGAAACCATGTTGGGTGGGGATAAAGAGGTTGTTTGTTTGGAAATGAGCCATTAATTGCTTATGAATACTTGTTTCAATTATTTTCAAAAGCAGGAAGAGAATAATAATCCATATAAAGTTGGATATATCATAGGAGTTACCTCTCTTTTACAGTGGGAAGAGGTGAGGTTTTATTTTGTATGGCTGGGACATGTGATTCCTGAATAGATCTATTTATGAGAATGAATACTGGAAAGGAGGTTAAGCAGGATGCTATTTTGCACAAATTATTAGGATCTGTATCTGAATCTAGTGGACTCAGTTTAATTGCTTGATTGTTGTGGTGAATGCTAGTTGAAAGCAATAATAGTGAGCATTAATAGAAATGGAAGGTCAGACTGAGTGAGATGCAGTCAGATTATTACAGCAGGTCGATTTGTTTTGAGTTTGGGTGCAAACTAGTTTAGGGATGCTAGAGATAAAGTAATTACTGAAAGTGTTAGCTGTTTCTTCCTGTGAGCAGCAGTGGTTGCACCTAACATTATTGTAGTTTGGCCAAAAAACAATCTGACAACATTCTCTAATATCAGAAAATATTTTTTTTCTGTTCAACTTTTATTTGTGGTATTTGTAATACTCTAAAATGTATAGGTTAACTTAAATATCATTAGAGAAAGTTTTTTTACACGAAGTAAGGAAAAATGTATGTTACAAGCGCATAACAGGGGAAACTAGAAGGTCTGGGAGAGTTACGCAATATTCTAATGGGAGGGTGGCTAACAGGCAGATTACATTTGAAAAAGATGCTATTAACTGGACTTTTTAGACAATATTATCTAAAATGTACATGTTAAGTTCAATATTGATTGGAGGTAGAGTATTTCTATGCAACAAGAAAAAATATATATTACAGCTGCATAAGTAGGGAACCTAGGGAGATAGTGTGTGTGTGTGTGTATGTATGTGTGTGTGTGTGTGTGGGGGGGGGGATGCACTATTAATGGGAGGGTAACTAACAGGCAGATTATATTTGAAAAAGATGCTATTAAACTGAGACCAGAGTTAAGGGACTGGTGGTGACTACATTCCAAGTCACGTGTGCATACCTATAGTGGTAAGTACAGCGACAGGTCAAACACCAATACAATTATTTGACAGGATTTAAGATTATTTGTAGTAGTTATTTTAAAACAATAATGTACAGAAGTGATAATGCAGGCTAAAATCTTGATTTTCCTCTGTTCAGGTACCCTTTGTTCTTTTAACTTGCTTAGTGACTGCCCTCAGAGTTGGAGACAATGCATATTAGACAGAGGTGTAGATGGGGTACAGACCCTATACTTTGATAACCACACTGGTCCTGAGACATGTCTGGGAAATCCCTAATGGTACTAAGATTAATGATACACTGCTAGACTGGGTTAGTAGGAATGTAGTGTAATTGGTTGGACTTAAACTGGAGAAGATGTGTAGTAATAAATGGTCTGTTACTTAGGCTTCAATAGCAAATAGCAATTAACAATTTGCAGCTGAATGCTAAGAATATTCAGACTGACAAGAAGGTAGATTTGCCTATTGTCAAACAGAAATACATCCATCATGACAAAGAGTTTATAGCATCATTCAAAAATAGGTTTCTATTTTAGTTGAGTTATAAGGCTACTCCTCAACTTTCAGATTTACTTATCCATGACAGAACTAGTCCACAGAGTAGAAGCAAGTTATTGAAAAAAAATGTTTTTACCTACTTTTAGTCTTGCTCAAGGCCTACAGATTGGAATGACATTACCTGAATTGCTGGGTCTATTCTCCCTTGATGGCAAATTGCTAGTGGATGCACAGTAGTCTGGGCACAACACCTTTCAAGAAACACTTGTGGTTATTTAAACCTAGTGAACACAGAGCAGTGAAGAAAAAGAAGTCTGAAATAAAAGAGAGTGTCTTTTCAAAATCCAGAGGCAATGTTCACAGACAGAGTGAAGGACACAAAACTGCATATGCTAGTTTATTTAATGCTAATCACTACCATTAGTGATGGACTGTTTTTTTTAATTATTAACTGAAAGTGGTTGCCACATGGGTAATACTCGAGATGGGCATGAGAAATCATTTCACTACTGGGGGAAATGGCTTATGTACAGGCACATCTGAGGGTTTTATATATGAATGGCCTTACTTAGTTTGTTTACTATGTAAACATATAAGTGATAGTTAAATAAGAAGGCTGAGCCCCATGAAATAATAAAGAATCAGGAGTTACTTGCTGAGTGAAGAAAGACTCATGAAAGCCCAGTGTTTTTCAGCACAAATGAAGAAGGTTGAGACAACCAGGTGCATCAAAGATGATAGCTTAGCTACGTATAGCTTTGCTTGCAAGAAATGGTTGGTGACCCACTTGTACCGACTCCTAACGTTATTGTGTAGATTAGTTTGAATATTCAGATAAGAGGTAGGGAGCTGAGTTGTGTTAGATTATCTGAGTTTATTGTAATATTTAGGTCATGAAAATTCCCACAGGGCTGATTAATGAAGGGAGATAAGACACATGGAGCCACAGACAGCTGAGGAACCATGACATACTCTGTTTCTTGCCTTCACCAAGAAAGGAGGGTCTGGTAAGAAGTCCATGAACCAACCACATTGACCACAACTAGTCCATGATTTTGCAGACGGCTCCACTTGTCTGTCATTTACCTATACAAGTGATGATGTAAACTACTTGGTCATTGTTTCCACTGCCCACAGCCCTTTGAAATTCCTTCCAGTGACGGAGGAAATAGATAAAAGTTTAGCCTGAGAAACATCCAAGTACTGTTGCTGAGATGAAATTGATTTATTTTCTAAATTTTGCCACATTCCACAATTTCATTTGCTATTTAACATTTTAAGCTTCATGACAAAATAATGTTATAGGTCACTAAAAACATGGTTCGTGTTCGAAAATTGAAACAGACCAATTTATGAAGTATTATCTTTAAAAAGGCTGTACTGAGTATTTTTTTTTCATTAAATTGAACAAATTTATAAGTTACACAGATGTACAGACAAATATCAGGATCATTCCAGAGTATTTTTTTTTATTTTAAGATGCATGCTGTGATGCTAAGGACCTTTATATCTTGGACAAGTAGACGGAATAATTTTGTTACCTAGGATGACGTCACACATCAATAGCAGTTACACATTTTTGGATGCAAAATGCACTTAAATTTTACATTATGAAGCTTACATGTGCAATGTTTATTCATAAACAAGTACTTCAAATCACTAATAATGTAAGCTAATATTTAAAAGCATTGAGCAAACCCCACAGCTTTATTTACTTCTTAATATGTTCCCTTGACATGTCTTTCTCATGATCCCATCTACTGAACAATTGCTGTTCAAATATGCCAGTGTCACAACGGAAAAGTCTGATGTCATTTTAAATCTTTATGAGGAGACGATTCAGTATTGCTGCAGGTAAAGAGAAAGTATTTGGCATTCAAGTTATGAAACTGCTTGAAACAAATAATAATGCAGGAGGCCACAAATCTATCTCACCTTTTCAGTCAGTAAGGGAACATTGCTGTTTCAGCTACCTGCCAACTAGCATACTGGTTCATTTGTTCATGGCTGAGGAACTACAGTTCATGTAACTTGACATAATGGTGAGAAGGGTAATAAACTGGAAAAATGAGAGAGCAGGTAGTGATATATGACTGTAGTTTAAGATTAGGTGCTGTACAGTCCTGTGAACAAAATGTTCATATTTGTAAACTTCTATTTTGCCAAGTAGATATACTGCTCTGTAAAACCTGGTCAGTCTGTGACTGAGTAGCTAATATATACTGAAACCAACTAAATAAACTTTAATTTGTGGTAGGGTATGCACGTGTGTGTGTGTGCTGTGTGTGCGTGCGCGCGCGCACGCGCGTGTGTGTGTGTGTGTGTGTGTGGTTGTTTGTCCTTGTGCATGTGTGTCTATGTTCAGTTTTGTGGATGTTTGGTGTTATATGCACGTGTGCTTAATGGTGTGATGGTGTGTGTTTTAGTTTGTATGCTCATACTTAGCAGTAAAGAAGCTTTAATTATTTTATTTTACACAGTAACAAAAATGAAATGAAAATTTGTAGTGTAATGTCAGAATTACTGGGTACTCTGGGTCTTGAGGTAATAGTCACATGAGCTGAAATGATTAACACACACATATATAGGTATATATCTATCGATATATCTATCGATAAATATATATATATATATATATATATATTTATACATATAGATAGATAGATATGAGGAAATATCTTAGGTTGCAATGTTGGAATTCTAGAAATTTTTACAAGCAAAAATGTTTCACAATTCGGGAAGTAACTTTCACAAAATGTATTTAATTATACCTGTAGTGAGGCTGATCCCTTCTACATGATATGAAAATATGTCAGACCCACAAAGTCATATAATTTCCTATAAATCCACGTAGCAGAGTGCCCCATATGACCATAGCCAATGGAAGAAAACCTGTGGATCTTTGGGTTAGAAATTACTGACTCAGGCTTAGCAATAACTAAACATCTCCATCATTGATAGCGTAGCTGATCAAGTTCATTTAACTAATTTGACATCATGTGATAACATTATTAATTTCTACAATACTAATCAAGTAACTGCTTTCTTTAGTTTCTGTTTTTTGACATAAACTGCATCCAATACAAGTTCATCCTGTACTGTTTGTTTTACAAGTCATGCATTATCATAACAGTGTCATCTAACACGATTCATAACTGATATCAGAGTGTAGCTCTTTATCTACTAGCTTTCTAATTCCTACATGTCTGATCCATCATAGAGTGCCATGCTGCAAGGCTTGCAGACAATTAAGTAAAGTTCTCATCTTTTAATGTGTGAAATAAGAACAACAAGGAGGTGACCAAAGATGGAACAAGGACTTTATAGTGTTATTAAATGAAAAAGAATATAGTAATCTAAAATGCTTGTGCTTCACAGAATGGTATTTGCTCCTTTGACACAGAAGAAAGAATAAAGACCTAATGACCAAAGTTTGATTAGCATCCCAAACAACTGCAGGAAGTGGCCAACAGGAAAAAGAGTGATGCAGAATTACCTACTTACCTCTTCCAGGAGGGAGAGGGTAGGGTGATGCTAATGTAGACATTTTATGAGCTTTGACGTTGATGGCAGGGCTTTGACAAGAGCCATTGCTGTAGTAAGTGCAACAACAAAAGACAAATGTGTCATCTAGATGATTTCAACCCTGCACATCCATTAGAGATAGTGTTTAATGGAAAAGAACTGCTTGATGCAATATGATGGCACCAGCTTATTTCCTCTTCCCAGGGTATGCATAGCCTATTGGCCAGGTGGCCTTCCCTTCCAGAAGGATAAGACCCATCCATTGAGTACAGATGCAATGACCCTTGGGAGGGAGGGAAACATGAAGTCAGCAATTCTTGGCAAAAAAAAAAAAGAATACAATTTTTGCTGAGGTCAAAAACTTTCTAAAACAAACAAATAAAAAAGTTTCATTTCTCTACATACCCCATCACATCACATAATTTTCACAAAACGAATTGCAAGTTACTTTGGATGAACATGTAGGGAGACAACTGCAGATATCTTTATGTGTATAATAAATATGGTGTTGAGAAAAAAATGTATGATAAAATCCATAATACCTTAATGGTTAGCTTTAGCTTTTGAGGGGTTAATATATGTTTTCCTACTGAAGAAAGAAAGAAAGAAACTACTTGTGAATAAAAGAAGGTAATACAAGTGTCAGTGTAATGTTAGCATACATGTGCACAGTATTTGTGCCCATCAGCGGAATGAGTAGTGCTGAGGTAAATAGAATCTAGTGTTGAAGCGAACTATATTTTTTAAATACAATTTGCATTAAACAATGAAAATGTTTTATACAGCAATAAAGCTGGTGGTCACACAGATGAGTGGTCACTTTGAGTATCTTGTTTTGTCTGAGAGATCATACAATGTGGAATGCGATGAAGAATGGCAGGAGAAGGAGAACAAAGGAACACATGCCTGTGGAAGGTTCAGCACCAGGGGCATCAGAACTGCTTGTATTTTTTCTATCCAGTTGTTTGATTTTTAAAAGTGCATAACTATTAACCATCTGATTTCCTGCAAACCATAGGACCAAAGGTTATTCTTACAGCAGTGGTTCCTCCCTTTCAACACTAAACCTCTCTTTCTTAAAACCAGCACCATGACACCTATGAAGCATAACTAAGCAATATGAGTCTGCAGTCTGAATTTTGGCAGCATCCACTTCCCCATAATTACTCCTTCCATGTTAAATAAGACAAGCCCATTTCTACTGAAATAAAATGACATCTCACTGTTACAAAATGAGTTAAGCTACTATACAGCACATCTTAGACACAGTTAAGGCACCATATTCATTGAAGGAAAATGTGTCTGTTAAATGATTGTTGCAAATATTCACAATGTTTTATTAGTAATAGCATTAATAGCTGATCATTTTAACATCTTATCTAATGATAGTTGTTGTTTTCTATAGTTACAGCTGCAGTTATGATGCTAAACCATCTGAGCTCATTATGCTTAATTTTTGTCATTGTATAAGTTAATTAATGCTCACATTTCTGTTTAAAGTTATGTTAATGAAAGCACAAGAGACTCATTTACATGAAGATGTCATTGTCTCCCATCCTGTGAGTCCTTCCAAAACATAGGAGACTTAGCATCAATTAGTAAATGTAACTGCAAACGCACAAGAGGGGATAAATGTTATGCTCTTTTTACATTCTCGCAGCTTCACTCCCCTGTCTTTTCTCTCTGGCAATTGAATCCCTATTAAGTTGTTATTTTAGCATTACTAAATAGTTATTTTATAACTCATGAAACAGTAAAACTTGCATATATTTTTTTATTCTGTTACCTCTAGAGCTGCACTTCTCTGCAGTCCTACTATACTTAGTAATGCAGATGGTAACATGTTTGTGATACAGACTGCCATTTTTATTATCTTTAGTAACATGTTTTTCAAGTTTGTATTTTGGGATATTCAAAAAATCGAAATATAGACTTAAAAAATGTTAGTGCATTATATCAAAAGAAAATATTAAAACTCACATGGGGTATTTGGCTAGGCTTAAAATGGCCCACAAGGTAGTACTAATCTATGAACCTGAAAATAAATTAAATATATTTCACCTCCAGCAGTAGACACATCACCACTGGAGTACCATAGGGGTCTGTGCTGGGCCCCTCACTGTTTAGCATCTATTTCTCAGAAGTCCAGGCCAAAGTAGACAGCATTTGGGTCACCAAGTTCACTGATAATTGCAAACTGGAAGCAATCATTGAGTCTTCCAGTGATGTCAACATATTACAAGAAGGGCTAGCACAAACAAATGGCTGGTGTCAAAGCCATAGTCTAAAATTAAATGCAAAAAAATGCATTATTATTCTCTTTGGAAAAATGGAATTCCCTACAAATTACTGTATTGACAGCACCCCCTGAGTTCCAACCCACTGGTGTGAGACTTGGGAACACAGGTTGACAGCAATCTGAATTTTGACCACAAAGCTTCCACAGTGGTAAGGAAAGCCTTCTACATAGTGCACTTCATAAACAAGGGCATAGTATCCAGTTCAAGGAATGTTATAACTCCATTGTACTCGACCCTCATCAGACCACTAATAGAGTATAATGCACCCTTTTGCATGTACCTCACCAGACACCTGCAGCAGCTGGAGAGACCTCAGATGTTGTCACTAAGAAAATACAGGGACTCCAAACCATGACCTACATAGGCAGGTTGAATGCCCTGTCACTTTATTCTGTATCTTATAAACTGCTGAGAGGTGACTTGTGCCTGGCCTATAGAGCAATCTCCAACTTTGCCCTAATGGAAATGCTGCACATCTGCAAGTGAAATGGCACAAGAGTAACTCACTTTAGGGATCTCAACCTAGCTTGTGAAATTAATAGTTCATGCTGCAGAGACAGATATGTCTCCCAGAGACTGACACTTTTCTGGAATAGACTTCCTATTCACATAAAACAGAGCGTCTCACTAACAATATTCAAAATCAACCTAGATAATTGGATGGGAGACCACAAATTCACTGATGGGGTGCCACCCATGACCCTCATGGACAGGGGTAGCTGCTGTTGATCACAGACCCACTCTATTCTTAAATTCATTCTGCGAGCTACCCAAAAAGAACAAATAGAGATGCTTGGGATTAACATGGCTCGGCTTTAAAAGGATGTAGGGCTGCTAGCCTTGTAATCTCCTATGAACCTATGAACATACTTGGAAAACAGTGTGTATGCATTCATGTCATGATGATTAGGTCTGAATATCCCACAGTTTTTATTTATTATTATTATTGCTTGTTAATCAGCTAAGTGGGCTAGTTGATGGACTCCATGACCTAAGACATTGAGCATAAGGCAGTAGAAAATTATATATATATATATATGTATATATATATATATATATATATATATATATATATATAAATTTAGTGTAGTCATCAAACAATATGTTTTCAGAAAGTAGCAGATAACCAGAGTACTCAGTGGGGGAAAAAAGAAACAGGTAGACTTTAGGAGATCATGTGAACTTCAAAAGACAGTGGCAAGGAAGTTTCTCCACCTCTTTTACATGTACATTCTGTAGTTCTAGCTTAATGCTACTTATTATTGACCAT
This sequence comes from Protopterus annectens, assembly GCF_019279795.1. Classification (NCBI taxonomy): domain Eukaryota; kingdom Metazoa; phylum Chordata; order Ceratodontiformes; family Protopteridae; genus Protopterus; species Protopterus annectens. Next base: position 888,408,171 of record NC_056735.1, read on the forward strand.
ATTAGCCTAATTTATGGAAATAATGAGTGACTGGCCCATGAAAAGAACAGCATATCAGAAATAAAAGATAGCTGTGCATTTCATTACAGCTATTCATAAGCTCATAAAAAATAGATGTTATCCACTTCTCCACCAAAACTATAAAAATAAAACTGAATCCAAACACATAAGACAGTACATTGTGTAGTCAAGGAATTTATGCACTTCCAACTTCTATCACTGTTGCTTGAGATGTCCTATAACCTGTTGGCCAGAATGAACACAATTTACTGCTAGGCAAACAAATAACTCAGCATTAAACAGTTTTATACTCCAAGGATCAGAAAACAGATTGTGTGGGTAAGCTAACAAACTAAACTAAATTTAACTGCTCAATGTTTGTTAATCAGCATTCTATTCATCTTTAGAAAACTGCTTAATTTGCTTTTCATTGTTGTTTGGATTCCAGTTTCCTTTAAACAATCAAAACTCCATCCACATTTCTAAAGCAAGTAAACATGTTACTAAACAATTCAGTGACTGGCCAGCTGCTTTAATCACACATATGCCCCATTCTTACTTACTGTCTCTCTCTCTCTCTCTCTCTCTCTCTCTTTATCTGTCTGTCTTATCCACAGAAAGACAGACACCCCCCACACACTCACACGCACAGATACATCTGTTTTTTCAGGAGTGTAGCTACCCATATCATCAAGGAACTCAGATCTACTAGGCATTCTTCACGTAATACAATCAGTATACCTTATCCACCCTTACTAATCAGTAACATTTCTCAGTCATTGTCATAAAGTGCTGCCTGGTTCCAAGATGATGATAGTGCCAGGATCATTCTGGGTACTCGGATCTTGATCTAACCATGCATATTCACTGCTAAGTTTAACTACTGATCCTAACATTCATATCCATTGCTAAGTATGACTACTGATCCTAGCATGCATATCCATTGTCAGGTTTAACTATTGATCCTAGCATGCCTATCCTTTGCCAAGTTTTACTATTGATCCTAGCATGTATAATCATTGCCAAGTTTGAATACTGATCTTAGCATGCATATCCTATTACAAGTTTGAATATTGATCTTAGCATGCATATCCACTGTCAAGTTTTACTATCTTCTGTTTAAGTGTTGGCCCATCAGTCATGTAGTTAATCTCGATTGTTCACAACATCATTTCTTCATGCACTTTAGGGCCACTATACACTGCGGTACTCTGATATAATTCAGTGCCTTTACATTGACTTTGTTTAACCTATTGAATCCTCACTATGCTAGCTACAGCACCTTTGTACATCTATGAATTTCAGCTTTACTATACAAATAGCTTGCAGCCACCATTTGCCTTGGACAGCATGTTCAAGAACTTTACCCTCTTTTTATTATGTCACCTCATCAAAAATAGGCAACATGTTGACATGGTACTAGAAGAAAAAGCATCCTTGAGTATTTTTTTTTACCTTTTTTAGGAGATTTTCTTTATTTTCTTCTACTTTTAAGGTGATTTCAATTGTTTACAAGAAGAAAAATGAACTGGAGTGAAAAGTATGTATTAGTATAGCTCTGATAAATGAAAGTTATTACATGCTCAACATTTATATTCTTTTAATTTTTAACCAGCTAGACCTACTGGCATGAAAAAGTCCCTTTTTAGTGGCAAACCAGAGCCATTACTGTGCAATGCTCAAAAATTATGCCAAATAAAAAAATTTATTTATACTCAAGCCATGGACTACTGAAATCTGCTTGTTAACAGCTCCCTTGCCTTAATCCACAGTGCTACTTGCCAGGACATATTATGGGTTAGTGTACTGTAATCTGCCAGTACAATGAGTCTGCATTATCCAATAAAAATACGGCAACAAAACTGACAATTTTAGAACAATTATGTTAAATGTTCAACACAGCAGTTTATCCTATTACCTCATGAATACAGCTCAAATACGTCTCTCTGGCAAGTATATATTCTTTAATGTCACAGATTTATTCTAATATTATATGAGCCAATATAGCTTTAGAATGAGGATTTGAAAATTCTCAGCGATGCGTTACTACTGCATAAGTTATCAGATTTTGGGGTTTCAATAAAAACCTATACATGATTTAAAGCTACTTTCTAAGAGAATTCTAAAGCAGAGACTCTATACTGTAATTACCCCAACATTCATCTTTGGACCATTTTTGTTTTCACAGTGGTGGCATTCAAAAAAATCTTACAGAGTATACCTCCAGATTTTTACCATGACTAAAGATATTGTAACAGAAAGGTTCATGTGTAATATACATGCAAGTCAGAAGATTGACTATACAAATTTATATATACCATAATACTCCTTGCACATGTGGTTGCTACATTGTCTGGTAAACATAATGCATTTTGAACATATTTTATATTACCTGTGTTTGCCACTGCTGTCCATACATTGTGTAGCATGTTTACTCTTGGGTAATCATATAAACTTTTCTGCGATTATGCAATAACTGCTCATTTGGTAATATGTTAGCCACAAGTATGAATGCCATGTTCCAAATTTCATACTGAAAAATCACATTTTACCAGCACAACAAAGCCTACTATAGTAATATGTGTTATGGGATAATATAGCTTCTGATACTGCTCAAGAGTGGTAAGTGAGGTTATTGCTATAGTTCTACAATCCATCACAGTAACAGCATGTGCAAACAGCTACTGACTTGAGTTTGTACATTGGTATGCATGGGTATACTGTTCAATACTGCAGACTATAGCATACTAACAGATAACATCTTTAAGTGTATCTAGGCATGGTGATATCTGTGATATTGTAGATACAGAACATGCTGTGTTTTTCTTTTATTATATTCTAGACATGGCTTGCAAAGTCCAGTTTCTTGCAATTACACTCACTGCGATATTAATCCATCTAGAAGAATGCTGAGTGACTTGAGGTATTTAGGGATATTAGTAATGAGTAAATCCAAGATAGAATTATTGTTCTTATCTGGATGTTGCCTTATTCATTCTTAAACCAGTCGTGTTAACTGGAATCCTGCAAGAATTCTCCTTAGCTTTTATTGTAATTGACTGTTTCATTTAAAACCACCCTGCATGATCAGTTTTAAATGTTTAACATGGAATTTATTATGTGAATTAGATTTTATAGAGGACTAGAGCTAGGTGGTACAATATATATATATATATATATATACTGACTACCCATATTTTTGTTTTACTTTTTTATAACTTTATTTTTTTTTCATATATACTCATGATTATATAATGTGTAGCCCTCATGCACAATGTACTTTTTTCATCTGACACCAGTGGTTTGTTGCTTCTTATTACTGTTCTAGTTAATTTTACTCCCCATCTCCCCTTTTGACTGGTAGTAGCTTGTCACCTCCGTCCATCTTTTCCTTTCTTTTTCTCCCATCCCTCTCATTTTCTTCTTTTTTATTATTCTTACAATGTCTAGATATTTCCCATCCATCTCCCCTTTATAGCTCTTGCCTTTTTTTCCATTTGCTGACTGTTACTGTCCTCACTTATTTTACCATTACTCTTATTGCCTGCATTTTTTCATGCCAACCTACTGTTTATTCCCTATATTCCAAATGCAAAAATATCAGAAGCTTTGCCCCACTTTTCTATATATCCTCTTCTAGACTTCCAGAGCCTCTGCTCAGATCTTTTATACCCAGGTACACTCCCAGAACATGTTTCATAACTTCCTCTTTCATCATGATTCTCCAGAATTTTGAGTTTGTTTTCCTTCCCTACTCGTATAATCTTTTCAGTGTGAGCTACAATCTGAGATCTACATCTCTGATGTTATTTTGTGGACTTTTTGCCATCCATCTTCCCCATTCTGCCACTCTTCTTCGATCTTCCATACTTTTCTTAACTCTTTCTTTGTAGCTTCCTCCACTACCCCTCAAATCTTTGTAAATCACTCTGATTTTAGCCAAAAACTGCTAAACAACTCCAAAGAACAAAGTAAAAATTAAAAAGCAGCAAACCAAAGACCAGGAAGGAACCAGACCACAAAACTTATAAGCTTTCGTTCGTTTAATAAAACACCACAAACTTCATCAGGATAAGTACAAAAACTTGAAACCACCCTTTAAATACTTGTCATGTGCAAAAAAATCATCCAGTGACAAAATGCTTCAAATAAATTATTTAAATAGCCACAGTAACGTTATGAAAATTTAAAAATGCACTACAAAATTTTTTAACATTGCATATGTATAAAAACATGAAAATGTATGTATATAATAGTCAACAATAACAAACTACTATGCAGTGTTTCATCAAATAACGTCCAATTTGTGAACAGCTTGGCTCACTACATCAAAGCCTTTGTAACTGAAGAAAACACTTGATGTTAATAGTTTCATTTAGTCCTGGAGGGTAGTCTGCTCTAAAAGCTATCGGCCATTTAGTTTCTCTACACTTTAATAAGGCTTCAAAATTACCCACCAAAGGATCACAAACTACTTTGTCTAAAACAAAAAATGTAAATTTCTTAAAATTTTTACATAATAAAACATGTTGTGCCAGTGCATTATTCCTGTCTGTTTCTCACTGCCAACACGTTCATAAATCCTTCTACTTAGTGATCTGATGGTCTTGTCAACATAAAAACTTGTACAAGAATTACATACTGTGAGACAAACAATTCCCACAGAATCACATATAAACCTGTCCTTTGCCCAAATAACTTTCTTGAAATGTTTCAACTCAACAGAACGTGAATTGGCTATGTATCTACATTGCCTGCAATGACCACAAGCAAAAGTCCCAACAGGGTCTTTGACCCCATTGTGTGATGTCTTAGAAGTACTTTCAACTATACTTCCTATGTTACATACCTTTTTATAAGTGAACAAAGGTTCATTACCCAGGACTTTCACCAATTCAGAATGTCCAAGCAACACCTTCCAATTTTCCTTAATAATACACCTAATAATGTCCATTCCATCTGAAATGGGCAATGGGAAGGCAAGCTCAAACACCTTGTTGTTTTGATTCACCCTACTTGCTACACTGAATTTGCCTCTCAAAATGGGGCTAGCTAAACTGTCTCTTGAGAGTTCAGCAATGTTACGTAACCAAAACAAATCATATCTCCTGGCTGTAAACAATTCAGTAAGTTGGTTAACCTCACCATCAAAGACAGAATCTTCACCAGTCAAATGGCTCAACCTTATAAGTTGCCCCTTGACAACCCCTCTTTTCATATGTTGGGGGTGAAGACTGTCCCTATACAGGTACTGATTGACAAAGGTAGCTTTCCTATGGATACTGCTACTGAAACTAAAACCGTCATCAAGTAGTTCCAAATGAATATCCAGGAAGTCTATTGTTTTCCCAAACCCTCCCAGGGTAAAGTTCAAGAAACTGGTGGAACAATTGAGGTCTTGCAAGAATAAATGGAAACTGTCAAGGTTCCCTTGCCACAAAAAAAAACAAAAAAAACAAATCATCAATGTAATGCCTGTAAAATAAAATGTTAGCCAAAGGATGTGTCACAAGAAATTTCATCTCCCACATAGCCATAACTAGATTAGCAAAAGAGGGAGCCACTCTAGGACCCATGGACACACCAGAGATTTGTTGAAAAATACTATTTCCAAACTTAAAAAATTGCTTTCCAAAATCATTTCCATCAAAGCATACAAAGTGTTGATCTTAACATTGTCAAAGTCATTATAACCAGTCAAATATTCCCTAAATAAATCAATTCCAACTTCTTGATCTATACTTGTATAAAGGGAAGTGACATCAAGTGTTACAAAAATATAGTTGGCATATCAAAATTTGAAATTAAATTCACATAACAACTCTAACAGATGCCATGAATCTTTTAAATAAAGTCTTGAACTTTGAACAATAGGGTTCAAAATTTTATCTAACGATTTAGAAATTGGTTCAGTCTTAGAGTATGCTGCTGACACTATGGGTCTAAAAGCGGGGGGGGGGTGCTTCTGCATTTGTGGACTTTAGGTATACCAAAGAGAACTGCTAACTTTGGATGTTCAACCTGTGAGAACATGTATACTGAGTGTCCAATATTACCTTGACAAAATAAATCAAATAATAGTGTCAATATGCTTGAAACACAATAAAACTTAATTTATATTACCCTGTTTGTAGTTTCTATGGTCACTCAAATGTTGCAGTATAGCATTTTCATAGTCCACAGTATGCATAATAACTTGCCCCCCCCCTTATCTGCCGTCATTAATCTCAGATTCATGTTAGTAGCTGTCAATTAATGCTTTCCTCTCTCCCTGAGTAAGATTATCAGTACTGTGGGACCATTTATTAATGTCCCTGAAATGCTGTTCACAAAGTGTACCAAAAATTTGTAAGGAAGAGCATAAGGTAGGACTATAAGTTCTTCTACATTTACATTGTTCTGTGGATAAAACAGAAGTAGACAAACCATCAAAAATTAACTTCAAATTCAACTTTCAAGTATAACTTAAAATCCACAAACAAATTTACTACATTCACTTTGTTAGAAGGAATAAATGTAAAACCACATTGTAACACCTTATAGGTGTCATCTGTTATGTTAACATCACATAAATTTAAAATGTCTATACAAAATATTAAGTTCTCTTTTTGTTGTTTCTGTTCCTGTTGTTTCCATTCTTCCCTTGTTCTTTCTTGTGTTTGGCCTGAACTTCTTTCGACCACCTCGGGGTTCTCTGCACCACTGATTTGTCCACTAAAAAAGGTCCATTCATTGTGGACACAGCAGCACCAACATTGGGAGAATTATTAACAACATTTATGTTGCCAGCATCACACGGACTAGAAAGAGAAGTAAAAGCAACTGCCTCTGTAAGACCATTAGTACTATCAAATGCACCAGTTGGTTTCACAGTTTGTACTGATGTTAAAAATTTAGGTAAAGGATAGGCAGTCTTGTCTTTATAGGCAGCCAAGTCCCTCTTCAATTTTCTTTATTTCCTATTAATGGTCACCCTCTGCCTATCTACTTTGATGGAAATACTGTCATATAAAGTAGAAAAGCACTGGAAACATATGGACCCCCTAACTTTCTTGTCCATAGTTTCCATGTCAGTTTTTAAGTTAGTAATATTACATTTATACTATTAAAAAGTTCAGTCAATTGCTAGTACAAAGTATCTCCTTGTTGAACACTTGAAATTTAAATAATCTTAAGCCACAATGTACACAGCAGAGTCATACACATTCTTCTAAATAAGCCACTTCTAACTGCAAAGAAATAATTTTTAAGAAAAGTTTTTCTAAAGAAAATATGTCATTTGTGCAAATGTGAAACTCATCTGAGCAGCTACTTTCAATAGTGGCACTTACTTGTATTTCATGACTGTCCAATTTGAAGGGGTTTTCAAACTCACTAAAAACATGAGAAACCACATCTTTATGTGAAATTGTGCTAGCTGAAGTCCCACCAGCACCATTAGGATGAAAAACACCATCACTGGATCCATTAAATGAAGAAACACCTCCATCTTTGTTTCCCCCAGCCAACTGACTGGGGGATTGTTGTACTGAAGTCAGCACACTACTAGCAATACTGCTCTGTAGCTAACTCTTCCTCCTTGGTTACCTTGACAATGAGAAAAGCATTCACAGATAGCAGCAATAATGTTGGCCATAAAAGATTTGTTAGACACAAGGGATTTGCCTAACACTGAATGGGTGGTTAAGTTCAATAAACAGTCCTGTGTAAGCTCACTTTCTGCCATACTGCTGCCCAAATGCCTCCAAATTCAGCCAAAATCTGCTAAGCAACTCCAAAGAACAAAGTAAAAATGAAAAAGCAGCAAACCAAAGACCAGGAAGGAACTGGACCACAAAACGTATAAGCTTTTGTTCATTTAATAAAACACAACAAACTTCATCAGAATAAATACAAAAGCTTGAAACCACCCTTTAAATACTTGTCATGTCCAAAAAATTATTCAATGACAAAATGCTTCAAATAAATTATGTAAATAGCCACTGTGATGTGATGTCATGTCATAACAAACTTACTGGATTTTTTACAGCCAGGGGATATGATTTGTTTTGGTTACATAACATTGTTGCTAAAGTTATAACTCTCAGAGACAATTTAGCTACCCCCATTTTGAGAGACAATTTCAGTGTAGCAAGAAGGGTGAATCAAAACAACAAGGTGTTTGAGCTTGCCTTTCCATTGCCCATTTCAGATGGAATGGACATTATTAGGCGTATTATTAAGGAAAATTGGAAGATGTTGCTTGGACATTCTGAATTGGTGAAAGGCTTGGGTAATGAAGCTTTATTCACTTATAAAAAGGTATGTAACATAAGAAATATACTTGAAAGTACTTCTAAGACATCATACAATGGGGTCAAAGACCCTGTTGGGACTTTTGCTTGTGGTCATTGCAGGCAATGCAGATACATAGCCAGTTCAGGTTATGTTGAGTTGAAAGATTTCAAGAAAGTTATTTGGGAAAAGACAGGTTTACATGTGATTCTGTGGGCATTGTTTATCTCGCAGTATGTAATTCTTGTACCAGTTTTTATGTTGGCAAGGCCATCAGATCTCTAAGTAGAAGGATTTATGAACATGTGTTGGCAGAAAGAAACAAATACAGGAATAATACACTGGCATGACACTTTTAAGAAATTTACATTCTTCGTTTTAGACAAAGTAGTTTGTGATCCTTTGGTGGGTAATTTTGAAGCCTTATTAGAATGTAGGGAAACTAAATGGCAGATAGCTTTAAGAGCAGACTACCCTCCAGTACTAAATGAAACTATTAACATCAAGTGTTTTCTTCAATTACAAAGGCTTTGATGTAGTGAGCCAAGCTGTTCACAAAATGGGCTTTATTTGATGAAACACTGTGTAGTAGTTTGTTATTGTTGACTATTATATACATAATAGTTTCATGTTTTTATACATATGCAATGTTAAAAAAATTTGTAGTTTATTTTAAAATTTTCATGACATCACAGTGGCTATTTAAATAATTTATTTGAAGCATTTTGTCATTGGATGATTTTTTGCACATGACAAGTATTTAAAGGGTAGTTTCACATTTTTGTATTTATTCTGATGAAGTTTGCGGTGTTTTATTAAATGAACGAATGCTTATACGTTTTGTGGTCCGGTTCCTTCATGGTCTTTGGTTTGCTGCTTTTTCATTTTCACTCTGTTTTTAACTTTTCCCTTTTTCCCATTCTCCCATAGGTGCCTCCTTTCCCTTCTCTCCTTTCTTTTCTTTTCCTGGGTTTCTGCTAACTCATTCTTCTCCAGCAATTTTCCCTCAGACTGGTCTATGTCCATCATTCATTTAATGTTAAACCCAATTCCTGCGTTATTTCCTGTAGGGTTTTAAATACTGGCTGCCCTATTGCTCCTCGCTTTATTTATTTCTGTTCTCCTCTTGCTCCAAGCTCTTTTCATTTTCACTTATCCTTTCATACTCTTTCATAACTGTCCATATTGTAATTTGAATACGTGAAGTCTTGTTTCTAGAAATTCTAGCAGCATTACTTCCTTTTCTGTGTGTATAAAGTAACATAGCTCCTGTTGTGAATATAGTTACTGGTTTGAGCATTCCGGCTGTTATTTCTGTTTTTTTATTGCATTTCCTTTATTTGCCACATGTAAAGAGTAAAGACATTGCAGTCAGTGCAGATACATCAGTTTTAAAGTTTGCATTGTATTGTGACATCAGCTTGTATGAAAACAGACATGCATCAAGGATGTTGATTTAACAGAGAAAGCTAAAGTTTGATTATTTCATTTAATATTACTGGATTAATTAGCCCACTAAAAATAAGTACATTAGTCAAGCATCTGTATCATCTGTCTTCTGATCTAGTTTCACTTCAGACACTTACCTTTTAAGTCCTTAACTTCTTAAATGTCAGTAGGCAAGGCTATGAACTTTAGGCTGATTTGAAAGTGTATTGGTCATGTTTTCAAGCAAGCTTAAGTGACAAATTTTTGGAGTTGGATATAACCACCATATAATATACAATGCAAAACGATGCAGTTTTGATGCAAAAACTGTTTTGTTTTTCATTTTATGTTGTAGAAAAGGATGCCCTCCTGATTTTTTTCTCGGAGCTGAAAACCTCTGCCATAATAACATGAAAGACTGAACTCATAATGCCTAACTACCAAAATTAATGCATAGGCTACTGTATTCCCATGCTAAATGCGTTAGCAGGAGTTACTTACTTCCCTGAAAGACACATTGTCAACTAGTTCTTGAAGCTGGAACATTCCACATTTAAAATTAAAACATGTTGATGATGTAGTCATTAATCAAAAGAAATGGTTAAAAAAACTTTGCACATGATCTTTTAGTGTGGATTAGCATGACACTCTGAGCAATTACTCCATGTGAGAATCCAAAACCTAGAGCTCTGACGATTACTATTCAGCTGTACTATACTATGTCCTAGCTGCAGAGGATGAGGCAGAGGGCCTCACCATTTGGATTTAGGTGGTGTGCAATTCCTCACTAAACATCAGATGGGAGAATTCACAATGATGTTTCAGGTAAAAAGAGAAGAATAACCAGGTGGGCTATTGCTCTCTAAGAATGCAAAGACAATGCAGGCATGGTATTCATACTGCCTGAAATATGTGAATTTTCTCTCCTCACTGCTAGTGGAGCTGTGCTGAAGTACTGCCTCATGGCCATGTAGGTCTACCTGTATTGTAGTTCTGGTGTTATAGGCATGGAGTACCAGAACTGCCATACACATAGTGCTGTAGCATTGGAAAAAATCAGCCTAAGTAAGATGGGCCACTGAGTCCTTGGATAAGTTCATCCTAGATATGGAATAGGTAATGAGATATATTAGCACAGTATGGTTTGGAATCTCATTAATAACTCTTATCAAAGTGGTAATCCAGGCCATTTAGTACCTTGGTGTTGTGGATTGCACATCTCTTGTGCTGCATGGATGATGTCTTCTATAGGACTGAAAAGTAATTGCTGATTAGAGAAGTGAGGAGACGATTGTGTAGAACCTTCATTGTTCTGGTGGTTTTGAAATTCCAAACTGTATTAATGCCTTTCTGTATAATATATAATAATATAATAGATCACATCTGGATTTTAGGGTCTGTATTAGAACAACGAAGTTTCAAAACTTCGAATGTTCTAATATCAAACCCTATTCAGCGAAAGCTGAAAATATCGAAGCAACAGAAAAACAAAATTTTTCCTAGGGAAAGAATTTGGTTGTCCATTTCTGTTGCTTCGGTATTTTCAGCACTGCGGTGGAAAGTTACGGGTCGGGTTCAGGTAAGTGCGCGATTGAGTGCGGGTTAGGGTAGTTAGGGTTAAGGTGAGGGTTAGGTATGTGTGCGATTGTGTGGACGTGAGGGTTAGGGCAAGTTAGGTAAGTTAGGGTTAGGGCGCGGGTTAGGTATGTGTGCGATTGTATGGACATGAGGGTTAGGGCGGGTTAGGCGAGTTAGGGTTAGGGCACAGGTCAGGTAAGTGTGCGATTGTCTGGACGTGATGGTTAGGGCAGGGTAGGTGAGTTAGGGTTAAGGCACGGGTGAGGTGAGTGTGCGTTAATGACGGACCTTAGGGTTAGGGTTTGGGTTAAGGTAAGTGGATAGTTAGTGGTGTGTGTATAGTTTAGTGTAGGGTTAGGTGTAAGATTTAAGGTGTATGTGTGTGGATTGCTGTTTGTTTGGTGTGCTTGTGTTGTGTGTATGTGTTTTGGAACAGCAAATTTTTCCCTAGGAAAAAATTACCTGCTCCGTATGTTCGATGTTTTCAGCTTTCGTTGAATAGGGTTCAATATTAGAACATTCAAAGTTTTGAAACTTCGATGTTCTAATATAGACCCTGGATTTTATGGGTAATTTCAGATTGTCTCTTAAATATGGAAGTCAAACTGCCTGTCCAGTTTCCTTACTATGTAAGTATGTACTGATGAAATTAAACTATATGGACAGAGAAAAGATTACACCATTAAGGGTCTATCCCATAAGGTGATTCTATACTTTAGTGCCAGCCATTATTAAGTGCATCAACAGCAGACTCACTATTTGCTACTTTTTTAACTGCTGTGTTGAACTTCTGTGAGTATGGCCACTGGTCCTCTAATGTGTGTAAAGTAGGTGAAGTTGAGTATAGTATTCCAACTCATTGATCACTGTTTTCCATAAGGATTAGTGTTAACAGGGTTTCTGTTGGTGTACTGGCAGTGTTTCAGTTTTTTTTTTGGGGGGGGGGTTGTTTTTTCTATGGTTGCATGACCCTGAAGTTATAATACACCAGTTAAGTGTTTGCTGGGAACTGAGGAGCATCTGTTTGATCCCCATATGAAAATACATTTATACAAATAACCAAGGATTCAAAAGATAACCACAAAGCCTTCTTTAGCTGTGTTAAGAATCTAAGTGGCAACTTGCAGATATGCACTGAACTAGTGCAAAATAGCACAAAATATACTGAACCCACTGATATTGCCAACATCTTGGCAGATAGATTCAGTGCAAACTTCACCCCCCTCTCACCTCCAAAAAGGCCCACAACAATACCAGAAAAGTGTAGTGTCCCAAAAATCACAGACGCACAGGTGAAAATAGCCCTTTCAAAAGCCAAAAACACAGAGTCAGTGGGACCAGATGCTGTCCCAGGCTGTGTCTTGCATGAACTACAAAACGAACTAACCCCCCACCTAAACACGCTGTTCAACCTCAGCCTCTCCACAGGCTATGTGCCCATAGAATGGTGCACAGCAACGGTTACTCCTCTCCACAAAGGAGGAGCCACAACTGACCCTGGTAACTATCACCCCATAAGCCTGACTAGCCTGGTCTGCAAGGCTATGGAGTGCATCATCATGGAACTCATTAACAAGGACATTGGGAACCTCCAAACACTTGACCCGACCCAGTTCGTCTTTGTTAAGGACAGATCATGCCTACTAAACCTGGTTGAATTCTTCGAGACAGTCACCAAGGCTATAGACGAGGGAAAGGTGGTTTACACAGCCTACTTTGACCTCGCCAAGGCTTTCAACACCATTCCCCACTCAGGTATTACAGAAAAACTCACCAGCCTGAACATAAACCCCTACATCACGAGATAGGTTGCCAACTGGCTTAAAGACAGAACTCACACGGTAAGAAAAGTGGGCTCCAGGTCCGACTCTAAACCAGTCACAAGTGGTGTCCCAAAAGGCTCGGTCCTGGAACCCCTACTGTTCGGCATCTACTTCTCAGAAGTAAAATCCAAAATGAACATGGCAGGACACGACCCGAAAGCGCTCATCTTTGTATTTCTGTGATTTTATTAAACAACTTTGGTTACATAGCAGTGTCCTGCCACGTTCATTTTGGATTTTGCCTGTTTTTACTTCGTTGGCAGGGTTTTGGTGATAGCACTGAATATATTTTTCTTGGACTTCTCTGAAGTACAGGCAAACACAGGAGGACTATGGCTAACCAAGTTCGCCGATGACTGCAAACTGGGAGCCATAATTGACTCTTCGGCTGACATGGACATCCTCCAAAAGTGCCTTACTGAGACGGGCACCTGGTGTCAAAGTCATGGCCTCAAGCTAAATGCCAAAAAATGCATAGTTATCCCATTTGGGAAAAACAAAACACCCACGAATTATCACATAGTTGGTAGCCCCCTTAATACAGAAGAGGTAATAAGAAATCTGGGGACCCAGGTAGATAGTAATCTCTCCTTTGACAATCATATTGCTAAAGTAGTTAGGAAATCCTTCTATGTGGCCCATCTAATTACTAAAGGGTTCACATCTAGAAATAAAGAGGTTATAGTGCCCGTCTACTCATCAGTCATTAGACCCATCATACAGAACAATGCCCCATTTGGGATGTACCTCACAAGACACTTCCAACAGCTGGAAAGACCACAAAAGTACCTCACCAAGAGGATTACTGGTCTTAAACATATGTCCTATGCAGCCTGACTGAAAAAACTCCAGCTGTACTCAGTGGCATATCGCTTACTCAGAGGTGATCTCTGCCTGACTTACAAAGCCATGTCCAACTCAGAAATGATGGACATGCTCCACCTAAAGAAATCCAAGTCACTGCGAGCCATGCGCTCTAGTGAGCTAAACCTTGCCACAACAATAAATAGAACATGCTGGAGGTATAGATTCCTGTCACAGAGACTCCCCATGCTTTGGAACAAAATTACAAATTACATCAGGCAGAGCCCCTCACTAACACTCTTCAAGAGAAACCTTGACGAGTGGATGGGTAACGGAAAATATACCCCTGGGATCACTTCATTGGCTCTGCTTGACAGAGGATCAGTTAATTAATCAATGGGGCGGCAAAAGCCAACACACTCTGGCTAGGCTTATAAATGCCCTCGGGCAGATAGCTTAGTACCTATCTATGAACCTATGAACCTATGAACCTATGTTGCTCTTGACATTTTCACCAGAATTTGAAGGAAAATTTGAATGTAAAATGGAAGTTGTGATAACACAAGACTACTGTAGTGCTTCATGGCAATGTCACCACTTCAATAAGAATTTGGAGGACCCATGTGATTTATTTTAATAGTTATTTGAATTTGCTGCAACTTTTATAGACCTTTAATATTTATTCTTTATTTACATTTTCTTTACTTTTTATATCACATTAATTATTTTATCAACATTTACTGTAGATAATGTGACCACTACAAATGCACATTTATCCATATTTTCTTCTGGTGCAGGTTGTATTCAACATGGCCACATAAGAACAGTCATAGTACCAGGCTAAATGAAGTACAAATGTTTTGTATGGAATAATCCAATTATATAGTAAGTATGATAAAGCTGTACTGCAAAACATATTATATTTGCAATATATTGCAAAGGGATAGAGAATATAGCTTTCAGCTGCTACCATCCAAGCAACCATTTTACTAACACATACATAGCCAAAGCAAAGTGAAACATAATGTGCAGGATGAGCCAGTGGCCACAAGCAGGCACCAGGGACACACCAAGAAGAAGTAGAGAGATATAATGCTAGCAGTCAGACCTGTCCCAGATGCCAAGGTTCAACATAAAAAAGATCTGGACATGCATTACAGGATGACAGTGCAGGTGACTGGCCTCTCTCCTGTTTGTCTTGTAGGCCCATAATTGCTTTCAGATCTGCTGGCAACCCCACCCAAGGGAAAGTGCTGTGCAAGGATACCTGACTAGCCTCTTTCCCTATGAATTTCCGATATTCTTACCACTCTGCCAGTATTCCTATCTGGAAGTAATACAAGACAGGGACTTAGAAAGATATTGGCTGTCAGCAGGCAAGCTGATGGTTAGCTACAGTCAGGGACCCATACAAAACATTGCAAATGCACAGAAAGCCACTTCAAAGACCATATCACAAATGAACTGTGTAGTGCACTGCACTTAGATGTCAGTGTGCCCCAAAGGAACTTAGTGCAATTCTTTAAGATTAAATGCCTTCTGCAAGATGGCACAACTAATTCGGATTCTCCTTTAAAATTCTCACTGTTTCCTCCCTATTAAAAAGGTAACAAGAAAGACTTTCTGTCAGGCTCCATAGTAACTACAAGCTTTCTGACGGTGTTCCTTCATCAGAACTTCTGCCTTTCATTTAATCTGGCCACCATACAGTGTGCAGTCTGTGTTTCTCTCTCAATCATATTGATTTTCCTTTCCGCTGTTACCGAACCTGACTCGTATGTTCTTTTTTCTTCTTCTCACTTATTACATGGCCTGTGCTATCAATAAAAAAATATTTATCTCTTGTCTCAATGAGTTTCGCTAATTGTATTTTTTTCTTGCCTTTTACAATGTCAACAGGAAAACCCCTCTTTGTTTGCTACCTTATCATGCACTCACCCACCTCTCCTATACTACATTTATTTATCACTATAGCTGCAGCCCTACTACTGTAAGCAACTTATTGCCAATAACCTCTTTTCAATCAAGTCAAAACCCTGACATCTCCAAAAGGCCTGCCCACCCCCCCAAAAAAATGCCCACACTCAAAGTGCTGTCTATAATCTATATCTCCACCACATCTCTCCTTTACTTTCCCCCTATACATACTGTGCTCTAAGCTATACCGTACTTTATAGTTTAGCCCTCTTTCCATTCCTACTCTGTTTAGTCAAACTCACACTTTCCCTGACTTATAAACCATAACTCTTCCAGACATCTTGTTACCTGTTATCTCCTCTACCTTCGAGGACACTCAACGTACTACTAAAATAATCTCCATTACTTTGCATACTCACTATACTTGTCCACACCACCACCTGTCATACAAGACTCACACCCAATACCACCATAACCACAGTAACATACACATCACAATTTTCCTTCTCCATATCCCACCATATCCCCCTTCCATCTCCCTACAAACATGTTTAGATCTATTTCTTTACAATTATGTTAAGGTAAAGGTTCTGTCTCAGAAGTTCCCAGTAATGCTCAGTACAAATTCAAATGTCTATACTCCTCCAGCCATTCTAATTCTACTCAGAAACTCAGTGGAGACACCCACCTTAAATCTGACCCAGTACACTAAACAACTACTATAGACTGTTTCCTCTCAGCAAGCATAATCACTTCAGAGTCCCCCTTTTCCCATGATGCCAACTTATTTCTTCTTAACGCAAGCACTCAAATCATTTGTAACAAACTTCAGGACATCCATGCATGTGTATCCTTTTGCTCCTCAGAGATCATAGTAGTTAGTGAGACTAGACTAAAACAAGAAACACCTGATAAGAAAATCACTCCCACTGGCTTTAATATACTCAGAACAGACAGACCACATAAAAGAGCAGGATGCATTGCCATTATTATCAAAGAAGTCCAGAAATCTAACCAACCCGTTTAAAAATCCCAAAATTCAATGATGCATACATTTTGCTTTTACACCTGAAAATGAAACAAAGAAAGTATATGCATCTTAGTAACTTATATCTCTTCATCACAATCTTGTCACCCTACAATTGGAATTTATTAAGAACCATGTCCCTAGATGTATCACTTCAGTCATACATTTCTGAAAATCTTAGCATTCATAGGTTCATAGGTTCATAGGATGATACTAGGCTATTGGCCTAAGGACCTTATAAGCCTAGCCAAGAATTTCGCCCATGTCTCCTCAAAGTCAGCACCTGTTTCCCCTGTCCAGCAGGGACACAGGTGGAATCCCAGGAGTATATTTTCTGTTTCCCATCCAGTCATCCAGGTTCCTCTTAAAGAGGGCTAGAGAGCTACTCTGCTTGACATGCAGAGGGAGTCTATTCCACAGATGGGGGGAGTCTTTGGGACACAAATCTATCCCGTCAACAAGTTCTATTAATATCACAGACCAGGTTAAGGCCTTGCGTGCTGGTTGCGTGAGTGGAGTTTGTCTTACAGATATGCAGCAACTCCATCAAGGCTGGGTCTGAAATGGCCTTGTATGCCAGATACAGGTCACCTCTGAGCAGTCTGTATGAGACTGAGTACAGGGACAGGGCTTTTAGCCTATCTGTATAGGATAGGTGTTTGAGATCCTGGATTTTCCTGGTCAGGAACCTCTGTGGTCTCTCCAACTGCTGTATGTGCTTGGCAAGGTACATGCCGAAGGGGGCATTGTACTCAATAATGGGTCTGATAAGGTAGGAGTACAGGGATGTTATGACCTCCTTGTTCCTAGATGTAATACCCTTATTTATGAGGTGGGCCATGTAGAAAGCCTTCTGTACAATGGAGGCAATGTGGTGGTCAAAAGTCAGATTGCTATCAACCTGGGTGCCAAAGTCCCTCACAGTTGATTGCATGCTTAGTACATTGTTATTAATGTAATAATTAGTGTGGATGACATTTTCCCCAAATGGGATAATGATGCATTTCTTGGCATTCAATTTGAGGCCATGCTTCTGGCACCAGTCATTAGTTTGGGTAAGGGCCTATTGGAGGATGTTCACATCACTAGGGGAATTTAAGACACCACCCTGCTTGCAATCATCAGCAAACTTGGTCAGCCACAGACCACTGGTTTTGGCTTGCACCGCAGAAAAGTATATCCCAAACAGTAGAGGCCCCAGACCAGTCCTTAGGGGTACACCACTCGTTATGGGTCTACTACTAGAGGTGGCTTCCCCTACTTTGACTGAGTGGGTTCTATCAGTGAGCCAGTTAGCTACCCATCTGGTACCATACGGGTTGATGCCTAGCTGGGAGAGTTTATCTATTATGCCTGAGTGGGGAATAGTGACAAAGGCTTTGGTTAGGTCAAGGTAGGCAGTGCGCACTGTCTTCCCCCTCGTCCCTGGCTTGGGTGACTGTTTCAAAGAAGTTGACCAAGTTTACACCTACTCAAACAAAAAGGGTAAAAGGAAACCCAGCACCATGGCTGTATAAAAAGAGCAAACAGCTCATGCTACAATGAGATAAAACCTGGAAAAATGGCATAAAAATAAAGCAAAAAGCACCTTTCAAAGATTTAGACATCTGAGGAACTTTACAAAGGCACATATTAAAACTGCTAAGCAATTGTATTACAACTCCCCTGTAACAAAAGCATCGAAATAATCTTAAACAATTCTGGACAACATTAAATAAACTTGCCACCTAGACCAATCTACAGCACCTTGTCCTAACACCATCAATACTCATTCAATTGCCACTCAGTTCAGCTCCTACTTTATCTAGTCAGTATTGTCTCTGATTAGTAATCATCGAACTCCCTGCCCCCACCTCACACTATTTCACAAAACAACGCACAGTTATTTACCTTTCATACTGTCTCTACCTCATCTATTAAGATGTTACTAGCTAAAATTAAACCAACATCCTTAGCTGCTGACAAGCTTCCAAATGTATTCTTAAAAATCACTGCCACTGCAATGGCTTTTTATGTCTCCATTTTGATTAACAGATCAATAAACAAAAACTACCTTTCCTCCATCTGAAAAAAAAAATTCATCAAAATCCCCCTTCCACAAGGGTGGAACTTCAGTTAATTCATAAAGTATAGATGTATTGCAATACATTCCCCTTACTTATTATTTATTATTTTTTATTTATTTCAATTTGATGACCGGGGAAGTCCAATGGGCCTAAAAAGAGCCTGTTTTCAGTTGGGACCCAGTGAGATAAGCTCCAGCAATGACAAACATATTAGCACATACACATATAAAGCAAATAAGTCATACAGCTTTATGCAGCATTCTACAGAAAAAAAAATCTACATTCTACAATATTGATAAAATCTAGCAACTGCACAGTCTAAGAGTCATTAACAGTGAATTACAACTGAAATTTTACATTCCACAATAGCAGTAGTAAACATCTAGCAACAAAACAAACTAAGGGTCATTAACAGTGAATTACAATTGTGGACGAGAAATTGTTGGAAATAAACTATTAACAAAATGTGGAGGTTAAGGAGGAGCAAGAAGGCAAATGATGTGAGTGCAGAGATGATGCACAGAGTTAGAAGGTGGGTTGTGATACAGGAAGGTGTTATGTGGGGAAGGAGTAAGGGCATTCCCACTTTGAAGATAAATAGGAATGGAGGAGGGAAGTTAGAGTGATTATGAGTATTTCTAAGGGAGGGAGCAAGAGAGTTCCATAGTTTAGCTAAGGAGCAGCATAGCAGAGAGTGTCCAGGTAGCTGTAAAGGTTTGTAGATTTTGAACAGGTTCTGATTTTCTGACCTAAGTGAGCAATTAGAAATATAGGGCGTTAAGGGTGGGGAGAGAGAGGGACAGGAGGATGGGATAAATATGAGCTTATGGGCAGTGGTGAGTTTAGGGAGGTTCAGATAGTTGGGAAGCTTGAGCCATTGCAGTGATTGGAGGGAGATGCAGTGATGGGATGAGTTCATAGAGTTGGTGGCGAATTTGCAGATTTTATTGTAACAGGTTTCTAATTTAGTTTAAAGACTGAGCTGAAGATTCAAGAACAGAGGAGTGCCACACATTAGAGAGGGGCAAAGGTAAGTGGTGGCGAGGGTCTTTCTGGTGGAGGGGATGAGATAATGCTTATGCTATGTAGGAGTCCTAATTTTTGGTGGTTTTTTTTATGTTAGTTTGGATGTGGATATCGAATTTTAGATGTTTGTCAATAATGACGCAGAGCAGTTTGGTGTGAGGGACAATTTCAATGGGGGTGTTAGTCTGGCTTATGATCTTGAAGGAGATTTTATCAATGGGGAGCGTTTAGATGGGGAAAATCATTAATTTGGTTTTATTGGGGTTAAGGGCTAGGAGGTTGTTTTGAATCCAGGTTTCAGTATTTGAGAAAGCTGACTGGGTTATTTGCAGAAGGTTGGAAGGGGTGTCAGCTGAGCAGATGATTGTTAAATCATCTGCATACTGGATTAGTGTAGAACTGGAGATGGAGTGGTGAAAGTCGTTGATGAATATGTTGAAAAGTAAAGGGCCAAGGACATAACCTTGGGGTACACCAGTAGGGGTGTATAGAAAGGAAGAGGTGGAATGTTTCCATTTAACAGCTTGTTGTCATTCCCCTCTCTCTAACATTTTTGAAAAATGCATTAATGTTCAGCTTATGCAATATATAAATAAAATAATTTTCTCTCAAAATCCCATCATGATTTCAGACCTAACCATAGTATGACAACAACTCTTCTAAAATTTACTAACACCTTTAACCAAAACAGGAATGAAGGCAGCCTAGTATCAGCACTTTTCTTAGATCTGTCCAAAGCCTTTGACACAGTGTCATACCATACAATTTTCTGCTAAAACTTGCACCCATTGGCCTCATTGTTCCTTTGCTATCTTGGTTCCATAGGTACCTGACCAATCACCAGTCAAATGGCATAAAGATCTCTCCCCTCTTCAATCAGTCTCCATCAGTGTTCTGCAAAGTTCAATACTCGGACCGGTTCTTTTTAATACTTTCTTAAACAAACTTCAAACTTCTAGTAAATTTACCACTCTCATCCAACATGCCAGTCACGTAACACTTATCTGTACTGTTCTGTCCATCGCAGCACTGGAAACAAATATGCAACATTCCTTTTCTGCTAAAGAGGCATGCCTGAAAAATTCTGTCCTTCTTCTCAATGCTAAAAAAAGCTAATGCACTTCACCCTTGAAAAACAATTTACTCTAATACTCATTTCACTTCCCCTCAAACAGTAGCTTACTACAAACTACTGGGAGTTATAATTGATGAAAAGCTCATATCTGAGCAGCATATACTATATTCCATCAAAAATCTCACCAAAAACTTGGCTTATTCTATAGGGTCAAATGGAACTTAAACACAATAAGTTACGCTTTCCTCAACCTACCTCCATCCATCTCTCTTGTATGCTTACCCCATACTTACAAATATTGACACTGTCCAAAAGAAACAAACTTGCCTCTTGCTACTACAAAGTGGTAAAATTTGCTACCAACTTTCCATATACAGCACACCACTGTTTCTCATTAAAGCAACCAGACTGGCCAGAACTTTCAAACCAACTAGCCTATTCACAACTAATCACCGCACATAACCTACTATACTCTCCTGTCATATACCTAGTACTACAGAACACCCATCATTATTACTCTCCATCCAGAGACCTTCACTCCAGTAACAAGTTCTTAGTAACCATCAATAAACTAAAAATCTCTGCCAGAACATCTCTGTACTTGCACTATGTCGCAATACTTTGGAAAAAAATTCCAACACAAATAAGACACATAAGTCAAAGTGAACAGATTCAAAATGTTGCTTAAAAATATTTTAGTCAGTCCTGGGGTTGCTGTTTCTACATACCAAGCTAGCCTTCCTCTTCATCATTTACAGTATATACAACTTTCCACTACTTCCTTCTACTTCTCCTCACACCTGATAATCACCAACATAACTTATCCTCCCACTTGTACAACATCACCCTTCATTTTAACGGTAGATCCACTACGTCATAACGTCTCCACCTTCCAACTCTTCTCCCTTTTAAACTCTTAGCATTATACTACTGTCTAAGCTCTAATCACTGACTCAGTAACAAACAGCTATTATCTGCAGTCCTCTGACTATAAAGAGTTTTACTCAATATTTAAGTTCAGGGGTATAAAATATACAATTCTAGTCCATCAGTTTCTTTTTTTCAAAAATATTCCTTGGCTATTGTTATATGCACATCATGAACATTGATACCTTCCCTTTAATTGAAGAACTGTGCTATGTACATCATATAACATATTTACTTTTACTGCAAAAATATTCTATATGTCTGTACATCATGTGAAATATGTTTTAAAGTCAGTGCATTATCCTATAATTTATATATTTACTATAAAAAAATGGGGACCTTTTCACCCTGGACCTTTGGTGAAAATGGGTTCTGCCCTGTTGGTCTTTCCCCAGTCAAGAAAAGACATGCATAATAAATAAAAATAAATCTCATTAACAATGTAAGACATAACAGCACATACAAATAGATGTGTGAAACATGGGAATTTTTCATTTTTTTTTAAATCTGAGATTCGAACTTTTGACAGTAAGGTAACATTTGAAGTGACACTTGTATATGTTATCATCTTTTGCATATACGATCTGATATGTGTAAACAACCTCATGTATATAACACTATGTGCTATTCCTGCAATAAATCACGACTCCTGAATGGTAATATCCACCAGAGGAAATGTATCACTACTAATAAGACATGTTTCCAAAATATATGTGTGTGTCTCACACATGCGCGTGTATGTGTGAATCTGTAGATGTGTGTAACGCAAGACTGCATTAGTTGTCAAGTGATGTATATTTGTTAAAATACTTGCAATTACTTATGTGTGTACATGTGTACATGTATATATACAGATGTGATAACACATCAATAGTTCTTATCCATATATTTCCCAAGAAGTAAGTGGCTCTACAGAGAATGTAGCATGACAGTGTTGCAGCTTTGTAAACTAAGTACTCCTGCAGGCCTAATGACAGCATTACACAGCATCATTTAAAAGGAGTGGTGGGAACATGATTGTGGCCAGTAAGAGGGGCTAAAGAATGACATTACAGTGGTCACAGATACTTAGTACAGACTTATCAGCAACATGTTACTGGTATACATAACTGGACACACAAGTGGTCAAAGGAAACCAGGGTAGCTGCGAATGTGATCAGTTCTGAGCCAAGACTATTGCAAACACTTAATTACAATGAGGATTTTCCAATGTCCCTTGGTAGCTATGGTTCCAGCCTCAGGGTAGATGATGATCAAAGTGAATCTGGTGCTCTACATGCATGGGCAGTACATGTTTTAACTACTGTCATCTCATTGTCAAAGCTACATTCAATGGTGTTGACACTCTGGTGTACTGGCTTGTATCGATGTAACATTTTTACTGTAGTGCATGCATAGATACCCCATTGCTGTGGATGATGCCAGGTCAGGTACAGTGCGTGGGGTTGCATATTGTGTACAAAAGCTTCTGGTACAAACTATATAACAGTTTTCACTCATATGTTGCACACAGTTCAGGCTTCTTAGTAGTGGTGTAATAGCCATGCACTGTACTATTGGTGGGAGAGATTTTCAAGCATAACACTTATTTGTGACACCTTCCTACATTTTTAATACAGAGTGATCTCAGTTGTAACACTGTCATCCTTTGAAGGCAGCACTTATACCATAGCAAAACAGGATATGGTTGCTAGAATTACAGACCATCGATATGATTCCACTACTACCAACTTGTAGAAATGTGGAAGTGTCACTTTTTGTGGCAGTGGGAGAACCAGATTACTGTATCTCTCACACAGGACATAATGTCTACCAATGTTCATGTAACACTTAGTCTTTCTTGCTTTTTTGGTTTAGGGAACAAAGCAGGACTTTACATCCATTATCTCAGGTAGAAAGAAACCCAGGGAAGGTGATAATTTTGCTCTGAAAAGGATTCTTGGAAATTGATTTTAGATGATATTCTGACATGATATTAAGTAAAAGATATGAAATAATTTTAGTAAGATATAGATGAGATTTGTATATAGTTGTTTTTAGTGTGTAGTGTGTACTTATGTTTATGAGCCTGCTGTTATGTATGTAAATGATTTGTCAAAAACGAATAAAGAGAATGTAAAAAAAAAGAAATCTATAGGTAGTCAAGATCCAGCCGGAAGACAGCCATTAGTGGTTATGGTGGAACTGCAAGGCCAATAGGATGCAAAAAGCAACAGCGCCATCTATAGGATATAATGACTAATGCATCCAATATGGCCAGCACAGCCGTCATGTCTGCATTCATTTTCAAGGAAAAGGGAGGAATATGATGGATCAGTATCACACCATGAAAATTAAATTATTTTTTTGAAGCAAGACAAGTCAATCCTAAAAAGGGTTTAGGGACAACTGACAGTAATCATGAACACATAGCCCCCTAACTGCTAGCTACTGCAGCATAGCACAGCTTCATCTGCATATTGTACTAGGTGCAATGGACATTTAGGCTTCCCAGCATGTACTGCCTGCATTATCTAGGCCAACATAGAGTAGGAGATGCTGCTTTGCTGACACATCTCCATTCACTTGAAAGGGATTTTCTAACTAGTCAGCTTTATGCATTGGCAAAGCTTGGCAGTAGACAATACTGAGTTCACTCAACATAGCAAAGATAATTACCTATTTATAACCAGGCAGAGACCTCTGACAGCCCGTTTAGCTTATACTAGATAGGGAAGATCAGAATTCTATAGTTTCAACTCAAGCATGGCATTCTACTTCACATGGAAAAGAACCCAGCCAACTATAGACCAGATTTTCTTTAAATATAATATCCCAAAGACAACAGCAAGGTAAATATTAACAATTTACATACAACACCAAAATATTCTGTACAAACTAAAGCAATATACTTTGGAAGAGCAACTTCTTACTTGTATAATGGTTTCACTAATAAATAGTTGCATATGTGTGTTAATTTTCACTGTAAGGTATTGCATCTCTGAGAAAGTTTTTTAACTTATCTTACTAGGATACAGAACTCCTCTGTTGCTGAAATTAATGGGGAAATATACAAAGTTTTACATATATTAAGGTAAGGAGACATTCCGGATGCATGAAATAAGCTAACCGTGAAACTACAAAATCAAATTACCATAACGTTTATGTTTAGTAAAAGCACTTAGAACACCACCATTAAGAAAATAATAAACTGGATCTTAGTTTTTTATAAAAAAAAAAAAAAAAAAAAAATATTACCTTCATCACTAATCATACAATAGTCTAATAAAAAAACAAATACACAGATCTTATAAATATATACAATACACTCAAAACATAAAATTAAGCTACTCTAGCATTTCATATATGAACATGATATTTGATACACACATGGTTACCAAACTATGTATAAACATAATACCTATTGAATTTATTTATATCACTTGTGTATTCCACTTTCTGAGTACAATGCATACCATGTTTCGCATTATGCCAGTTTACAACCTTTCCTACAAGTATGCAGAAGGTAGTCATGGAAACCTGGGTAATATGCCAATCACAGACATAACTACCATACAATTTAACAGCATCACAAAGCCTATTACAATACTATTAGACAGTAGAAAAGAGATACTATGGTTGTTAAGGAATGGTATGCAGCCACATCATTACATCTCTCTCTCTCATACACAGCTGTGTGCATAGCAAGGTATTTAACTATCTGCTTTGCTCAAGATATGGTAGTAGCAGTTAATTCTGCAGGTAGTGGTGGCTACTCTAAGCCATCCTGATATCACAGTTATGCAGTTTCACAATGGTGTTTAACCCAGCCATATCCACCAGCTGGTATGGACTGGTAAAGACAGGATGTGTGCAGTTTCACAATAATGTTTAACCCAGGCCATATCCACCAGCTGGTATGGACTGCTAAAGACAGGACGTGTGCTGGTATGGATTGGTAAAGACAGGATGTGTGCAGTTTCACAATGGTGTTTAACCTATGCCACATCCACCAGCTGGTATGGACCGATAAAGAGAGGATGTGTGCAGTTTCACAATGGTGTTTAACCCAGGCCACATCCAACAGCTGGTATGGACTGGTAAAGGCAGGATGTGTGAGAAGACTGAGCCTGGGAACCACCATCACCACACCTACCCACAGAGAAATTTCCTTGACAATACTGGGATGTCCTAGCCCTATATGCTGGTGCCATTGTAAGCTATTAGGCATGGATTTCTCTTTACATACATCTCCTGTAGATGTGACCCCTGCCCCTACATCCTACCTTTTCACCTCTTATAGCCAATGTCCATGGCTATTGTCTTCACTGGAGCTTTTGGGGCTTCAAAAATAGCCTACCTGATAGCAGCACAGTGTCCACATGCCTCAACTGAAGAGAGGTGAGTAGGTGTAGCCTCATCCTTCCTCCTGCTCTTTCATCTCCTATAAGTGACTGGTCTACTAATCAAACCTAGACCAAGAATCATTGTTAGGAGCATTATCTGGCAAGCTGGGCAGTCTCCCAACTGGCACACCCTGACAAGAGTTGTGGAAAAAAAAAGAAATCCAGGATCACTGAAAAAGAAATAAAAAAGTATGTTGAATACATAAGCAACTCTTTCACTGTCTGAGATGACTTTTAGAAAGTGAAGTAAAGAGCTAGCTGTTTGTTACCATTCTTAATTCACCTACTACCCACCCACCAACACACACACACATCTCAATATTGGTTGTTTAATGTCTACTGATACTGCACCTGTGCCCTTGTGCTCAACAAAAATGATCACAACACAGTCTTTCAGAGATCGATTGGTACATATTTACAGTGATGATCACTTCCCAAACAGCTTGTTCCTGGGGAAACTGCCTCCTTTGCCATACCTTACCTATGTATTTGTCCAGTTATCCTGGGTCCCAGTAAGGGATTCACCCCTCTATATAAAAAAATCTAATTTTTTCTGCAAGACTTACAGAAAAAATGGAGCATAATGTTGCACTCACCAAGGGTTCTTGCACATTGGCTCTTTGCACTATCAGTACCGGTCATGCTATACATTTCAAAGATAAGATTCTCAAACACTGCATGTAAATGAGGTTCATTAGTGATGCATGGAGCTGAAGAACTGAACATGGCAGATGGCAGGTCCCACTAACCTGTAGTATTCAGACATTCTGATTTGTATGGGATTAAATATACAGGGATATTGTGCGGTTACCTGGTTCAGGTCCACATATTATGTCACGTATGTTAGACTGGACCACACTTTAGGTATGTGTTTAATATTTATATGAATATAGTACTACAGTTTTGTTTTTTTTTTTACTGTGCAATGCTTACAAAGAAGATAATATCTGTATATTATGATATTTCAAGTGTTTGTGAGGCTTCCTTTTGAATTATAGCAATACTTCCATTTTAATTCCTGTTGTGGGCACCGGTGCTTATTTTTCCACAACTGTGTGTAGTCCATAACTACGTTGTTTTCGCAGAATAGAAAGTTGTTTGCGGTCGGCATCTACCCCAAAATCTGTGCTACAAACTGGCACCATCCCAAATTAATTACGTCTATGTAATGGCTTAGAAAAATGAATAGCTATAATTTCAGATAAAATATAATTTATTTTGCTCTCTCTTTACATAAAATCTAAGAAACTGCCAACATCCTGAAAAACCCATTTAGCACAGAAAAACAGAAAAGCACTCAGAAAAGGGGAAAACTGAATTAAACCTCGCAGTCAAATACACTATTAAGTCCGTGTGAAACTAATAATACGATGAAATAGAAAACATAGGAATCAAGACAGTGACACAAACACACCACTTTACAGAAACAAAAGCACTAAACACTAACATTTAAGTACATTTCTGGCATAGTAATGGTAAAAGACTTCCAAATAAATAGATAGTTATAGATAGACAGACAAATAGCTAACTAGCTAGATAGACAGATATAGATCCTTCTGAAGAAACTGAAAGAACATTGAAAAAAGAAAATGGAGTAGTATAGAAAGGGGCAGGAAGGAAATAACATGAATCAAAAACTGTTTTCAAGCAACAGAAAACATCCACCTAGGGGGTCAAATTATGTGCACACATGCATTGGCACAATGTGTGTGTGTGAGTGTGTGTGTGTGCGTGCGCGCGCGCATGTGTGTGTCTGTGTGTGTGTGTGTGTGAGTGTGTGTGTGCGTGTGTGCGGGCATGCGCGCGTGTGTGTGTCTGTGTGTGTGTGTGTGTGTGTGTGTGTGTGTGTGTAGGTGCAAGTGTGTATATAAACAATTTTAGCAAAGCCAGCAGGCACTGCATTACTGCATTGGGTGAAAGTCTGATTTGTCAATAGTGCAGTTCAAATGTATGTTACATATAAACACTCTTTTTTGCACTGCCTCTTAGTAGTTACTTGAATAAGCTTTGGAGTACAATAATGTAAGTGGTTTTGGAACTTCCATTTGTTTATTTGCACATATAACCATAATGTAAGCAAAGCAGATATACACTGCATTCTTCATTGGATAAAATCTGCCTTGTCAATATTACTATTCCTTTTTTATAACACATGAATATTGTTTGCTACATTTCCCTTTTAATTGCTTCAAACACTTAAGAATAATACGATGTAGGACATTTCAGAATCCCTCCCTTGGAATTTTAATTCAGGCCTTATTTTATTTTATTTTTCAAACTAACTTAAAAGTGTGTTTATTTTTTTCTGTAGAGCATCACCTTAACAGCAACAAAGCTGTTGCTTGCTAAATAGCCTTCAGTATATTTCAGAAGGAAAACAGTTGCTTACTACCTAATCATTCCATGCCAATGAGTGTTCTCTAGACTGTAACCTGCCTCCTGGAACCAGATTCCAACAGACAACAAGAATCTAGGGCCAGATTATGTAAAGTTTGCAGAATCTCATGCATTGCAATGGTATCAGTGCAAAAGTTGCAGACAAACCTGCAATATGTAAATCTGACTCAGTTAACTTATAATATCTTGTCACATAACAGAGTTTCTCAGTAGTAGTGGTGTCCTGTATATCAGTCACAGCTACTTGGTAAGTCTTGAAAAATGTCTCACAAAACATTATGTATTTTAACTAAAATATGGAAATACTCTCACAATATAAGCTGACTGAATTTTGTAAATACATATCTACAACAGAATCTCCCTAGTAATTTTCGAGCCAACTATGGAATATCTCCAGACGTCCTTTAATATTATGGCTCTCACTTATAGATTCTGATGGAATCTGTAAAATTTCTAATAAAAAAATCAATAAAGGTGAAGGGCAATCATGGCCATGTTGCCACAGCTAACAGTAGCTAACAATGGGTGCGATACATGTGTGGAGAACATAGGTAACACACACACACACACACACACACACACACACACACACACACACACACACACACACACACACACACACACACACACATATAAGGAAACAGGGAGATAGAAAAGCAGATGTGGGATATGGGTGAAGAAGAGAGACACACAACAGGTATGTTGGAATAGGAAAATCTGAGAGGTATTAAGAGGGCCACAGGCAATGGTTTTTTTTTTTTTTTTTTGGTGGGAATAGGCCTAGGCCATCTTTTTTTAAGAATAGAAGGAAGTGTAAAGAAATGAAAAGAGGAGGAAAAGGCCATCATAGTAGGTATATCCGTATAAAAATATCACAATACACAACAGACAGATTGGAAATAAACAGTAAGGACAGGTAAGTTACACAGATGGCACACTGCACAAAATTGCAAATGGAAAGTTGACAAACAGGGTGGGGATATATACCAGCCATGGAGAAATGCATAGATACATATGTATCTAGGCACTATTACGATATGATATGCAGCAAACCATGTGTTAGTCATACCTGAATGCGTATGACATATGGTGGTTGTGTGTTGTAGGTCAAAAAATAGGGATCAAGGTACACATTGGCTAAGTAAACCAATATCCAAGTAGTCTGTCAGCACTGCAAGTGTAATCCAAGCAACAGCACAGATGAGCAAATGCACCTCTTAGAATGTTGAAAAATACCAGCAAATGGCCGTAACAGAACCTCCAAACATACATGTGAAATTTAAGCAACCAAGCACAGTGCCAAACAGCACTAGTGGAGCAAAGCAGAAAAATGCTTGCTAGCTATACAAGTAGGTCAACACAACCCAAACAGATGTGTAATGGAATGCATAAGTCACACTCACATATGCTAAGTCAAAAGCAAAACAAATGTGTAGGTGTATATGTATCACCTTCAGTGGCCTAACAGGCAATTATTTGAAAGCAATGTCAATGCACATATACATACCAATGGCATGTAATAACATATTGTCACAAATCTAAGATTAGTATTATATAAACAATATCAAGGTGTGCACATGAATTTCAGCATTGTACACTGGTTAATATGTAATGCATGATAGGCTGATACTCTTGATGTTAAGTGCCAGCAGAAAACTGTTGCATAGATCTTTATGGCTATTGCCAGATGTATGTTCAGCTAAGTATTGTCAGCATAGGTTATACATTTTATCTTTACAGATGTTTACATGATTGGTCAGAATTTTGACTCATATTTTTGGCATAGTTCTCTTAAGGAGTATGGTTTTCAGATGAATATTGGTGGTCTGAGCTCTCTAAATAATAACATACATTTGAGTCAGAATTCATAAAATGCAGGTTGAAATAAATTCTGTTGTTTTGGCAACTCTTTCAGCTTATAAGAGCAATATTAAAATCGTTTACCTATTAACCTCTTAATTTATTTGTAGGTTCCCCATCCCTGCAGGTACTCAAAGACAGGTATCAGTGCATAACCCAATAGGTACAAGGTCTTTTTCTGGAGTTAGAAGCAATCTAGATGCAAGAAAAGGTTTTGGTGGGAAGGAGAGCAACAGTGTTGGAAGACGAGTCAAAGCAAAGGTCTAAACCTCTGAAGACATCAAGAAGAAGGTCTAGCGAAGACATTACAGATATGGGAGAGAACCTGACTGCTTTAAGGCATATCAAGATTGACTCCAAAGGTAATGACAGAATTGGGGAGCTTGACTTAAATGTTGGTGATAATGGTGCAGTCGGTGTAGGGATTTCTTGAAGAATTTATCAAGGAGAAGGTAAGGCAAGAGTATTTGCCATAGCTTTGGAGGGAATTATGTAGCCGTGATTGCACTATTAGTCTCCCTGGAAGGATCTACCTTGGGCCTTCCTCTTGCCTCCCTTTGCAAATCCATCAGTTAAAAATTGCACTCCTTAGTTCTGTGAAAGACTCTGTTTTAACTGATAGTGATCTCATCAACTTTTTGTTATCTATGGCTGTTATAAACACCTCCAGTAATACAATTCTGGATTGTCACATTACCTCCCATGTCCCAGTCAGCATCAAATATAAAATTCGAAGGGGAGACTTCGCTGACATATTTTACTTGGTTGATACTAAGGATAGCCATCATACAATTGACCATGATAACCCTGGGTCAAAGGACTTAATCACAGCCTAGGAACTGGGACATGTGGTCATTAGGTTTCATGGTATTTATGAACATTGTTGAATAAAAGGATTCCAGTCAGGCTTTGCCATTGCTTGCTTACTTTTTTTCAATCAGGGAATGACATCATGCTAAAGGTGGTACAGCATGGTCATCTTATGATCAGACATTCAAGAAGTTGAAAGCCATGGACAAATCTATGAAATGGGAGCAAAGGCATCCCAATATCTGGCTAAGTGCCTTGTTCAATAAATCTAATACACTAGAGAATGAAGGCTTCACCAGAAGTCTCAGGAAGGGAAAGTTTTGTTGGGCTTTCAACAGTAGCAAGTGCTAAAGGCTTTCTTGTAAGTTCCCCATTTATGCTTTCCTGTGGTAAAAGGGACCCATCTATTAGATACTGGCCTAAGTCAGGCCTTCCATCAAATAACAACTCATCCTCATATCAGGAAAATAGCATAACATTCTTCCACAGCAACTTGAACAGGGAAATCATCTGATTTCACCCTTTGTGAGTTCTGGTGTTAGTGTCAGTTCGAAGGTGACTGATTTGAGGTCAGTTTTAACTAATGAGGGTCCAACAGTTGCAGCAGTGCACCTATTTATAGATTTGGTCCTCACCAACATGTCACTGTTTATTCCTCTTGTTGGGGTATGGACAATTTGCTCCAGGGCATTTGAATTCACAAAGTCAAGGAGCTTTTTGCTAGAGACTTTGGGCTAGAGTAGGTTTCCCAGTTGATGGTGGGATAATTGAAATTCCCCATAACCAGTGTGTTTGGTAAAATTTGGATTGCCTTCAGTTGATTTAAGTAGGCTTTGTGGGTGTTGTGATCCATGGAGGAGGATCTATAATTGGCTAGGACTTGAATGAGGGTCTTACCCACCATAACCTGGACCTGGAGCGGGATTTGAATTTATCTTTAATATAGATTGAAACACCACCTCCTTTGGTTTTCACATGTTAATTTTGTCATCTAAAAGTGTGGAAGGCATTGTAAACTTGCAGTGCCAGGGTACTCTCCACAGCCTTAAACCAAGTTTCTGTGACTGCACAGACATCTGCATCTTATAGTACTAGAAGTACTTCCAGGGAGTGCAGTTTTTGGTTTAAGCTCCTAACATTTAACAGTATGAATCAAAAAACGAAGGAGAGACAAATGAAAAAAAATGGACACCACAGCTTCCAAAGCCAATTTATTGCCTGTGCCGTCCGTTCGACTCAGCACAGCACCAGAAGAATAAAACAGTCACAAAACTCACAGAAGTTCCACAATAGATGATAAAATCCAAAAGCACAAGCACAAATGATAAAACCACAAGGCATACAAGGCACACAAATAAGGTCAAACACTTTCACCTAACTAAATGTCAGGCTTCCTCAGAACAATTATTACATTTTCTAAGCCCTATTTATGTAGATATACCCATTCAAAAGAACCAATAAAATACTGCCAATTAACTTCCACATGAATTTAAAGAGACACATATTATTTTTCAGATAAAAACCACATTTAAAAAGCATGTTCTTAATAATAAAACAAAATACAATATATGATCTCACTAATGAATATTGATATTGCAAAGAGGTATTATTAATCGTTTCCAACAATTTATGCATGATACAATCATAGTTTAGCTGATCTCGGCTTCAAAACACTAGAAATACTTATACTGTCATTCAAACCAGGGGTTTTTCCTGCATCCAGTTTTATTTGCCAGTATAGTTCCCTATACTCCAATTTGCTTTCCCAGTTACCACCCCTGGCATCCCCTATAACCTGTTCTACAACCATAAATTTATAGTTGTAATTAGGGCATGTTAATGAATGCTTATAAAGTGCATTTGTTTCTTTCTGCTTAGAAATATCATATACGTGTTTGTATATTCTTCTTCTAAGATTCATCTCTGTCTTTCCAATGTAAAAGCTGTAACATGATTCACACACAACCAGATAAACCACCCCAGCACTGTTACACATATAATAACCATTGCTTTGGATCTTATAATTCCTAGTTGTTGTTAATTTAACTTCTTCCTTTCCTAAAATGTACTTGCATTGGTTGCACCTATCACATCTGTAAGTACCCATCCTATTTTTTGTTCCTTTGTTATAATGAGTAGTACCTCTTTCAAATCTTTCTTTAAGATTTAGATCTGTCTTCCTAATAAATTGTGGTGCATCTGAGATCCAACACCCTGTTTCCTCATGTATTTTGAGAATAGCCCAATGTTTTCTAATAATCCCCTATACTTCAGAAGAGTTGCGTGAAAAAGTATGAATGAAGGCAGTGTCATATTCTACTTGAGTGCATCTGTGGTTAATAGAAATGTCACTTATTTTACCTAATAATGGAGGATATTTCTCTTCCTTTTCCCGGGTCATATCCTCTATCAAAGTTTCCACCATAGCCTGAGGATATCCTCTCTGAATGAATAGTTCTTTAATAAAGTTCACTTCTTGGTTAAACATCCTATCCTCACTACACATCCTCGAAACTCTAAAAAGCTGTCCCTTGATAATACCCTTCTTTGATAGAAAGGATGACTACTCTCAAAGTGAAGATATGAATTGGAAAATGTATGTTTCCTAAAAATAGTGGACTGGAAACAGTTGTTTGTTAAATCTTTATCTAGTCTAACATCCAAATAGTTAATTTCCTGAAGAGAGACTGTATGAGTAAATCTCAAAAATGAAGTAGTATCATTAATGTAAGTCAAGAAGGTAGTCAGTTCTTCCATAGGCCCTTCCCAAAGAATACAGATATCATCAAGGAATCTGGTATAGTAGGTAATGTACCTAGACCACATAGTTTCTAAGATGTATTTTTTCTCCCAATAATATAACACTAAGTTAGCATATAGGGGGCACAAGCCGCCCCCATAGCAACACCACTTTCTTGCTTCTAATACTAATCATTGAAAAACATATAGTTGTTCCTCAAGGTAGTTTCCAAGAATTCCACAATCAAATTCATAGTGTTAGCATTCAAATATCTCACTTCAGTCAAAACATCCTGAAACCCCTCAAGACCTAAGTCATGTGGAATGCTGGGAAATAATTCTACAACATCCACAGTGACCATAATCATTATAGTACTATATTCGTCACCAGTCATATTCTCAAAAAATCCCATGAGTCTTTAGTAATTTGCTTTAGTGAGCCCAAAAACCTTTTAAGATGATAATCTATAAAAATAGCCAGTGGTTCTGTAATGTATCCAGCCCCTGCCACTATAGGTCTAAAAATCAAGTTTTATGTTCCCTTATGTGTTTTGGGTATCCCAAATATTACTGGAATATGTGTTTTTTTTCACATATAAAAATTCAAACAGTTTCTTGTCAATTGCTCCCTGTAACAAGTGGTCTTTCAGATAATACTGAATTTTAGCACATGAAACATGTATCTCATTTTTGGATGCAATACTATATTCCTCTTCATCATTTAAGATCTCAAACATCTTGGTTTCATAGTCAATCATGTACATAAGCACCACCCCCCCTTATTGGGTTTCATAATTCTATATTTATTTTGAACTAGTTCCTCAATCAAAGCTTCTTCCACATGCTTTAAATTTCTCCCCCTTTTTTTGGAGCTGTTCATTTTTCTAATATCCTGTTTCACTAGTTCTTCAAATACTCTCAAGACTGGGTTAAGGGGGGGGGGGGCTAAAAGTACTTGGCCTCCTCAAGTTGTGTTCATCCCTACTTTTCCCTTTAAAAAAACACTTTGAGATTTCATTTCCTCAAAAAATAACTTAAGGTCCACCAAGGTCCTTACCATATTAAATGGCCTGGTAGGAACAAACTGAAAGCCTTTAGTAAACAATGAAAAATGTTCAGTTTTTATCTGTAAATCTGTATATTTGAAAATATTACAATTATTTTGTGTTAGCTTTTTACCATTTTCCGTGACCAAAATGTCCC
Organism: Protopterus annectens; assembly: GCF_019279795.1. Classification (NCBI taxonomy): domain Eukaryota; kingdom Metazoa; phylum Chordata; order Ceratodontiformes; family Protopteridae; genus Protopterus; species Protopterus annectens. Next base: position 888,443,510 of record NC_056735.1, read on the forward strand.
CTCTGCCATCTCCATTATCTATATTTCCATAAATTGTCCTCTCTCCTGGCTGTTCTTTCTCATAAAATTTCTGTTGTTGTTCCAACCTCTCCCTCTGTTCCCCCTCCCTTGAAATTGATGGTATTGATTGTGTGTGTTGTAATGCACATGTTTCTGTGCCATTCTTTCACTTATACTTAGGGGAGGTTCCTCTAAAGGGATATTGTGGATGGTGTTGGAATGAATTACTTCCTGAGTAAGCATTTCATCATGTAAGCTTTCTCCTTCCACATCCCCATTATTGTAAACCCTCTTTGGGGGTGGGTAGGCTTTTCCCTCTTTGTATTCATTTAGGTCCCTCTGTAATTTCCTAACCTTCCTTGCTAATACATTTTCACAATGTGAATCTATCGCTCTAAAAACAGCATTGTATTTCCTTTTTTCTACATTGAATAGACAATCATTTGTTTATCATGCAAAACATTCACTTATTTAATTATATTATCTCTCTGCATTTCATAACTTCAGTAATTCAATTCCAAAATTGTTAAACAGTTCTAACAGTTCCTGTGGAAAATACTATTATTTTCAACATTGTTGGGGTATTTATAGAGCTGTAGCCCTTTCAGAACTCTCCCAACAGCTACACATTCTTTTAAATAATCAAGCTCAGGCTGTAATTTTTAAATGTAAAAGTTTTTCCTTGAATACCTTAAGCAGGTCACTATACATTTCCTGCAATTGAGGTTTTTCCTCAGAAAAACAAAACTTCTTGGATGCCTGTTTTTCAAATATAAAATTCGTTTTGTTTAATTCCTGGTTAATGTTCAAGGAATTCATTCTCCCAGTGTTCGCCGAACGCATGTCCGCCATACTAACAGTCACCTCCCTCAGTTGTCTAACTCTATTCTGATTAGCCAAAGCCGGCGAGGCACCCATGACATCACGTAGCTGTTGCTGGTTGCTCTGTAACACCGGCAAATTGCTCCGAATAAGAGAATTTTGGTTCGTTGCTATCTGTGTTAGTATTTGAAGCATTTTATTAAATTCTCCTCTAGTGACTAGGGAATTGTCACTGTTATCATCTGTATCTTGAAACACACTTGGCAAGTCTTTTAAAGAAAGATTCTCACTCCTTCAGCCATGGTGTTGCTAAAACAGCCAAGAACCAGAAAACGAAGGGGAGACCAATGAAAAAATGGACACCACAGCTTCCAAAGCCAATTTTATTGTCTATGCTGTCCGTTCAACTCAGCACAGAACCAAAATGATAAAACAGTCACAAAACTCACAGAAGTCCCACAATAGATGATAAAATCCAAAAGCACAAGCACGAATGATTCACAGTGTAGATAAAATCCACAAGGCACATAAATAAGGTCAAGCGCTTTCACCTAACTAAATGTCAGGCTTCCTCAGAACAATTACATTTTCTAAGTCCTATTTATGCAGATATACCCATTCAAAAGAACCAATAAAATACTGCCAATTAACTTCCACATGAATTTAAATAGACACATATAATTTTTCAGTTAAAATAACCACATTTAAAAAACAAGTTCTTAATAATAAAACAAAATACAATATATGATCTCACTAATGAATATTGATATTGCAAAGAGGTATTATTAATCATTTTCAACAATTTATGCATGATACAATCATAGTTTAGCTGATCTCAGCTTCAAAACACTAGAAATACTTATACTGTCATTCAAACTGGCAGGGGGGGGGGTGGTCCTGCATCCAGTTTTATTTTCCAGTATAGTTCCCTATACTCCAATTTGTTTTCCCATTTACTACCCTTGGCATCCCCTATAACCTGTTCTACAACCATAAATTTGTAGTTGTAATTGGGCCATGTTAATGAATGTTTATAAAGTGCATTTGTTTCTGTCTGCTTAGAAATATCGTATATGTGTTTGTATATTCTTCTTCTAAGATTCCTCTCTGTCTTTCCAATTCAAAAGCTGTAACATGATTCCCACACAACCAGATAAACTATCCCAGCACTGTTACATGTATAATAACCATTGCGTAGGACTTTGTAATTCCTAGTTGTTAATTTAACTTCTTCCTTTCCTAACATGTACTTGCATTGGTTGCACCTATCACACCTGTAAGTACCCTTCCTATTTTTTGTTCCTTTCTTATAATGAGTAGTACCTCTTTCAAATCTTTCTCTCTTCCTAATAAATTATGGTGCTTCTGAGATCCAACACCCTGTTTCCTCATGTATTTTGGGAATAGCGCAATGTTTTCTAATAATCTCCTCTACTTCAGAAGAGTTGCTTGAAAAATTATGAATGAAGGCAGTGTCATATTCTAATTGAGTGCGTTCATGTTTAATAGAAATGTCACTTCCTTTACCTAATAACGGAGGATATTTCTCTTCCTTTTCCCGGGTCATGTCCTCTATCAAAGTTTCCACCATAGCCTGGAAAATGTGTTCAGAACAAGCAAACCACTACAAACAGTTCCAGAAGCAGCAGGCCTGGATCTGGACTATACTACAGCTACTAGCTAGCCTAGTTTTAGCTGGAACACTAGAGAATGTTTAACACAGCACAAAAATAGCAGTGAGACACTGAAAAAATGTTTTAAACAGCAGAAAATCAGCCAGGAGACTCTAAAGAATGATTTTAAAGTTTATTTAAATGTTGTTATGCAGACATAAGACAAAGTAGAGTTTATCTTCATTCATGCAATTCCTGGTCTGTAGATGTTTCAAGGATGATGCTCCTAATACAATTCGGATACATTTGACAACTCTTGGGTGGTTAAGACATTTGCTGGGGTTTATGGATTATTCAGAACATTGGCTATTGACCATGATGCTGAAAGACTAGGAAAATTCAAAGGTAGCCTCAAAGGATAGCACAAAGACTATAGGTCAACACCTCCTGGGCATCACTGTTAAAGGCTTATTTAGCTCAGCTGTTGATTTTTACTCATTTACCACATGGGCAGCATTGTTCTCTTGTCTTTATGCTGGCGCTTTTAGCGACAGCGAAATGTTGATTTCCTTAGGCTGGGAGGATGTGGTGATTCATAACATATTCCTTTTGATTTGGCTGGGAAAGTCCAAGACTGATCCATCTGGTAAGGGGAATCAAGTCTGGCTGGATAATGCTAGGCCCCTGGTCATTTGCCTGGTACATTGGTTTAGCCTGCTTAGTAAGCTGGTCCCTAGAATTCCTAAAGCAACCAGAACAGGCTTAGTTTTTATGTCTGTGTCCAGCAGGCCTGTTAAAATGGTGGATGCTGTCTTGGCCATAGTGAAAGCTCTTTTCAGTCAAAGTGCAGCTTCACAAGGGTATTCATACTATTTTTTTCAGTTAGGGCATGCATCTGATTTAACAATGGAAGGGCATTCCATCAAAATGTGGAAAAGAATGTGGAGGTGATTGTCTGCAGCCTTTTTGTCATACATCAGGCATTAACATACAGAATTTGAGTCACTTTATCTTGTCCAACAGGACATAATACATCTCTTGAACACAATTATTGGTCAGTCCAACATTTTGTTTTTTCAGGGCTTGCTTGGATTCATTTTTTGGAGGGGTGCTGTCAAGTATCAGCCCATCAATGTTTACCCCAGGCTTTGTTTTTTCACTTAAGGAAGAAGGACTTAGTTTTGGTACCCAAAGGGATTCTTTCAACTAGACTTTTGTCTGATCTTCAGAGACTTCATACACTGGATCCTCAAATGGTGCTGTTTTAGTCTTTTATCATACGTAGAATTTGATGGGCTGGAGCCAGGAGAGAGGCAGCTATCAAAATCTCCAGTTACTTCATAGGTTCTTAGGTTCATAGGTGTGTACTAGGATAATGTCCCTGGAGCCTTTACAAGCCTAGCCCACATAAGTGCCCTGGCATCGTGCCTCCTGACATTAGTTCCCAGTTCCTCTATCAAGTAGAGCCACTGGAGTGATCCCCGGGGTGAACTTTCTATTTCCCATCCACTCATCAAGATTACTCTTGAAGAGAGCCAGTGAGGTGCTCTGCTTGACATATATGGGAAGTCTATTCCAGAGCATAGACAGTCTCTGGGTTATGAACCTATCCCTCCAGCATGTTCTGTTGATTTATGGTAATGAGGTTGAGGTCTCTGGAGCATGTGGAGTGGAGGGATTGGGATTTCTTTAAATGAAGCATTTCTAACAGACCTGGCACAGACATGGCTTTGTAAGTAAAGCAGAGATTACCTCTTAGTAGACAATATGAGACAGAGAATAGCTGGAGTTGTTTGAGTCTGTCCATGTAGGACATGTGTTTAAGGCCTAGGATCCTCTTCATGAGGTACTTTTGTGGCCTTTCCAGCTGTTGCATGTGTCTAGTGAGGTACACACCAAATGGGGCATCATACTCGATTACTGGCCTAATGAAGTAAGAGTAGAGAGAGATGACCTCTTTCTTCCTGGATGCAAAACCCTTAGTAATGAGATGTGCCACATAGAAGGACTTTCCGACCACAGTGGCAATGTGGTGGTTGAAGGAGAGGTTGCTGTCAACCTGTGTCTCCAGATCTCTTATAATTCCGTCAGTGTTCAGTGGGCTCTCATAGATGTGGTAATTAGTGGGAACTGAGTTTTTTCCAAAGGGGATGGTGTTGCATTTTTTGGTATTAAGCTTAAGGCCATGGTTTTGACACCATCACTGGTCTCAGTGAGCCCTTTCTGTAGGATGTCTACATCACCTGAGGAGTTAATAATGGCTCCCAGCTTGCAGTCGTCTGAGAACTTGGTCAGCCAGAGTCCCTCCTTGTTGGCTTGACATCATTTCTGAGAAATAGATGTCAAACAGGAGAGGACCCAGGACCGATCCCTGTGGGACTCCACTCGTGACTGGTTGGGTCAACAGTCTGACTTGGAGTCCACTACTTTCACAATGTGGGTTCTATCTGTGAGCCAGTTTGCAATCCACCTAGTGATATAGGTGTTGATGCCTTGCTTGGTGAGTTTATCAATAATTCCTGAGTGGGGAATGGTATCAAAGGCCTTGGCCAGATCGAGGTAGGCTGTATGAACTGTCTTGCCCTCATCCACAGCTCTGGCAACTGACTCAAAGAAGTTAACCAGGTTGAGCAGGCATGATCTACCTTTCAAAAAAACAAATTGCATGGGATCTAGTGTTTGGAGATCCTCTATATCCATGTTAATTAGGACCATGATGATGCGCTCCATAGCCTTACATATCAGACACATCAGGCTAATGGGGTAATAATTCCCAGGGTCTGTAGTCACTCCCCCTTTATAGAGAGGGATGACTGTAGCAGTGCGCCATTTGGTAGGGACAAAGCCTGAGGTTAGGCTGTGATTGAACAGGGCACACAGATGTGGTGCCAGTTTGCTTTGTGGTTCCTGTAGAACACATCCCGGGATATTGTCGGACTCCATGGAAGATGTATTCTTGGCCTTGGACAATGCAGCTTTAATGTGTGCTGCAGTAATGCTGGGTGCCTGGCATTCCTCCGGTATTGTGATTGGTCCTTTAGGAGGGGAGAGAGGGGTAAATCTGACACTGAATCTGTCGGTCATGTATTGGCAATATCTGTTGGCTCAGTATAAGAGGTACCATTGTGCAGTAGCTCAGAACAAATCTGGGTATTGCTGTGGAGATTCTTTACATAACTATAGAAGGCCTTGTGGTTGTCTTTACTATCTGCTGCAATTCTGTTTTCATAGCTAGCTTTAGAGGATTTGATGAGGAATTTCAACTTTTTGTTGAGGCTGATAAGGGTTTTTTTCAATCTTGGGACTTCATCCTATTCCACATCAGTTTCCTCCTTCTGTTGTAGAGTTTGTTTATGGCAGGGGACCACCAGATTGGCTTTGTTTTTTGGAGGAGTGTGCCTTGGTTCTATTGGGTATGGCGACATCCATGTTGTGTACGTGTTTGTACAGTGCATTGGTGTATGATTCAGCGGTCATGCAACTATTCTCCATTTGCATGGGTGCCATGAAGTTAGCCACCTCTGTTTTTAGAAGCCCAAAGTTAGCTTTGGAGAAGTTTTTCATGGTGGTTACCTTAGCGGGGGGAGGGGTGCAGATTTCCCAGGTGATTAGTGTGTGGTCGGATCTAACCAGTGAGGAGTTGACTACTGCTGTAGAGCAATGGCTGCCCATGTTAGTAATGACCAGGTCAAGGATGTTGCTACCTCTAGTGGGGGTAAGAACAAGCAGGTTCAGGGCATTGGAATTAATGAATTCCAGGAAACTTTGGGCAAGTGTATTGGTACATGTGTATTTTTCCCATTTACTGGAGGGGTAATTGAAGTCACCCAGTATGAGAGTGTTAGGTTGGACCCTAATTTTCTCCAGGGTGCTTAGGAATGTGGAGTTTGATTCTTGGGGCATGGTTGGGGACCTATAGCAGGCTACGACCTGAATCTCTGTCTTACCCAATGTTAGCTGCACCTGAAGTATCTCAGATGCATTATGTTGGGCTACCAGTCTGGAGGTGTGTGCATCATTTATGAATATGGAAACACCACTGCCTTTGGAGGTTCGGTCCAATTTCTGGGGACAGCAGGTGTGGAATGAGTTATAGCCTGGTAGTGCAGGGGTGCTTTCTACTGCCTTGAACCAGGTCTCTGTTATGGCACAAATGTCGATGCTCACCATTTTAAGGAGTGCTTCGAGTGAGTCCATTTTGAGATTTAGACTTCAAGCATTTAGCAGCATGACCCTCAGATTGCATTTGTTTGTAGCTGTTATAGAGGTAATTTGGTCTTTGGAACACAGCTTAAAAAAGGCACTATAGGGGTGGCAAGAGCCTTGGCCAGTATCCAGAAGTCCAGGGGTGACAGATGCAGGCCATCTCTGGCAAAGCATCGAGGTCTGTCAATCATGTCATCACAGGCAGACAGATACTGGATCCCCTTAGAATGACACCAGAAACTTAGCCAGTTGTTTAAATCAATCATTTTCTGCTTGTACTGTGGTACCATTCTGGATTATGGTAGGATGCTGCTCAGGGCTAGGGTCATACCAGCCTGGGCTACATAATCTGAGAGCTCCTCCATGCTTCTTTTCATGTAGTCCAGGGAGGTATGTCTCAGGTCATTCACACCCACATGTACAATGACAGAGTCATATTTGTACTTGTTGCTGAGGGACCTGGGTGCATGCATTGTGTGGCAGATCCTGGCATCTGACAGGCAGCTGACTGTTACTTTCTCCTTATTCAACCTAGTGAGTGGGACATCACTGTGCATCACTATCAAGTCACCTATGACCAGTGTATTGGGCATGCTGTTTTGCCTTAGGGGCTTTGGTTGAGTGGCACACAGTTTAGGAGAGTTATGTGTCTTGTAATTAGTGTTGTGTTGTGGTGGTTGAGTGGATTTCTGCCTTGGAGGTCTCTGCTGTTTGGGTAGATTTTTATTGAGACCCTCTGTGAAGATGGGTGTGTGGTTTGTGTTTTTTATGTGAAGGCAGTGCTGGTGTGTGTTCTAGAAGGCTATGTGCTCCATGTGGTGTGATGGAAGTGTTGACCTTCAACTCTTGACTAGCTATTCTGGTCTTGGCTGGAGAGTGAGTGGTTTCCAATTTGGATATATCTCTTGCAAGTCTGAGTGTTGGGCAGTAAGAGGAGAGTGTTGTCAGTGTACATGAGGCAGTTGCTACATTGCCTCAGGATGCCCAGGTTCACCAGGTTAATAAGAGAAAGCACAGGGAACTGACCTTTAGATATGCCTGGAGGGGTAGGCATTAATAATAAGTACTGGAGCTGTTTCCTTGTAGAACTTTTAGTGCTGGTAGCACTTTTGTGTGCTACAATAATTGCTACAAGAAGTCTGGTAAAGTGCTAGACTAATAAGTTAGTAAAGATGCAGGAGAGGAGAGAACTAGCAGATCTAAGAGAAAAATTGAAGAGCAGACTTTGGCACTGCTCAGAAGCTTACAAACAGCCCTGGATACAGCAAATCTATATCTGGACTAGGATAGTTGCAGGAAAGGTTGGAAGCAAGCGTATATGGGTTTTTAAACCAGAAAGTTGAAAGACATGGAAAAACTGCCCAAACAGCTAATAAACTACAATTTCTGGGCCAGAAACCACTCCTCTTGTGGTAGATAGGCTACCTAGTGCTTACCACTCTCACTGATATGCTAGAAGGCTTCCCTCCAACACAGAAAGGCTTGGGGGGGCTCAGAAGTTTACATACAGTCCTGGATACAGCAAATTTGTATCTGGACTAGACTATTTACAGGAAAGGTAGGAAAGAAGCTTAGAATTATTTTTTTACAGAAAAGCAGCTAAAACAGCACTAAAAACAATTCAAGTGCAGTGCAAGCTAGGACACGTGAGTGTGTAGCAATATTAAAGCAAATACAGTTTAAATAAATGCAATTTATTCAAAATGTATTCTGAACTGAATTCAATTATTATTTTATTCAACTCTGAACAGTTAAAAAGTGCTAAAATATATACTTAGAGAAGCACACTCAGTCAGAACACAGGGAGATTTTAGCAAAGTTTTTTTTTTTTGTTAGTAAAGTGGAAAGGGAGAAAGGAGGAGCAGAAGATAATTCAAGCTTAAGAAACTAAGTGGGTTGGCCTATTCAAATGTTCACTCTGTAATAGGTAAAATGAGCTAATGACACTAGCCTGGGGGGAGTGTTCCAGACAAAATTTACAGTAGGGGCTGGCAACTGCAAAGTCACCAAGTATAAGAACAAGATACCAACAGGGAGGGTGGAAGGGAAACAATACAGCAAATGTATAAATAATACGCAAATGTATAAACACAGCACAGTGCAAATTAAGTTGCAAAAAGTGTACTTATCAGTTTGAAATAAATTCCAACTCTGCTCATAGCCAGGAGATCTATCAGCTTTGCACAATTTCACAGAAATGCAGTCTATACTGGAATTACAACAGAGAAAATACAGCTCAGGTAATGACTAACAGCTAGGATGTGGGCTGGCTGAACAGCCCACCCCCACCCCCCCAAAACTAGCTTCTGAGTTACCCTGAGAAAAAACACAGTAGAGACAACAAAGGGCAGGAACAATACAGCAAATGTATAAATAATAAGCAAATACATAAATACAGCACAGTACAAATTAAGTTGCAAAAAGTGTACTTATCAGCTTGGAATAGATTCCCCCCGGGATTCATGAAGCTCGGCGCAAGGCCGGCGTAAGGCCTGCGCCGGCGGTGCATGGAATATCCGGCGCAGTAGCGCCATATACATATTAATGAGAGTGCACCGGAATCACAGACACGTGCGTAGTGTACGTGAGCGAGCCCAGGTAGGATGCGTCTGGAGGCGTGTCTAAGCCGGCATGAGGTGAGCAACCTAATGTGCTGACAGCCACGGTCCGCCCACAATAGTAATGGCAGCAGCCAGGTCCCGTGCAGAATGAAACGCACGTACAGTACGCAACATAGTCCCGGTTCCAAATTAACGGAGAAGCAAATAGAAGCCACCAAGGCATAAGTGTACCCGTTCAAGGAGCAAAGGATACGCATAAGACCGCCTCCGTCCCGCAATGCACTGTCAGTGTTTACACTCAGAGAAGGTGTACAGCCGCATGTCAGCGCGCCGCACCGACATAGGAGCAGCGACTAAGGTCACCACCTGTCCCACTTTGTTTGGGGCAGTCTCTCCATGGACAGTTGTGTCCCGAAAAACGTATTAGAAATGGCTGATGTGCTACGATTGTAGGACACAATGATATCCCGTATGTAATGTAATGGTAGCATGAATTGGTTATTTCTGTAACAGAAATACCGAAATGACACAATAAACAGAATAAGCAAGGAAATTGCCACAATAATAAGCAAATTATTTAGGCAAACAAGTGAATTTCTATGCTATATAGTGACCGTTTGTATGTGTCGGCCTGTAAAGGCAGATGTGAGTCCCGGAAATATCCCAGATCGGAAAATGGAAAAGGTGGAAACCCCAGCAGCGACATGGGCATGGTCACCAGGGTTACCTGCTGTCCCAAAGTGCCATGGACAGTCCCTGATTGGACAGTCGTGTCCCTGCAACAATCGTAAAATGGAAAATGACCTGCGATCCCCTGCCACGCAAATTCCCGCAATATACATGTAAATAGTAGCATAAAACATATACATTACGGTATGGAACACAGACATGGCATAAGAAAATAAATAAGGAACCCAAACGCTAACAGAATAGGCTCATAGTATGGCAAACAAGTGAAGTTCTGTCTACTGCACTAGCCCTGGGTATGTGTAGTCCTGCAAATTTCGAAGTGTCCACATAACATGCCCCACTATGGGCATTGGAAAAGGTGCCAACCATAATGGTCACAAGCAGTAGTGACAGTACATAGCCGGGTAGCTGTGCCGACATAACAACAGTAAGGAAGCAAGATACCCCAAACACAGGCAAACATGTGCATAGCAACATATCCCAGACCCAGCAACATCTCTGTTGCATACACTGGATGGTGTATGATGAAGTGTAATATCCAGAAGCAGAACCCATGCATTCGGATGTACTACACAATAGCCTCATTGTACATGTCAGTCACACCCATGTATACCCCTGCACCCAAACCTGCTAGCATCCGTGTGCAGCTATACAACCACACACAATGTGCATACCTGAACTGTGGTAAGATGTTTGTGTTAGGCAATGCCACGCGGGCAAATCCGTACCCCACATGTCAGCAACCCACCGCAGGTACAGATATGTAAATGGCTGCATGTGAATGTGTCAGCAGAATGTGTACATCCGGCATGTAGTATGTACCCGTCAAACCATCTAGGTTTGCATACGACACGGTGCACATAAGTGTACACATGTGGACAAGTCGGGTCGTTGGACCACCGCATCGACGATTATCTTTGCAGTGAAGTCGATCACATATAGCGGAACAGGTGCCTAACACACAGGACATCCTAACAGGGTGCTACAGGCAAAGAAGGGGAAACTGGGACATCACATGTGGAGATTAGCGTGGCTGGACGGACAAATACACACGGTCAAGGTAAAGGATGGAACAACATGCATATGGCTGGATGGATGTTGTTCGTAAAATATATAGAAACACATATGAAGTTCCAGTTTACACTCGAAATACTATATAATGTATTGAATTGTACCGTACAATATGGCAGCAGAACTAAGCCTGCATGTAATTGGTGAAGCTAAGCTGTACTGTGATGGAATTCTGAACCTGGCAGTAAGCAGGACAGCAGGCTCATGTCTGTCATCATTAATTATTTGCTGGGTTACAGAACAATAAATGTATGTACATGCATAACAGCACTCCTTCCCCAGAGGAGGATGGCCTTGTGAGCTCAATGGAAGATAGCAGTACAACTCCCTACCAGACAGACAAAGCAACGTATCAAGAAATTAACTGTCCACTGTATCGTAACAGTCTAGGGTCCTTGAAACAGCTACAATCACAAAAGGATACTGTAATGTACAAGGTGCCTTGCAAGGCTGTGTTATTCCCATGAGAAAACAATTTAAAAGCACGAGCCCAGCACCCACGTATGTATAGACTATTGCGGACCATAGTGATGGAAATGCCCTGTGACCGACCACGTCAGTAAGTTGGGCAAATGCTGATTGTAAACACTATATAAAGAAACTGCTTACTGTATAGAGTCAGACAAAACTCTCATACTTGGACTGTACATTATTTAGCCTGCCTGTGTACACTACTAAAACTGTCCGAACCCGAGCCTCCTGTGTTATCGGCTGTCACTTAGAAAAGCCTACTGATAACTACAGTCTGGTTGTAACAACTTATTTCACATCGTGATCCTTGTAATCCCGAATTCCCTTGGTAAGCTACAGGTCAGAGTGCATGGCTGGTTAGACATGTACGCTGGAGAATATGCATAAATGGTTCTTCTTGAATGAAAAGACCTCCGACTGAATTGTTGTGTGTAAAGAGGCTGTTTACTGTCTGATCTGTGGCTGAAAAGCGGAAAACTGGATCCCAAGAAGAAAACGTGCAGCCTTAAACAGGAGGCCCAGGTAAGGAGTGTCTGCCTTTTTGTGTCTATTGTAGATCAGGGACCAGACTACATTGTGTTTCTGTTAACAGTAGTGATATCGGGTCGAAGACCTACCCACATACTGTTAAATCTGAACATAGGTCAGGGGAACACACAGCAGAGTAAATAGTGAATGTAGACACTACAGTGGATACAGGGAAGGAGACACACGTGTTATGACAGAAGGGCGTAGCAGTCGTGTAGAGGATATGGGAGATTATTGAAGCAACAGATCATGTGATCCGCATTTGACGGGTGACGTGAAGAATATGCAATCGCAGAGAGCACATAATGTGAGTTACGCAGCAAAATGGGGTAATAAATATGACATTGATGGTATATTAGGCAACATACCGTTACTGAAACATTGTAATCGCTGAAAATTTGATGCATATGTTCCAAGGTAAACACCTGTTCCACCCTGAGAGGGATATGCCCTCTCTGGCCAGCCGTGTCCTGTAAATAAACCGAACACATGTCAAATGTCCTGATATCTCAGGACAAACATTTCCCAGATATATATCAAAATGATAGCATAAAAGAGTTAATTTGTATGTGGAACAGCAAAATATAATAATAAACAGAATAAGCAACTGAAATGCTACAACAATCGGTCGCTCACCTGGCAAAACGTGAATACCTGTCCTATGTACTGGCCGTGGGCATGCATTTTCCAGGCAAATTACACGTTCCGAACACTAATGTCCCACATTGTGCATTGGAAAAGGTGGCAGCCCTAAGATGTGCAGGCGACAAAACAGCGACAATTGGGTATCCGTCATGCACATCGGTGGACTGAGGTAGTGTACCGAAGGGAATAGAACACTACAAATGGCTAAGCATCATACGTACACAGAGAAGATCATAATACAGTAGTACCGATCGCCCCACAACACCCTACCACCGCAGATACCACATGCAGGATATTAAGCGGGAGGGCAGGCTAGTCCCCACACGTTATCCTGTGGCAACAGAGGTAGCATAACGAACAAATGTAATAGAAGCTATTGAAACCACATCCTGAACACGTAACATACCTAGGGACACCCGGTAAGAACACAGTACTACAACAGAGTGAGGATATCTGTCAATTAATTGAAGTACCGAACCATCAGGCAGGACAGGAAGGCCAGGACCCAACCCCCGTAGCGTATAGACCGTGGACACCAGAATATATCTGCAAAGTCATACAGGGAATTCCCCATCCACAAAGTAATCGCTATTCACCATGCAATACCCTGTATCCCTGACCGGAAACCAAAAGGGGAATGGCGGATGGTAC